>NW_027526203.1:121582458-121623087 GCF_048455015.1 Haemaphysalis longicornis | reverse complement strand
TGGATAAATCAGTTCTCCGTGCGTTTTTATTTGTTGTTTATTAAAGACGGCAATTGGCTCACTCACTGCTGATTCGCATTTTTGGCCTAAAAGTATGAACGCCGATGAAAGTCAGGTTGGTGTTAAGTGTGCTTTTTTATGTCACCATGTTCAATAATTAACATTTATTCAGTCGTAAAACGATATACGAGGATGGGCGTAGAGTGAAGATAAACTATACACGTAAAATTGATACAGGGCCCTAATCACGAAAGCTCGTAAATGAAAGCATGATACAGGACGAGGTGACGAGTAGCACCCGTCCCGTCCAGGTAGCGTGACTGGATTGAAGGATAGTTGCCTCCGTTCCGACGGCGAAGAGCCAGTTTCGTAACTTACTGCTTAGTACATGGCGAGTAGAGAGCGCACTGACGTGCAAAACCATGACAACTCAATTGGGCAGGGTGACGTCCTCCGATCGAACCCAGATAACGCTCACGCTCACCACTCGCAATCACCACTCGCACTCACTTGCTCTCACGCTCCCCACACGCCATCACCACACGCCCTCACTTCCGATGACCACTCGCCGTCACCACTCGTACTCACCCACACTCCCCGCTCGCCGTCACCACTTCTTCCTCGCGCTCACGCTCACAACTCGCCATCACCATTCGCACACACTCGCACTCACGCTCACCACTCGTGCTCACTCGCGCTCACGATCACCACTCGCCATCACCATTCGCACTCCCGCTCCCGCTCACAACCCGCGGTCATCACTCGCACTCATCCGCGCTCAGGCTCCCTAGTCGCAGTCACCACTCGCACTGACTCGCGCTCCCGCTCCCTACTCGCAGTCACCATTTGCTCCCACTCGCGGTCACGCTCGCCGTCACCACTCGCACTCACCCGCGCTCACGCTCACTACTCACGGTCACCATTTGCTCACTCGCGCTCAGGCTCACCACTCGTTGTCACCAATCGCACTCACTCTCGCTCACGCTCACCACTCGTAATCACCACTCGACTCACTAGCGCTCACGCCCACCTGCTCTCACTCGCGCTCAGGCTCACCACTCGCCCTCACACTCACTCGTGCTCACGCTCCCCACTTGCATTCACCACTTGCTCCCACTCGCGGTCACGCTCACCCCTCGCCGTCACTCCTCGCACTCACTCGCGCTCACGCTCACCTCTCTCACTCACTAGCGCTCACGCTCACCACTCGTAATCACCACTCGCACGCACTCGCACTCACGCTCACTGCTCACCGTCACCGCTTGCTCTCATCGAGCTCAGGCTCACCACTCGCCGTCGCCACTCGCACTCACTCGCGCTCACCACTCGCATCCTCCAATCACAGGCACTCGCTCTGGCGTTCACCACTGACATCCCCCACTTACACTCACTACTCACAACCGCCACTAATTCATATTCGCTTTCCCACTCATTTTGCTTCTGTCTTTAAAGCATGAGAATTTTAACTTCGCTTCATGTTTGTAGACCATATGAATAATTTCATTTTGTGTAAATCTTCAGTGAGGGCACATTGAGACCTACACGAAAATGATACCAATACGTCAAGCGAGGAAAATAATTTTGTTGTTTTGCCAGCGTAGCTCTACATTGGCTGTGAGGCATGTGTGTGGATGTTAGGCTAAGGAATAACTTCGTGCGCATTGGGATAAAAGGGCTTTTTATTTCCAATAGAAGAGCAGATAGGAGGTAGGGGGTGGTCGCACAGAAAGCGGAGGGTGAAGCTTTTTCTATCATTTACAGTATGAGCGAGCCCCTAAATGAACCGTTGGGCTTCTCCAGCCACAAAAAGCCGCCAGTGCAGTGAGGTCGCCACTCGGACCAATTACCACCACAGGCACGGCGCGTCTGGCGCGGTTACCAGGTGTCACACCCAGCACGGGTAAACAGTTTACGGCAAAGCTCCCCGTGAGGCTTTGAAAATTATTTTACTATTGTTGGTTGCAGTAGTGACTGCTCCTGCGACGGAGGGCTTCTTACTAGGTGGGGCGAGGTTCGTTGGCGCCACGAAACGTTCGCTGATTTTCCACAAGCTCCCTAGAACAGAGCGAACGCGGGTTTTTTTCGTCGCGAATCGTAGCGTCGGCACTCCGAAAGGCGCCTCCGCGCCGTGGCAGCAGTTACTTTACGTGGGCTCTCCTGCATCGGCTAGCTTCCCGAGGTAAGTTTATTCTATGTGCATGACGGGAGAAGGCAACAGTTCATCGCGTACGACTGCGTGCTGCGCTAACCTGCAGACCTTCGTCGACAGAGTTTCTGGATGGCAAAGCCGTCCGTGTGTCTAGACAAGGGGGCAGTATTGCTAAAAAAATGTGGTTGGTTCCTCTGTCATAGGAATCAGTAAAACACGAAAGTGAAATGTGCAGGTGCAGCGAAATCTGCAGCTGAGCATGATTTGCGGGTCGGCCGCTGTCTTGTGGGTGTGTTTGGCGAGCGACGTCCTGCTGGCTGGTTGCTTCGGCAAAGGTGTACAGGCGTCATTTCCTTGACGGATATGACGTCAATGAAACCTTGGTGTATCCCGGCATAAAATACTTTCGTGTTAAAATATAAAAGCATAAAAACGAACAACCATAAGTGTAACGCACTCTTTCGTTAGAACGGTTGCTTCCCCGCAATAACACCCTGTGGGAAGGGGTGCACCCTTTACAAGCCGCTTGTTTCGTTGTACTGACGTCACTTCCGTGACGGATATGACGTCACTTAAATGTTTGTGTATCCGGGAATAGAACACTTCGTGTTAAATGGTTGGGGGAGGGGGGTGAGGTGAGAGTGCGGGGAAGCTTGTATGCGAAAGCTTGGCTTGCAGTGAACAAGCGCTTTTTCGAAAGTGAGGCCGAGTCGCCGATGGCGACGGAATCAAAAGACAGAATAAGCGAAGGGTGGGGTGAAAGCAGGCGCCGGCGCGTAGGCGCCGCCGAAGTAAAAAAAAATCGTAAAGCGTAAGAGGTGGTGAGGTTCCGCGCGACAAATTGCAACGCCACGGAGCCGTGGTTTCACGAGGAATCGAGACAGACTTCGGACAGAATTGCAGTAGGCACGCTGCTCATAAATATACCGTGCTTGTAATCAACCAAGCCATTTTAAAAATGCTGTTTTATTGTTAAATTTCAGGATATGACTTACTAAAGTTTGAACTTCTGGCTGGTTGGCTTTAGTGCATATTTTTGCATATATTAAAAAAGAAACAGCAACGTGTAGAAGACAAAGCGCTGTATTTTGAGGAAAACATATGTAATTCCATTCCCTATTCATTGCAGCATCAATGCTGCGCACTAAACACCACAGCGACTAGCTTTGTGTAGTAGCGGCAGCCGCGGTGGTCATGGATGTCTCGAGTCGCGGAAAGCCAGTAAGTCAACGGTCGATGACGTCCACGTGTCACGCAAACAAGAAGCTCTCGTCACGTGAAGCAGAACTTCAATAAATCGTTTCTCTTTCACAGGCACATATTGGCGTTTGGCAGTCACGCCGACAATTGCGGCAAACCAACTTCTGGTCACATCGTGCGAAACATATTGAGTTCAATAAAAGTATGCAGCAAAGTTCAGAAAGAAAAATTTCGGAACATATTTTATCGCCTATCCGCATGCACTGCGAAAACGACAGAATTCTGCCAACTTCTTATCGCGACAGCAGCGTCTTGCACATGTCATAAAATGTAGAAAGGGCATTGGAATTTATTCACACATTATAAATTCACAAGTACAGCAGGGTTGGTGGTTTCCGAGTATCCGCGCAAAATACAAAAATGCTGATGACAACTCAATCATTGTAATTGTCGTTACCACGTCCATCAGTAAACTTCAGTGTTCACAATTACTGCCCTTCATAGGAACGTACACAGTAAAATAGCAATAAAACGCCGAAACGCGAACGAAGCGCAAAAAAAAAAAATATTTATGAACACCGCAAGTGCCTTTTCGCCTTTAGTGGGGCAATAAAAGTGCGGATTTGGTTGCTAATTTTCGGTGGGCGGTCGGGGAAAAAAAACAGCGTGTAATGCGAAGGGTTACAACTTCGGTGACAGTGCGAAATGCGTCAGTTTAGTCGCTGTGAACACTGTGCTCCCATCCAACAAGCACCAGGAACTACGACACCATACCGCGGTGCTTCCTAATGCTTCCATCGCAGCGCGCAGTGGTTGCAAAGTACATTCGCTCTGTTCCCACGACGTTGCCGACACCAATTCCGACACAAAACTCTAGGAGCCCGAAACATCATTTTGCGTGAGTGTGCGCAGCAGGCCCTACATGAGTCATGACACGGAAAGGTATCAGTGCACTATGGCGTCAGACGTTCATCCCAATTCTATTCCTTAATGAACCCGACACCGGACAGTTACGTCCACTGTGCCCCATAGTATGAGTGCAGTGACGGCACATTCCTAGAGTTAAATGCAATCGTGCCATTAACTAGTGGCTGTGCGTGCGAGTGGATAACGCCAACAGCAACCACCACAGCGAGCGGCTCCTGCGACGAATAGCCGACAGCGAGTACGCGCGCAAGAGTGGTGCGCGGTAAGCCGCGCACATCGCGCAAGTAGCGCGAGTGCACTCGCCACTCGCGAGTGGTGAACGGGGCTTGTCGCCAGTGGCGCTCGCACTCACCAGCCCAACACAATAGTGAGGATCACTCATCACTCACTCGTGAGTGGTGAGGGGGTGTGTGTGAGGCACTCGGTAGTGAGCCTGCCGACCTATGCAAGCAAGAGCACTCTCACTGAATCAGTCGCCCTACCGACTCGTAAGCAACCACCGACGGTTCTGTAGCAATGACTGGCCGCCGTTTGCGGAGCTTGTAAAGACACGCATTCAGCCGAACCCCCATATGCACTTGTTCTTCGGCGGCTTCAACGGTGACCCATGGGCATCAAGAGGCTGCGACGGCGAGTTGCCGACATTAAAGAGTCCTATTGTCCTGGCTTCACCGTAACACATAGGACTTCTCTGCAATGCTCACAACTTCGACGCAGTTACCGAAGTGAGTCGCATGCACAGGGGAACACGCGAATCACTTCGCGCTGATATGTAACGCTTACCACTTCCTGACATTTATTCACTTATCAAAAAAAAAAAAACCCAATAGCCGGTTTTCTTCCTGTTCTGTCTTTATCCTTCTGCTTTCTCTTTTGTTTTCTCCTTTTCGTATATAACGTAACGATTTATAGACCTACCAGCACTTCGTGGTGTTCGAGTGTGAACGGCAATCGCTGAAATGGAAAGAGCGTAAACAGGAGACAACAAGCTGTTTCGCTGCTTCCAATGAGTGTTTGCACTAATAACAAGAGATCCGTCAAGCGTTCGAAAACTACAAATCCTGGGTTAATAACAGCGACTGAGGTCAAGGATTCAGTGGCAGAACGGTAGGACAAATTGTGCCTATCCCTTGGTTGCCTGGGCCCTCCCCTGATTTAATCGTTCGTACAATTACTGAAGACCCACACAAGGCGAAAACCAGGTTGTTGATATCGATAGTTAACAAAATTCATATGACTAATGTCCCTCTTTTCTGCAACAGGTGCTTTTTTGCAAGTTACAAATAGAGATTTGAAAGGAAGGTACCGCGCCAACCGAGAAATTTCCCAAATAACAATTCTTTTTGTCGAAGCTAGTAAAAGTTGACGGGTGGGCCCACTAAACGCAACAAACTTGATTGCGAACAAAAAAAAACCGTTTTTTTTTTCAAATGCGTCGCACAAGTTTATTTTTGGGTGGGTAAATGTTTCAAAACTGCGCGCACAGTCAAGCCTTGAAGAAGGTAACTGAAATATGACTACATCGCAACACAGCACGAGGTCACCGTAAGTTCCGGGACCCTATTCTCGACTTCCTAAATTCACGGGGTTGTTGCCATGTTTTTTGAGTGAGCAAAACGTAAGCAATTAGTCACGTGATGCACGTATAGCTATGGCGACATGCAGTGTAATTCGACACTTGGCTTATAAAAATCACAAGGCCGCGGCGGCCGCTTTTCTGATGGAGGCGAAAAGCAAAAACGCCCGTGTGTACGAGATTTCGGCGCACGTTAAAGATCCCCAGGTGGTCAAAATTAAACCGGAGCCCTCCACTACGGCGCGCCTCATCGCCTGCGTTGCGTCGGCGCGTTAAACCCCACAATCAATCTATAAAAATCACAACCAAGCTATCAAATATTGCGCATAGAATATATAAGAACACTTGGCATGCGTTATAAAAATTATCACGGCAGCGGAGGATGGCGAGAGAAACACATTTCTTTAGGTCAAAATTGGCGTCAACACCACAAGGCCATTAAGTAACGTTGATCCAAAAGCCAGCGAAAGGCGTGTGTTGAGCTAAAGAACATCACATAATGTTTTTTATCGTGTATACCTTCTCCCTTTCAGTCGCTTTTAGTAACATCGTTGAGCTCTCTGCTTCAAAGCAAGTTTCGTTGCGTTATCACCTTCCGGCTATCACCTCCGAAACCATATCGTCTGGCAGCAGCTATGTTACGAGTTTATGGCGTGATCACAGAAAAATACGGTCATGACCATCGGTTGTAAGACGCCGTGAAGAAAGCGAAACGCTATGCCTGATGACGGCGGAGCGTACCGATGCCGCCGATTCACTCATTCGTCAAGCTGGAATTCAATCAGCGCAGTAATAAATAAAATAGTCAATTTTCTTTGTTATTTTCTCTTGAAATTCATCACGTGACCCACCAGCTTACTAAGAGACGTGTGGACAAATTTCATGCGTTGGGATCTTTACAACGGAGAGGCTTGTAGTGCCCTCTTATGTTACTGTTACGCTAAACAAATATTTGCTATTTTATTCCACACACAAAAACAAAATACGGGAAGGTAGTATTTTTATGCGCCGTTACCACCGACTTTGAAACAGTCAAAGCTATTAATTTTTTCCCGTAGAAAACTGTTTTAAACCGCTCTTCGTGCGAAACTGCGCCTATTGCAAATTCACGGTGATTTCACGGAGCCGAGCGTCGGTGGAATTTTGTGTCCTATTTCACGGCGACAGCAGTTGCCATTTAAAGCTGTTACGTGACATTGCGCCACCTTTACGCAGGCTTAAGTTGCTAATGTGTGACGGTAGCGCAACTGCTTATTTCACGTCACGCCTTCTCAGCCAATCACAGAGAAGGCGTGGCACACACGCCGTATTGTTTTTGAATAGCAAATGCAGGCCTACGCTGTAATGTCCACTGCATTCCGCCAAGTTTTTCGTGAAATTCTGCGCTTTCAGTAGAGAGACGTTAGGCAAAATTTAGAACTCGTGCCCGTAACGTCATGAAACGTCAAAATGACGAAAGCGCACACAACCGATTCCGGAAGCACGTGATCAAATATGAAATATAATCAGAGAAAGCTTGCGGCGAATTCACAGTTCATGGTGAATTTACGGCGTCGAGAATAGGGCCCCAGTGTCAGTTTCCTCAGAATTTCGCTACGTGTACAGCGAAAGCTGCAGCGCGAGCTCTTATCGTCATTCGCAACGTCGGCACCAATATTTTGCGGCACTCAGCAGAAGGTGAACACCTCTTCATTGCCGCCAATCAATGACCCCGCTCGTTCCGCCACTTTAGAGGCCTGCTCAGATCGGCTTCATTAATTCGTTCCGTCTTTAGCCGCGAAATCGGCATTTTCACTCCTGAGAAGTGGTTCATAATAGCGGCGTTGGCAGCGCGCAGAAGTCTTTGCAAGTCCGTCGTGGGCGTCGTTGCTAAGCCAGCTCAGCGACGGAACTGCACGGTTGTATGGCAGAAATCCTTTAAATGTTGAAACGCCGCATCATCATTGAACCAGATGCTGGGGTGCCGTTTAATGCTCCAGATAATTTCATTCACCCCTTCGGCAGCCACTTCAGTTTCGTGCGCCCGATATCTGCCACCGTCAGCTACCTACAAGGCAGCAATGAACTACCGTATGCACCTGACCACGTATTTATCAGCGCTCTTTAGTAGTTTTTAGTTAAGGACAGCATCACGTAGTGCGGATACGTCTAATAAGAAGCGGTCTCATAAATCATAAGAAGGGCCGAAGAATAAACGCCTTTCACAAAGTCCGCTATCAAGGGACCGTTCATGGCATATAGATCAGAAGGACTTACCGCTTTTTAAATGCTCCCCTAAGGAGGTCGACATCACTGCGCAGAAACACGGGATGGGCACATGCAAGACAAAACCAAGCTTGCACTCGATGTTTGTTCCTTTTAGATTGCTGAGGACGTGAATAAGAGTTCACCCGGCAATAAAGCCGGTTGAAAGCTTGGAACACGCCAGCGGACAATGCCACACGAAAATGCAATGCGAACTGTGTGGTGCCCGAACTAAACTGAATTGTACTTTGGCTCATCGAGGAACATTCCCTGCCTTCTGGCTGAAAATTGCCACCTCTCAGGAACCCAGTTCAAATTTTCAAATTTATTCAAAAAGTACAAGGTTGTACAAGTAAGTGGAATCTCGTTGATTCGATTCGGCATATTACGTTTTCCGGCATAATACGTTTTTCTTGGAGTTCCCGGCCAACGCCCCTTAGGAATAATGCATTTTTGTGCGTTTATTACGACCACATTTTTGCGGAAAATTGATTAATACTATCGCAAAAGCGGATCTGGACCGCTTAGCACTCCTACGTTTATTCTTCGGCATACTCGCTCAAACCGCAATCCGACAAGCCACGACCTGCAGTTTGCAGAGACGCCGAGGGAGCGGAAGAGCCGGTTCTGCGGCAAAAACATTACTGCAATGCGTGGCCCTATCGTGGAAAGCTGACGATAAGTCAGGCGATGCACCCCGCCATGTAGCAAATCGTGTCACAACCACGGAAGAAGGCGCGCAATGCTCGCAGCAGGTGCGACTTCCCTTCCCGACTTTTTGCCTTTTGATATGCGCGGGTGTGTTTCCATGCTTGTGACAACGTCAAAGAAATGCAAGGCGCAAGTGGAAATTGTATGCCAATTCGAAAAGAACCTGAAGCGGAAGATCGTGGAATTGGCAAGAGAGCTCGCTTTGCCAGTGCCACCGCTCAACACTATTGTCCGTTAGCAAGAATAACTTCTAAAGATCCCTCAAGTTTTTGTACCTGGTCTAAAACGAACCCGAGGTACGAAGCATCAGTAAAAGGAAAACATCCTGCTAACATGGTTCAAGGAAGTTAGAGGGGCAGGAGTAAACTTCGACGGGTCAGTCCTACGCGGGTATTCAAAACTTTCAAGCATCCAGAGGCTACCTTCACCGATTTACGGCACGACACGGATTGTCGTACTAGGCAGTGTTTGCCAAAGTGACAAATACCAGGAGCTTCTTTTTGGACATTTTAGAAAAATTTACTCCTGGACATTTAAAAGAAGACAGGGTCGCACAATTTGAGCATTTACTTGCATGTTGCTCCTTAAAAGTGAGTTGCTGACGTAGCATGCATAATTTTCTTCCTTTTTAAAAAATCTATTTGGATAATACGATTTTCGGATAATACGTTTTATTTTCCGGTTTCCGTGAAAAACGTATCAACGAGATTTCACGGTAAAACCATTGCATTAAAGTGATATTTCGCATAGAGCGAGGAGCCCACTTGGAAATCAATGGTTTAAAAATACTTTCCAGGACTATGAATATTGTTTGTGTAATCCTTTTTCAAACTTTATTCCTTATACATTTCAGTGGGACAGTTTCCATGGCTGTGGGGCTTGGTGGCGGTACGCGCTAAACTTAAAACTATGCACACAGCAAACTTTTGCCCCCAGTATTAGCTGTTGAAAAATACTTTGCATTCCGTTGAATAACTCTCGAGTAATTGCTACTAAAAGAACTGCGATGAGCCGGGAGGTTACACCGTAAACACATTTTTCTAGCGCAACTACGAAGTGCCACGACCCCACCGCATTGTTACAAACAATGTCAGGATATTAGAATTACTGCAGCAGCTCTGAATATGTGCTTTCCCTAGCACAGCCCCTTATAAGCATGGCTGCGAGAGGGTCGCTGGAGAGCCAGAGTGCCAGGGCCTTGCATGGTTTGTCGAGGATCGCAACGGATCGCCAGAAAGTACCGAGAAGGTTTGATTTGACTAGCGCAGCCACAGCTGTCGGTACCTTTGAACTACGTCGACACGTTGCTGTAACTCTGTGCGCATTGTTTTTTTTTTTAATTTTTGTCTGGTAGAGATGTTGTCCTGTTCCCGTTTCATTCGTTTGCAAGAGATTTTAGTAATGTCTGGCGTTTTTCTGTGACCACGCCAAAGCTAAGCAGCACCAACTATGGCTCATTGGGAAGGTTTGCGACTGAAAATAAGCGCGTCTCTGAAGTTTGCCTGTGGGGACGAAAAAAAAAATACTTGTGTACCCAACACACGTAGCATAAAAGCCATCGGTAGAGTGTGCGCACAAAAATATCTCCTCTTCTGACATCCTCCTCTCCTCTCTTCCATCAACGTGCCGCTTGATCCGCCAGTGATTGAGTCACTGTAATCCTTACCTTTCGCACCCCCTTCACTTTTCTTTCGATAGCTGACTCCCGTTCGACATCTTCTGCTGCCCGTGTCACTGAACCCTTCTCAAGGATACGCGGCTGACTGGGGAGCCTTGCGCACGAGGGAGCAGCGAGCACGTCCACGTTCAAGTGGGACCCGCCGCGGTGGCTCAGTGGCTAAGGCGTTGCGCTGCTGAGCACGAGGTCGCGGGTTCGATTCCCGGCCGCGGCGGCCGCTTTTCTGATGGAGGCGAAAAGCAAAAACGCCCGTGTGTACGAGATTTCGGCGCACGATAAAGATCCCCAGGTGGTCAAAATTAATCCGGAGCCCTCCACTACGGTGCGCCTCATCGCCTGCGTTGCGTCGGCGCGTTAAACCCCACAATCAATCAAATCAACGTTCAAGTGGGATAATCCCATCATGCTGGTTTGCTGATTACTGACTGAAGGGAGGCCAAACCCTGTGGCGCCAAAATCCAGCGCCCTGGGCCCAATTGGCGTAACGTGCGCAGTAACAAACAGCGTAATATATGCGTTGAATAAAATTGCCTCCGAGGGCTCTCTTTAGACAAGTGCCTTAACTCATTTACAGAAGCGTATAAGGAGCGCGTAACGGTGACAGCTAGAGGCAGTAAACCACCTCGCTGGTCTGCTCTCATTTAGGCTCTCAAAAACACGCGCCCTGGTTCATGAAAAATCATTGCGCCGCCAAGGTGATGGCTAATAGGCATACGATCTCCAAAATGGGACGAGTGCTTTTAACAGCGAAGCTGTTTAGCAAATAGTTCGAGTTTGGTGTCCGCAGTTGAAAACACCACGAAAATGCCGAGTGCCCGTGAGCGCGCGCACGTGAGCGCGTGCCCCCCGGCGATCGCGAAGATTCTCGGGCCCACGTTTGCTAATCGAAGCATGCCCACTTAGGGAGATTGTCCAACATTACGGCGACCGCCTGGCCGTTAAATTAAATGCCGAGCGTGCGTCTGTGCATGCTTCCTGGGACCGCCCAGCGTCCCCGGCGCACGTTTATCAAGCCAAGGATACCCACTTAGAGAGATTGGTCAAGATTGCGGCGACCGCCCGGCAGTTAAATTTAAAAAAAAATAAAGAAAATGCCGAGCGCACGTGTGTGCGTGCCTCCAGGCGACCGCATACTCACCTAGGGAGATTGCGCAAGATCGAAAAAAAAAAAAAAAGAAAACTCCAGCGTTCGCCGTAATCGTGGCAACACTTGCTCGGAGCAAGAAAGACACGTCATAGCGTCGCCCTTCCAAGGTGATGTCCAATGATTATCACTTCAAAAAAAAATGAATAAAGCTCACACTTAAAGCAACGATCACGGAGTAAAGGTCGTCGAGGCAGCGGAGAAGAAGCATATCGGCTGCAGTCGGGGTCTCATACCGTCGTGATGGTGGTGAAGGTTGCCTACATTTTCGCTACCTTCAAGTCATGCGGGTTAGTGTGAGCTGTCTTCATTTTTTTGTTGCTGGCTTAAATAAGTAGCGTACAACGTGGTCAACTTCCAGCATAATCCTGTCATAGAAGAACTGTGGCTTCTCTGAGCTGGCTGCATAAAGAATATTTGTAGAGCGATAGCTTTCTTTGTGCGATAGATGGCATTCTGTCGAAAAACTAACGCGTTTCCCCCCCTAGACCGGTCGGGTGGCCGAAAAGCTATGATAAGATCTCATGGACACACGGTGCTTGCGTGAAACCGGGCTTCCATTGCGTCAGGACGGTTACTTCAAAATCGTGAAAATTAAACGGTTCTAGGTAAGACAATAGACGCATCGATCATGCACTAGCACAATAGCATACGTTTATCTCATAAACAACGCATCGGTATACATTTAAATCATTCGCAGATGCGTTTACTAGTTAGTGTGAAAAAAATCACCGATTGGTTTCAGTCTTTAGATTTGGGTCTTTGAAGGTTAGACGATCGATGGGACCCATTTTCAGCGAAGGGTGGACGCACTTTTAGCGGAAGTTGTGACACACATTTGACGCAGTTTTAGTGTGACAAAGCTTTCGCGCTTCGGTCAACTGTCTTTAGGAAGGTATGGTAAAGATTTTTTTTTTTTCCGGGCTCAGTTGAAATCGGAGTTATAGCACGCTCGGAATATTTCGGCTCGGTTATGTCCACAATAGTTGAGGGAAGTATAACGCCTCTGTATCGGTTCAAGGCTCTGGTTTCGGATCTTCTTGCTCGTGTCAGTTGCTCCACACCTGGTGCGGCGGGTATGCAGCCTCCGGAAGTTCGCCTCACGGGTATCGGACGACGCAAACAGGTGGCGAGGGTCTCATTAAAATTTTCCTTAATTAATTTTGTGTCCTACTGGGCCAAGAATCACACCGGAGGCAACTGTTGCCTTTTGTATCCTGCGAAACCGCACCTCTACGTTGTTCTCCGCTTTCCAGCAGAATGGGAAGCGTCCGCTGTTCACGTTGTCCTGGTAAGAGCACGTCCATCTATCTGGTTTCAGGCACCCGGTGGCAGATGCGAGAGCTATGGAGATATGCGTGGCTTCACAACCGAGTCAAGGCGCACGTAGCCAGTTTGTACACAGCCTCCCGACGCCGTGGTGTACCACGTGTTAATGCAGCAGCCCACGCTATTAACCTGCAAGGGGAATCTATTTAGTATGTTTTCCTAATTCGTTTCCGCGTCCATCGATTCTGGAGGAGGGTGCGTTCAAACATCTCTTTCTATAAAACTGGAGCGATAGCTTCTTTGGTAAACTTTTTTTCTTCGCCTATGCAGGGTTCTGGTGATTCTGTTTTCTACCAGGATTTTGTTTTTGTTTTTGTATATGTTAGAGTGTGTGTGATCACAGGGAAGCGCTAGCATCGCATTAGGCGGTAGACAAGGCCGCGAGGGAAAGGGGTGTTATGGGCTCAAAAACATAAGAATCTGGTTCGAGTGGTATATTTCTCTCTCTTTCTCTCTCTCTGTCGTCTCTGTCGATATATATATATATATATATATATATATATATATATATATATATATATATATATATATATAAGGTTAGTAGAGACAGAGACAAACGAGAAAGACGTAGAAAATAAAAATAAGTTTACCGACGTTTCAGGGAGAGGACTCCCTTTCTTGAAGAAAGGGAGTCCGAAGAAAGGGAGTCCTCTCCCTGAAACGTCAGTAAACTTATTTTTATTTTCTACGTCTTTCTCGTTTGTCTCTGTCTCTACTAACCTTATTTTTTTCGCGCTCTGTGTGAGTTTTTATCTTTTCAGACTATATATATATATATATATATATATATATATATATATATATATATATATATATATATATATATACAAAAAAAGGACACTTTCAACAAAGTAAAAGCACGATTGCTGCCAACGTTTAACAAAGAGACTTGCTTTCGTCAGGGCCCTGACGAAAGCAAGTCTCTTTGCTGAAACGTTGGCAACAATCGTGCTTTTACCTTGTTGAAAGTTTCCTTTTATTGTGTTCTCTACCATCTTCAAAAGTTCAACTGCTCCCTATATATATATATATATATATACATATAGGGAGAGAGAGAGAGAAAGAGAGAGAGAGAGAGAGAGAGAGAGAGAGAGAGAGAGAGAGAGAGAGAGAGAGAGAAAACAGTCCCGCCGGCCGGTAGCGTAGTGGTCATCGCACCAGACGCGTATTCTGGAGGTCGTGGGTTCGGATCCCACCCGGCGGGCATTTTTTCTCCGCTTTCTTTTGGTCTTTCCAAATTCTTTATCTGTTTCAATGACCTACCACATGCTCCCCTTTGCTTTCCGAGGTTTTCTTTACTGCCAACCATTATGTCTCTCTTTCCCTCTCTCTCTCTCTCTCTCTCTCTCTCTCTCTATATATATATATATATATATATATATATATATATATATATATATATATATATATATATATATATATAGGGAGCAATAAACCTTGGAAGATAGTAGAGAATACAAGAAAAGAAAACTTCGAACAAGGTAGAAACCTTGCTTTTGCCAAAGAAACGTTTCAGCAAAGAGACCTGTTTTCGTCAGGGCAACCTCTCGCCTGGCTGGCACGCTTTACAAAGGGGTAGGGGCCCAGGTGCGAGGAGAGAAGGAAGTGGAATTGAGAAAGGGGATTGGTTTGGGAGTATGTAGGGGGATATATTGAGGGGGAAAGAAGGTTGCATAGCTTGAGGCGCGAAGTCGGTAAGAGGGAAGTCAGCCGGAGGTTGATATTCGGAAAATTATTGGAGAGAAACGATCCGAAGGTGTTTGCGGCCCCGCCGCGCGGCCTACCGAAAGGTTATCAGTAACGCCGGAAGCAGAAGAGGCGGTGAGAGGAGACCTTATCAGAAGCTATCTGCAAGCTTCAGGCAAAAAAACAGGTAGAGAAGGGGGAGGATAACTAGGTCCAGGAAGAAAAAAAAGGGAGGAAAAACACACACATGCAACCACACACAGACAACACACGCAACTATCCTGGTTTCTACCTTGTTGGAAGTTTCCTTATATATATATATATATATATATATATATATATATATATATATATATATATATATATATATAGTCCGGAAAGATAAAAACTCACACACAGCGCGAAAAAATAAGGTTAGTAGAGACAGAGACACACGAGAAAGACGTAGAAAAAATAAAAATAAGTTTACTAACGTTTCAGGAAGAGGACTTCCTGTCTTCAGAGTACAGAAAAAGTTGGTTTCAGGGTTATATATATACAGAAAAGGTAGCAAGGGCGAGGGCAAGGGAAGGGAGAGCTTGTACAATCAGACCATGGTGGCCAGCAAAGGAATGAGAGAAGTGAAAGAGGGAGGGAAAAGAGAAGAAAAAAAAATTAAAAAGGATAACAAGAACCCACAGTCATGAGGTACGAACATGAGAAAAAAAATCAAACAATAAAACAAACAAACAAACAAAAGCAAAATTCAAGGTAATTCCCCCTTCTCCTGTGGCAACAGGGGTGAAAGAGGGGTCAAAACAGGACATGGGCATGCACGTGCTTGACATGTGCAAAAAAATCAGTCTTGCGGAACGAAGAAGGTCCAAAGAAGATATGCCCATGCCCACAAAGGCCGAACATCTGCCCATACACACCCGTTCTAAGAATCAGGGTTTGGCTCCTGTTGCTGGGAGGCAAGGCTCGCGCCCAAAAGCAGTAGTACAGGCATATCTATATCTATCTATCTATCTATCTATCTATCTATCTATCTATCTATATATATATATATATATATATATATATATATATATATATATATATATATATATATATATATATATATATATATATATATATATATATGTGTGTGTGTGTGTGTGTGTGTGTGTGTATTTGTGTGTGTAAATCAGGGCGGCAAACCGGAACCGAACCGATATTTTTGTGGAGCTGCACCCGAACCCGAACCGTTAATTTTCCGACGCTGAACCCGAACCGGAACTGGACCGGAAGAATAAGTAATGGTTACTGGTTCACGATGAAACGGTCCGACCAATCGCGTTTGGTATAGCGCGGTCAATGTCATTTTGGGGATTTTTCTTCTGTACGTACAATTAGCTTCGTGATCGTCCACGGATTTTTACCCCTTAGATCAATAACAACACTATCAACGCCCTGTCTATTCGTGGTAGCATTTTAAAACAAGAAGTGCCCACCAATATTTAAATCGTGTGTTGCTGCTAATCGTTCGCAGAATATCCTACTCCCGCCCGCGTGCAGACCACATGAAACATATGCTTTGCGCTTCTACGCACAGGTCTCGCTGCGACTATACACGCATTGTACATCGGCACAAAATGAGCGGAAAAAACGAAAGAAGAGACTTTTGATAAGTATTTTGATAAATATTTTACCTTTTACACATAGCACAAGAAACGAAACTTTAAGATGCAGTTTTCCTTGACCCGTTATACTTTATTGACAGGGCAGAGGTCGCTTGTGTATTAGCCCGCCTAAATGGATGAATTGAACATTATTCTCGTCTGAAAGGGCAGGGCCTGGTGCGTTATTGGTCCCGAGGGGTTGCGACAAGACCATACCTTCCAACAACCTCCAGCACTCTTGCCATGGCACAAATTTGCATCGACGGGTCGGCACTGAACATCGCGCTGTCCCTCGTCTTTGAATTAGGTAATCGTAGACCGCTACAGCATTGATTGATTGTAGGGTTTAACGCGCCGACGCAATGCAGGCGATCAGGCGCGCCGTATTGGAGGGCTCCGAATTCATTTTGACCACCTGGGGACCTTTAAGGTGCGCGGAAAGCTCTACGCACGGGCGTTTTTGCTTTTCGCCTCCATCAGAAAAGCTCCCGCCGAGGCTGGGAATCGAACCCGCGACCTCGTGCTCTGTAGCGTAACGCCTTAGCCACAGAGCCACCACGGCGTGTTACCACTGGAACAAGGGTCCTCGCATCCGTACAAAATATGGGTTAAATATAATCATTCGGCGTTACATAAGGAGCATTCGGGTCGGAAAGCTCCTGGATAGATCCGTGATAGTTTATAGTAATTATACAATTTGCTGGTCTGCAGCTGCCTTCAGACGACTGGCTGAATTTTGCTGAGTGATCTATCGGGTGGAGAATATTTATATCTCTTGAGGCAACAGTGCATAGAGACCTCATGATACGTTTTCCTGCTCTCCTTGGCCGATCAGAGGGAGAAGTCACTTACTGCCTGCCTGAAGAAAAAAACTCGTGTACTAAAAAAAATGTGGATGTGCAGGTAGGTCTCCAGATTGCTGAACCGCACAACAGCGATCCCCGCCGCAAAAGTGCCTAACTGTTGGATTTTATAATTCCAGGAGATGCCGGGGGATACTCGGTACTTTCATACTGTGATATAAAAGTGCCTACTCTACTCTTGGTAAAGTGTCGTCCCACCAGTCCCCTTCCGTTTTTAGGTGAAGCCGGCTCTACAGAGGCTGTTACGTAAGAGAGCGGATGGAAAGAATGTTTACGCATTAGTAGACAACTGTCAGAATTTTATTATCATTTTTTGTGGATTGTTAGTGGTATAACGAGGCAGGTAGGTTTTTTTTCCCCAGGCATGAAAGCCAGCTCCATACTGAAGTCGCTTAAGCTCGTGGTCGCCGCTATTCCCCAGCTGCGGCTGCCGCATGCACGGTACGTCAAAGCAATCAACTCAACTGATTTACTCAAGCAATCAAGCATTCAATTGACAAAACCGATTTATCAGTGTGGTAACTGCCTGTTAGCAATGAAGAGGTACGGTGAAACAACATTCGAAGCACCACTAAATCTCAATGACCTCATTTTTAGCGGGGGCTTTGGTCGGCGGTTTTCAATCGCGCAAATGTGCCACTATGACGTCATAAGGGCTGGGCAACCAGGCGCCTGGACAACGGCAACTATTTCATTCATATTCCAGCTTATCTAGCCTAATTGTTTAAAGCTGCCATTAAGATCGGCATCATTGCCATTGGGACAAAGCCATCTTTTCAATCAACCAAACGTGTATTTTTGTGGTTAAGGTCCCTTTGAACTACAAAGTCAAATTTTTTCGAACGTAGTTATAATTGTTTTTTTTTTTTCGAACCAGTTCGGGAACCGGTGTTTTTTTTTTTTTCGGGGAGAGGGGAGAGGGGAGAAAAAGATTAGAGGAGCAAGCTATACTGTAAGGTGCACATACAAAAACGGACACAAAAGGAAGAAAAGGGCGAGGCGTTAAACCAATTAGATTAGCCAAGTCATCGGGACCTGCTCAGGCGCGCACCGCCATTCGCCTAATTGGCGCTCTTGCGATAACCGAACTCACTGCTTGTTACCTCCCCAACCTTCGTGCGTACCTTCTCCTCAGCTAGAAAAAAGCTATGAACGGCGCTGTGTTGATGGCGACCGCGCCAGCAGAGCCTGCAACAGTAGCCAGGGAAAGACAAAGCTGGAACGAAAACGACTCGGGCAGGAAGAATGCGGCAAAAGTGCTTCACCAGCGGGACAGAATAGAAGGAAAAAAGAAAGAAGGCACAAAGGAAATGGCATGCACGAATGCGATATCCCCACAACGGCGACTCGTTCGCTCCAGGGTGGCGGCGGGTGACCGAGTTATATAAGACCTGGCCGGCTATAAATAAGTGAACGTAAGCTAGCAGGGCACAAAAGAGAGCGACCAACGGATGAAAGAGAGGAGGGCAAAGTAAAGGGAGGCGTCAAAGTTAGGCACGCACAGATAATAGTGCCGATAGAAAAAAGCAACCGGAAACCCCCTTGAGGAGAGAAATAAATAAGTGTTCCTGCGCGTTTTATGCAACCGCGTTTGGGGGCGCCTAATCTGGACCGGCTGCTTGTAATAGATCGACCTCTATCGTCTGCTCCGTGCCGAAGGCGCTCCGGAGCGTCCAATAGCGCGCGTCGGGGCAGACGGCTGTATCTCAATTTTGCTTTTCGTGCATGTGTATCTCGTTTTGCTTTCTTGCTTCGGCCGGTCGACGAAGTGAACGAGAAGTGAACTCGCCGTGGATCTGTGTTTGTCGTGCTGTTGTGAGCAGTTTGCCATTTCTATTCCTGCCGCCACTGCTGGCCTGCCGGAGGGAGAAATCTGCGGCGGACTTTTCCTCCCAATCTCCCGCCGCTCTTTGCGAAACGAGCCCGTTTCGCACCGGCGTGCGTTGCGCGCAGTGCTCCCGTTTACGTAACTCCTTGCGGTGGAGGTGGCGCCATTCTCGGTCGCTGATACATCTCTTCGGCCGAGTTATCGCACCTTCCACTACAGCCGCCTTCATTCGCCTCTTTCGCGGTGGCTGGTATAGTCAGGAATTCCTACACTTTGAACACAGCGGAAGTCTATCACCAAAAGGAGAGTAAGCCAAGCATCGGTAGTGCGCTCTGCGGTTGCATACAGGATGCTCAAAACAAAAAGTGCCGGTGGATAGTTTCACAAAAACACCAAAGCTGGTGGAAATTACCCAAAGCAGTGCTTCCATTTTGTAAACAGGGCCTCCCCTGTTTTTGTTCTCTTTAGCACCTTGACCAATCGTCTTCATTTACTCCTCGCAAATCCAGCGACTACACAGTGGTCCAGTCACCTCATCCTTAACATTCCTGCTTCCTCACTGTACGTGCTAGACAATTCGTCTGTATAAAACATTTCTTCTACTATCGTTATCTCATCCATGTTCTTATTTGTGTTACCTCTTTCGTGCCTCTGTGCGGCTTTTCCTTTTCATTGTCCCGCCGGGGGTTAATGCTTGTTCAATGCTTGACATGCGGTAGGCACAAATGCCGGCGTTCGTGCTTTTGAATGAATCAACTTCGGCCACTCCGAAAATTTGATTTGGTCCTTCCTTCCTGGCTTTTTCATGTTTCTCCGTTTACAAACCAGTTCCTTCGTTTTCCGAGATAGTTTACATGTTTGTGTTTTGGGTTCCCGCCCTCCAACAGCTGCTGCTGATACTTTGACTAGAATAGCTTGACTTTCATTGAGTATTCAGTATTCATTCAGACTTTCTTCCTATACGGATATGACCGTGAACTGTTGTGAAGTGTTATTCGCAACTTCTTAGCCCTGTCCTTCACTGACTGCAAGCTTGTATCGTTTTTTTACTAGCCTCCGTTCTTTTCTCAGGTCTAGTCTAGTCCAGCTCCTCATCATTCTGTGATCATTGCTTTTGGCTTTGCCTACCACCTCAACATTTCGCACAATGCCTGGATCGGCACTTATAATAAAGTCTATTTCATTTTTAGTTCCATCGTTGGAGCTTCCACGTGTTCATTTAACTGCCGTTGTTTTCCTGATGAACGCAGCCATTATCCTCAAGTTATCTCTCTGGGCAAATCCAAGTAATACATCACGTCGTCTATTCCGACTGCCTATTCCAAAGTTTATCACTGCGCGTTCTCCTACCTTTGCGGTGAAGTATCCCGTTATATTAATGCACTACTATAATAATTACTATAACATTATTTATCTTATTCACTGCTGATTCGACGTCTTGGTAGGAACTGTCAACAGCGCCATCTCCGTAGCAAGACTATCAGAAATAGGCTTGTACCAGCTTTAACCTATAGCTCCGATTTACCATGATCATAATGGCCGCGACCCTATCACCAGCGCTGTTGAATTCTTCACCATTCGCTGTTATCTCTTTTTGGATCGAGCAACCTTCCTTCCTTTCTGCATCTTCTCGGTAGCACAGAAAGGCCCGCTATCCATTATCTGAAAGCCGTTAAGGGGTTTTTACAACCTAGTTACATCCCATGATCGCCTGCTTAACGCCTGAGAGCTCCTGTGATAGGACAGCTCAGCTACCCTCGCTCGACAGAGTGTCAGAAACTCTCAGTGATGGCCTGCCCCAACCCTGAGAGTAGCTCTTCTCAACGATAGAAAACACGAGTTCATATTATACTGAAAAACACACTAAAACATACTGCATACGGTTCTCCCATGAACAACGCCGACGCCGACGTTTTCGAAACTTTGTGGTTCCCTCTCTCTTTGTTCGGGTGGTAGTTACCAATCATTTTTGGGCTTCTAATTGTAAGGTTGTACTCGAGTTGTACGAACGCAGCCTCTCTTTGTTGGTCCTCGTTCTTGCACTCGGTACGCTATGGCACGAACACGTGTTTATGTCGCAAAAATATTTAATGAATGGCGGACGAAATGTTTGCTGCATCTTCCAAATTGTTACTAAAAAAGCTTTGCATTCGTACACCGTATAATCTACTAGACAATTTATTGAAAATATCGTATCCAAAAAATGTTCCTTGTATGCGTGCTTATCCGGTTTATTTGATATTCGCGTTCGGTTGATTAATTAATGAGGTTATGCGCCTCTTTGCCTTAATTTTTTTCGCTTCGTTCACTGCCCGGGCCCAATCCCACAAGCCCAAATCGCACTAAGTGGGTATACTTGGCATGACAAACGTGCGCTGCGGATGCTGAGCCGTCGCCGCGTGGCACGCGCATACGCGTGCTCGCATTTTCTTCGTATTTTTAACTGCGGACACCAAACTCTGACGATTCGCTAAACAGCTTCCTGTTAAAAAAACGCATGTGGGATTATCCGGGATCTAAACCCGGGTCTCCACCGCAGCAGCCTAACGCTCTACCACTGAGTTACCTTCGCTTTTTTTTCTTTACTGCATGGAAAACTGCAATTATTACAGACAAAAAATCTATCACACATCCAAGAAGATGGGCATCAAGGTAGCTAAAGTAAGCCGTCCGTCAAACTCCGCAAGCAGATTCACGCTTCCAAGAGATGCAGCCGCTCTTGTGGGTCACTTTGCATCACATAAATGCTCCGTGCCAACGCTCCCGAAAAATGCACTTCGTTGGGTTACCGGGTTCCGCATGCTTGTCTGTCATGCGGCACTTCCACAAGCTATATATACGATCCCAAAAATATATCATGGGGCACTTCAGTGGCACCTTGATAAGGCACGAACCTTGAATGAGGGGAAATGTCCATGTCCTTTCTAACAGTTCGTGCGTAAAACATCCCAGAAAAACACCACATGCTGGCCCAAAACAAAACAATGATCAATGGTTTAAGGTTGATTACATAAGCGGCAATCGCCGGGCCTAGGAATAGACGTTCCTCTTTCGCGCAACCTTGTTTTCACTGGGAGTGTTGATGTATGCAGCTTAAAGAAAAACGTTTTTGCACTTGGCGGAAGACGCGTATACGTATGCCACGCTTTAAAATACTGTCCTAATGGTGGCCAATGTAGGGATGGCGATAAACAGGCTCGGAAAACAGACTCTCTAATAAAACTTTGTTTCTTCCATTAGTGCGGGGGGGGTGCTGGGCTGACGCATTTATTTGTACAGAAGCTTGTGCCTCGTTTTTTCTTCTATAAATTGACGCATCATTCGCTTCTACTAAACGTTATTCAACAGCGAATACGTTTCCATTTACCTCTTTGCGTGGCTCCACGGATGAAGTTAGTGCGAAGCCGCCATGGAGCTTTTTAAAGAAGTGGTCGACATCTTTCACTTTCTTACAGCGAGTTTTTCCCTGCAATATCTGTTTACCCTTTCTAGGAAGACTTTGCTGAGCTATCTACGCATGATGCCACAGCAGGAAGAAAAGTTGTGCTTATTATTGTTGTTCCTTTTTTTGTGGAACACACCCACTTTGGCGACGGGCCAAATCGGCAGCTTTGAGCGGCAAATGTGCCCGCTCCGGAATGATCACAAAACTGAATTTGAAACTCGAATTTGTAGAACAGTGCGTGCCCCTGGACACCACCCAGCCGAAAAAGACGACAAGAAAATTTTCTGAAGTTTGCCGTATTTTCGCGTGTCATACTGTCGTCTTGTCGTATTCTTGTCGTGTCGTGATTCTGGTGTTCTGTCGTGCCGAATTCCTCTATTGCCATGGTCCTGATGTTGCATCAGTAGTTGCACATGGTTTGAATGTTATTGCCCATTGTGAAGAGTAGCGTACATGGCAGTTCTGTTCCGACTACAGGAATGTTTTTTGTTGAGAAAATTGACCTTTTCGTTATGAGAGAAATGTGTGTCGTAACAACAGATGGATTTGTCGCGACAACCGGACTCCTCTTTTCACGTTAAAGTTTTTTGTCATGCCACAGGAATTCTTCTTGGGTTTTTGCGCTATTCCTGTTTTGATTTTGTACACCTTCCGTGCACTTCGCGCAAAACTTCGCTTCTTTTTTCTTAATGTTTCCTTGTTTACTTAGTTCCCATTTCTTTTCATTTTCTTTCTTCTTTCATATGTGCTTTCTGTATTATTTACTTCTTTCTGCCTTTCTTTGTTAATTTTATTCCACTGCCGCATTCCTTCTCGCTCTGTATTTCTTTCTTTCCTTTTGCCAGGCCCTCTTTACTTGTCTTTGTTTTTTTCTCTCTTTCTTTCGTTCTAGCACTTTCCCATCTATTCTTTTTTCCTTCCTTCCTTCCCTCCTTCATTTATTCATTCTTTTCTCCCCCTCTCTTTGTTCCTTCTTCCTTTCTCTTTCTTATTCCGACTTCCTTTCTTTCTCTCTTTGCATCTCAAAAATTACCCCCTGTCTACTCGTGCCGAAGCAGTTGCTCCAAGAGCGCACCACTTCGTCCATGCCCACATGGTGGCTTGCCGGGCTGCCACGAAACAGACCCGTGGTGGAACAGAGAAAGAGCGCTTATTGCGCTATTGCGACATTTGAAGCCCCCCCAGTCGCCCTTGACAGGCAGTAAGAGGCGAGCTACAACGGCGCCGCTGAGCCTCTCGTCACGATGAGTGAAAAGGCTCTTCGAACGCCCTTGTCATTGACGCAAATGCAAGCGGCGCGAAGAACGTCAAGAAGTGCCGCGCTCGCGAATGGCGGCAATCCGTTCGAACTCCGTCCGGTGTTTTATTCACGAGTCGTGGGCCGAGCCCCCGCGGTGGATTCACCTGCTCCAGACGTGAGACACGGTGACGTTCTTCCTGGTAGAGGAAGAACCCTATAAAATAGGCATGCTTCGGCCAAAGTACCGGCCCATTATAGTGACCAATTTATGCAAAACGTTGCCCCGAAACTTTTGAACGTCTTGATTGTTCCTTATCAACTTTCATTCAAAGGTGTGCTGCACTCATATGCATAGCAGCGATGGCTCAGAGGTTCAGCTGTCGCCTTGTATGCGTTAGGTACCGGGTTCGAATCCGCGTACCGCCGGGCATCCACCAATTTCTTTAACGGGTACAGGCGTCCCTGGTCGAGTGCGGACCCTTGAAAAGAGAATGCACGCCTAGAAAGCTGCCTTCACCCTTACGAGGGCACTTTGACCCTTGTCCATCTGGCGGGGCCCCCGTCCTTCTTGCCTGAGGTGAAAGCCTGGCGGCGTTTCCTGCCACAGGCGGTTACGAGTTGAGCGTCCCCCGTGGCTGTGGAAGTGACCATGTGCATTCGTGTGCCTTGGTTGCGCCGGGTACCTACCGGTAAAAGTTAGGTACCAGTGACTCCCCGGACTCGCGCTCGGCCCTTGTGCGGGACTACAAGGCTTGGGAAGTTCAGTCGGCTTGCCCGGGTAATCGCGTCAATGGAATGGGGCGGCTGCGAAAACGCAGTTTTTTCTTCGCTAATAATGTACTAATTGTTTTAAGTATACTGGCTTTCTTGTTCATGTTTTCTCGTTTCCAGTGTTCAAGATTTGTATATTCCCCATTTAAATATTGTTCAGGTGTTCGCAGGAAGTAACTTTTTGTTTTCTGTGATATGCATAGCTTTGCTAGGGGTATGTATGATTACACCTTTGCGTGCAATTTTTTTTTTCTCTCGGATTATGTGAAGTTGAACGGTTTAGTTTGTCCTGGAAGAATCCGTGCTTTCTTTCTTTTTTTTCGCCTGTGTCGTTTTATGTCGATGTTTTACATGTGATTTTTAAATTGATTATGCGGTTTAACGCCCCGACGCTACACAGGCGATCAGGCGCGCCGTAGTGGAGGGCTCAGGATTAATTCTGGCAACCTGGGGATCTTTAACGTGCGCCTAAAGCTTCAACACATAGGTGTTTTCGGTCTTCGCCACCATCAGAAAAGCGGCCGCCGCTGCCGGGAATCGAACGCGTGTCCTTGGGCTCCTAATGCCTTAGCCACTGAGCTACCGCGGCGGGTGGAACTTTTTTGAATACGTTTGCTCATGTGTTATCACAACTGTGTTGCTGTTGACCTCGTAATCGGGGGTGGGAGCATTGTCACGCTGCGAATCCAGCTTTCTGTCACACCTCCTCATGTTTTGTTTCGCAAACATGGAAAAAAAAGTGTATATGTCTATCTCTATGTCTTATCCTGCTATGTGACAGTAAAACAGTACGAGATGCTGTTCTTGCTTTACGTAGAAGCTTAACTTTGGTGACGCTCCCGTGCTCTGTCGTAAACACAAACATTTCAGCAATAAAGTGGACGTTCCCACGGTCTGAAGTCCGACATGGTTGTATGGTACCCGTAGCTCGATGTGCAACGGCTTCGTCGTTGCTTTGAAAGGCACTAAGAGTAACGTTAGGCTGTCAAACGTTAAGCCTACACATGGCTCTAACAAGTGTGTTTGGCCGCCAAGTCGCATTATCAGAGGAGAAAAAGAAAATGCACAAAGGTAAAAGGACTATAACTACACTTTCACTCCCACATCGTAAGCCACACAAGCGTAGATGTCCTTGGCTACTCGAATACCGGGCCCACAAGCACAAGATAGTCTCTCTCTCTCTCTCTCTCTCTCTCTCTCTCTCTCTCTCTCTCTCTCTCTCTCTCTCTCTCTAAAATCTAGCTAGCTCACTGTTGCAGACACCCGCAGCGGTGTGTATTGAACGCTTTATAATGAGCTAAACTCAATCATTTTAGTCAGCCACGAATTGCAACCGCCCAATCGTATAAATAAATAAATAAATACGATGGAATCTCCTTGAGCGGATTCGGCATAATACGTTTTCCTTTTTTTGGCCTGATACGTTTTTCGTTGAATTTGCATTTCGTTGCATAATGCATTTTTGTGCGTTTAATACGATCACATTTTTTGCCTAAAATTTCACGATACGACCGTGAAAATGGATCTTGACCGACAGTTTTAGAAATGTTATGTTTATTGTTCGCTTTACGAACTCGAAACCGAATTCCAACAAGCCGTGATCTGCGCGTTTAAGAGGCAGAGATACCGCGGGCAGCGGCGGTTTTGCGGCGAAAACACCGCTGCCCGACCTCCAATGATGATGATAAGTCAGGCGATGCACTGCGCCATCTAGCGAAGCGTTCATAATCAAGGAAGGTGCGCAATGCACAAGGAATGAGGCAGCGACTGCCCTTCCTTACTTCTGGACATGCTCCGCGCTTCTCACGCTGTTCTTTGTTCTCTGTCTGCCTTTGTGCTGCGGTCGGTGGTGCTGCAGTGGTTCTGAGACCATTTTTTTTTGTTCTCCTCTGGCTGTCTTCTTGCTGCGCGCGATGGTGCTGCCAGGCTTGCGAGAATTTCGAGGCATTCAATGCCGAGGCGACACTGTCGAGGCCGCCTCGACAACGTCGACAATGTCGACATTGTCGCCTTGACAAAATGGAGGCGACCATGTTAATGCGCTCAGTTTAAAAGAAAAAGTGAAAATTGTAGGCAAATTCAAAGAGAACCATAAGAGGCAACGCGGGGACTTGGCAGGCGAGCTCTGTCGGCCAGTGTCAACGCTCAACACGAAACATGTCGACCACTCAACACGTCTGACCGCTCAACAGATACGTCAGAAAGAGCAACTTGCTGACTGAAAGATGCTGCAAGTTTTCGGCCCGGTGTAAAACAAACGCTAGGAGCGAAGCATCAGCAAATGGAAGACACCCTCTTTACATGGTTCGAGGAAGTTAGAGCGGCAGGAGTGAACATCGACGGGTCAGTCCTGCGCGAAAAGTTGAAAATATCATGCTGTTTTGGATGCGAAGCATCTCATGGTCGGGGCTATGTCCCTCCCTTGTTGTTGTTGTTGCGCCGTACACACCCCCACTGCGCATGCTCGGCTTGCTGAACGCCCGGTGGTGTCTTACCTTTCTATGGCTCCTGGAGCGACAGTGTTACCGGTGTCTTCCTGGGCCGGCACGAGACGAGCACGCTTCACGTGCCTTCGACGTTTCATCATCGTCGGCAGTGGCGTGCGTCGGCGAGTCTCGGCGGGCCGTGATTACAAGCAGCCCACAACCATCCGGAGAACGTGCATCGACCTCATCTTCAGCAACTTTACGGTTCATCTACTACAACAGCCCTTGACTTTACATTTCACAGACCATAAGGCGGTCGTAATCAAAGCGGAACGCCAACCACAGCTCGAGGTCACCTACGTTGAACATGATGATGATAATGCCTAAATAAAGACAAACTCATACCACGTACAACGTCTGTCTCTCTCTCTCTCTCTTTAATGCCTCTCCACTCTAACAGCCCCCCCCCCCCCCACCCTCCAATAAAATTACACCATCTTCCCGTAGGGGAACCCTGAGTAGTATGCGAAACAGCCATGGGGTCAACGCAATTTCCCATTTCGTAGTTCCGGTAAGTGAACAGTGTGGTAATTACCATTGAAACCAAACGGTAAATATAACGGTAGCTACGTACCTCAACCTAACGGAAACGACGAACTGAAAACTAATGGGCGCTTGAATCGACCCCATGGCTGCTTCGCATACTACTCAGGGTTCCGCTACGGGAATATGGTGTAATTTTTCCTCACTCTTTTTTTTTTGTCATTGAAGACTTCCCAGCAACCGGTGGCGGAGTTTGCGGATTTAAGGCACGACACTGATTGTCGTACAAAAGAATGCCAGACGAAGGGACAAATACCGGCAGCTTCTTTTTTTACGTTTCCGAATTTACTCCTGGACGCTGAAAAGAAGGAAGTGCCGCACAAATTGACCAGTTACTTAAACGTTGTTCAATAAAACTAAGTTGCAGACGGTGTATTGATATTGTCCAAACTTTTCCTAACCACTTTAGATAATACGATTTTCGCATAATACGCTTTATTTCCCGGTTCCCGTGAAAAATGTATCAACGAGATTACAGGGTAAATAAATAAACAAGTAAGTAAGTAAATAAATAAATAAATAAATAAATAAATAAATAAACTACATATAAACAAAACTAATTAATAAATAATCACTCAAACAGCTACCAGCACATAGGTCGACGACAATAAATGTGTGCGGGTACCCTGAATACTGTGCTCGTACTCTAAGCCTAGCTAACTGCATACGTACCCACGGAGTACCACAACGTTTTTTAATCTCGAATGTAGCGCTGCTTACACCACACGATATTCAATGGTTGGCTCACCCAAAGTGTCGGTCAATTTCTTTTACATCCCGTAACTAAAAGTTGTTTTGCCTCACGGTTGCTTTTTTGTGGAGTCTCGGGAACGTAAGCTGGTGGGAATAGTTTTGTGGGATTGCATCCACTCTTTGATGTAAACCTGCTGCAGACGAGCACACTGGCTTTGGAAGTAGCAGTTTCACCGCCACAGTGCAGGGGCACATTTTTTTCTGGGACTTGTTTACATATTGCTAGCTCGTTTGTCTGTTCTCATCTATCTACAACTTTGCGTGCTTAACCTTTTCGCGTTCCTACTCGCGACGCAAACACGCCAAGTATTCCTTCGTGCGCTCGCCGTTCCTCCCACCTGGTCGCTTCAAAATATCCCGCTACAGATTTGGCGCTTCACGGGGCGCCATTTCCGTCGCAGGCACCCTTCAAATTGCGATTCTGCTCTCCCTTTCTCGTAGCTTTCCCTTGGCTTCTGTCGACGCCATCGATTATGCAGGTACGTTTTTCCGTCCGCCTCAAATGGCGCAATCGCTTGGCCGAGATACATTGCCAAGGGGTCGTCGTAACGTGCACCACTTCCTAGTTTCCGCCGAGGCGCTTCCCTCGTCTTCGGCCCTGTTCCGGAAAATCCGGCCCGGCACCTGCACGCAGCGGCGCTCCGCAGCACTGCGCAAGGTGGCACGATTTCATTCACACCAGCGACGCGGTGGCCGAGGAGAGCGCGAAGGTGAACACGGGGTTTACGCCGGCAGAGATGTATTGCGCGAAGCTGGCCGGCCAGCCTCGATTAACGCACCTCATTTGGCAGCAGGATGTTTTATTCGCTGCGTACGCGCTGTGTTTGGGCCAAGATCATTTACCGATCAACCTCACTGAAAAGAAGCCCCTCAGTTCCCAGCAAGTGGAGCAGGATCGAAGGGGGACGACCATGGGCAGAAACCTCCGGCCGCGGTTGCAGTGACGCAGAGCCCGGATGTTTCCGACAGCACTGGGTCCGATCCTGATGTTCAGGTGGCGATATCGGGCCCGGTCGCGATGGCGCTGGGTTTCCACGGACCAAAACAACCACCACATTGGCAAGTCGTCGAAGCCACAAAAACAAGGCTGGAACACTGGTGGCGAAAAAGAATCACGGAGGCTTTTAGAGCAAGTGTATGGCAGCCCTAGGAGTGTTTTGGGACAGCTGACGTCTGATCCGGGTTTACCGTCCATCACCCGGGAAAAAGGTAACGGCATCAGTATCATGATCACCATCATCATCGTCATAATCAGTCCTCTCCCTACCCACTCGGCACCTTCCGCGTTGTATTTAATGCTCTTTGAAGGTTTGTCTAAAAATACACAGCCCTTTATTAAATACCCCATAGGACCCATGCATGCCTTCGAAGCGCATAGAGTCACGTGTTACGGACAGATGGCCCGAAGAACAACATTGAATATTATAGAACGATGTGACGCAGACTTCTTTGGGTGCGCCATCACTACCCATATTGTTCATTTGTGTAACTAACGGGACCAAATGCATTCTGCTTGTTTTTGTATGATTGATTGTAGGGCTTAACGCGCCGACGCAACGCAGGCGCTGAGGCGCGCCGTAATGGAGGTCTCCGGATTAATTTTGACCACCTGCAGAAGGTGTTTAAAATGCGCCGAAATCTCGTACACACGGACGTTTTTGCTTTTCGCCTACATCAGAAAAGTGGCCGCCGTGACCGGGAATCGAACCCGCGACCTGCTTGTTTTTGTAACTTGTGTGCATCAGACACCCTTTCTGGGCTTACTGCCATTTCATCCTAGGTATTGCGCGTCTGCCTTGTCTCGCACCATCGCTGATCGCGGAGGCCGTACGCAAGCACCTGAGCGTCGAGCCACGCAAGAGACCTATGTGCTCCCACACTTCGCTGTAGCGCCGCCGCTGACACCATGCGTTGTTTTCTTTTCTGCTGTATTAGTAGCGAAGCTGTTGTACAAGGCATAACTTCGGCGTTGCAGGAACAAAATGCCAAGAAAATGCGGAGCGCTCGAGAGAGTGCTCCTCGCGGCGACTGCCGAGCCCCCGGCTCGCGCAATGGTGTTAGAATGCCGCCAAGCGCTACCACACATTCAATGCTTGGCCCGAGGAACACGATAATACCGATGCATATGATGATCACTACTACTAGCACAGTGCAAAGCAATGACGGAACATGTAAATAATTAATTTAAAACTTGTACAAATGCGTGGTGATGTGTCCTTCAGTGCTCACGTATTAAGGAATCCCGCAGCTTCCACATGGTTCGAGCCTTGCACGACTTAGTGCAAGCTTCGCGAGTTGAGCTCGTGGAAGTCTACAATGCTGAGGATGGCTTTGCATCCACCACTCACCGCGACGAAGACGACGACCTCTTTGATGCATATGACGACGAATATTACCGTGCATACAAGGCTTACTTTCTATCTGTTCAGATGAGGACTTTCACCTACGGAACTATGCGTGCGGTGCCAGGTCCCTGAAACCATCGAACATTTTTTTCTCTACTGCCACTGTTTCTACACAGCTAGACAACTGCTTTTGAAGGACCCAATTGAGCGTTTCGGGTTAACTTTTTCGATTCCACTTATATTATCTATTGGCGCTTCAAACTTGGGGTTTTCAAAAAGGGATATATATAATTGCATTCGAAATTTTCTTTCTGCTTCAGGTCGCTTAAATTGCTGAAGGGCGCTAATTAATCGGTAATTCGGGTTTTATTCATAACTAAGTTTTCTTTTACGGCCTCTTTCCGGAAATAATTTAGTATTTTTAGGTACCCACGTATTTCAACAACCGGTTTAGCCCTGGCCAATCCCCCCTTGTGGGTACGTGCCAAAATCTTTGAGGACATCATCATCATGATCATCATCATTACCGTACACCGCAACTATGCAAATAAACAGTGATACTAAATCCTAAGTATGTGTCCGGCAATGCTCACCTAAAACAGCTTCGCCATTCAAATCTTGCGCGTGAGTGGAAGCTTCTCTGACTTTTTACCATTCGTCCCCCCCCCCCTGGGCTCTCCCGCTTGTATCGTGCGTTCTCCAGCGTCCATTCACTTTTGCAGAGGCTTCAGAGTACGCGCACGTATTTCCTGTGGTTGACCCCGTCCTTCTTGCGCATTATAAGACCGCGCCATCACTTTCAGCGCACGATAAAAAAGCGCTGGCAAAATAACGTAGCCTATTAACACAAATACTTCGCGGCATTATCCCTCCTTCCTAGGGTGCATTGCGGTGAAGCTAAAGCTACATGGTCCACGAAACAAATGACAGTCTATTATCTAGCGAAGCACAGCTTGAAGGGAACCAAACAGAAGAACCTCTGGCGGGGTACGTCGTCGTGATATCCTGTGGTTTCCACCGGGTAGAATGTCGCAGACAAGTTGGCCAGAAAGTGTTGCATAACGTATGCTTCGAAATGTTGTCGCCGGAGCTTAAGGCCGAGTCGGCATAGTCGCACCGGGGTCGGTCTAAACCCCAACTGTGTCACCAGGATGATGGCCAGCCCCTCGAGGTGCGCACTACTTGCTGGTGTGGTCGTGAGTGGGTTGGTGGGCCACCACGTCACGTCGTTAGTGTCCGTGGACATCGATGTTGAGGTCGCCTTCGTAGACGAGCGCTAGCATGGCGTCGAGAATGGTGGTCGCCTGTCTTCCGTGAAAAAACTGAAATGAAGTCGTGTGCGTGGTTTTCTCAGACGCTGCATTGCACTTAAGCGGGATACGTGGACACATTTGCACGTCTTATGCTTAACATCAACGCACATCGGCAGCATGTCTGGGAAGGTGTCGAAGCGTTCGGTTAGTGCGTAGACTTCGGGGTGGTACACTGTAGTTCTTCGATTATCCGCGTTCCTGCAGCATTAGACTCCTTGCATGAGCCCTGTTGTGACAGTCGTTCCGCGGTCCGACTTCAGGGGCTTCCTATCGTACGACAACTTAGTGGACGAAGAATTTTGGTCGTCTTTTGGACGGCGGCTGTTTCTATGTAGCGCATCAAGTAGTTTGTTGCGACCGCTATATAATCAGGCAAAATAGTGAATGGCACTAGAAGGTTCATTTTAATTCGTCAAAGGATCTTGAGGGTGCAGCGATAGGCTGCAGTAGCCCTGCGAACCTCGTCACCGCACTGCTTTGCAAGTGACCTTGGGTGCAAGTGACGAAGCAAGTGACCTTGGGTGCAAGTTGGGCCAAGTAATACTTCGGTTTCATCTCGCCGAGTGTACGGACTGTATCAATGTGCCCAGAAGATTGGTCGTCGTGGGATGCTTCCAAGGTTTCGTCGCGTAGGTCAGCTGGGACAATGAGAAGGTACTTCGTTTTCGTTGTGGGGGCGATGTTCGTCATGAGGAGGGAGTTTTTGAAACCTAATGAGGTGAGTTGAGCTTGAAAGCTCTGAGTACGGCAACGTTATCTTATTCTAGGTGGTAGATCTTGTCGCACCTTCCCGATCAGCACGCTGCTATGTAGGAAGGTCGGTGGGTCCAAGTGGGAGCAGGGCACGCAATAAGCATCCGAATGCTTCCAACCATTGTTCCAGAAGACTGTAGAGGCAATTCTTGCGGACTGAGGCTCCACCACCCGCGTCAGCCATATGGGTCTTTCAATTTTGCTAGGCTAACACAGCTCGTGGTGACTTCTTAGTACTCTGTATGGTCTGCCATAAACGTATAGGCTAACACTGACACGATAAGGAGATGAGGAAGGGGAGGAAATAGTGTCGGTGGTGCCTGGCTTGGGCCGACATCTTGTAATACATCGCTTCACACCATCCCATGGTTAGTCCATTTGTCCTGCCACGACGGAAAAGCATTTCGAAATAGTCCATATAATAGTGATGCACTCTTTTAGCGGCTTAAAAGATTATTCGGCTTTCAACAGACTGCGGAAGGAATAAACGATTGCTTTGCGCTGCCCTTTTGTTTTTCGACGAGTACAGCCCCCAAGCGCCTGTGTGCATTTCTGTGTGGGCTTCTTCGTCGGAATGTCCCAGTGCAAGCGAGAACTGCACGCAGTGTTGGACCTGCCAGTTTTTTAGTTAGCTTTCAACTAGAAGAAAATGACGCTTTCTTCCCTGATACGTCCGTTTTCCTAGAAATTAGGGGTGCTCCGTAGCGTGTCAAGAGGGCGACGGCGGAACGACAGGGCCTTCTGGCGTGGTGCGGCAGAAGTATCAGGACAACAAAGGGCAGCGCTGCAGGAATTGGCTTGTGGCTCACGGAGAGGCTCCGGGGAAGTAGACTACTTAAAAGATTTTTCACTTCTTGGATGACGTTAATTAGGGTGCTACTATAAATTGCGGCAACACTACTGAGGGGTTGTTGGATTATTCGCGAAGCACAGCGCGGATGGTTTCACGTAGCTCGTCAGACGAAGTTATCCAGTTTCGACATTGATGTAGTTCGTCGTTAATGGGCTTCAGACCTTGGCGGTTCGCACTAGCTGTCCTGTGAGGTGGAGAACATTGGCGACCAAACAAAAATAATTTTTGTGAGTGAAGAGAATGTTTTATCTAGTCTTTCCCGAAAAAAAAACAAGCTACCCGAACGCGACCTGACGCCAGAAGGAACAACCGTTGACTCCACTTTCAGCACAGGATAAGATAATTGTGCGTAGGAGGCTGGCAACAGACCATAAGCGAAATATTAACGCAGCATACTTCTGCATATATGCCTCTCCGGGGAACGTAAATGGCAGAATGATGAAACACGAGCGAACAAGTACACTAAATCACCGGGGACCTATAGAGCACGTTGAATATTATTAAGGAGAAAGGGCCATCTCCGAGCTTGCATACTGAAAAAAACACGCGCGGCAGCCGCACGCCACGTGGCTAAAGAGAGCTTGTGCAAGTGTAGGTTGTTTAAGTACACCGGCAGTTTGACTTCGCACTTTAACTTGAGTGAAAACCATAATGCGTTGGCGCGGGAGCCTTACACAAGTTGGCATGAACGGAACAAGTGCGTTCGTAAACGTGGCTTCTTATTCAAAAGATCTTGCCAATACTTTTTAAGCAGTCTCGACGCTAGGTTGGAGTTGGAAGAGCTAATAAAATACGAGCCCGTGGACTTTATGTGTGCGCATTACAAAACTCCGAATCATCTAAATTAATTAGTACGCTGTCCCCCGCCGCACCGACCATGTAGTGGAGCTGTCGCCTCGGCCGTTAACACTCGAATATAAATGTTGAATCTGCCCCTCGCGACGGCGTAGCAACTCGCCGCTTCTTCAACCATGCATATGAAGGAAACATGATGGCTTCGAGTGACCGGCCGAGCAGTCACTAAAGGATCTGGTTGTGCGCCTCAGATCGAGCGAATTGTAGGCACAAACACGAATCTACGCTCGGCCGAACACCATGGACATCAGTACAAGCGGCATAACCAATACGCAAGCTTTACGCTGAAGTGCCTCCGCATGGAATCGCTATGCAGAAAGCTGTTCATTTTTTTAATAGAGGGGTTCGTTTAGGTTATGCTATTCCTGGTTCCCATTTAGAAGTTTCCCGAAAGGAGAAATTCGAAAATTAAATTTAAAGTTTACTCTTCGAACTCACGACAAGTGTGTTTCAGTGGTCCTTTGTCGACCGTCGATAAGATCAGTAAGCGGCAAGGGCAGCAGGGAAGCAGAAGCAAATGTTTCTAGCGCCTGGTCCAGATACACACACACACACACACACACACACACACACACACACACACACACACACACACACATATATATATTTATATATATATATATATATATATATATATATATATATATATACATAGAGAGAGAGAGAGAGAGAGAAAGATAAAACTCACAAAGCGAGCATAAATAGTATAAGTAAAGAGTCGGATACACAGCAAGAACAATAACAAACAAGATTAACTTACGTAGCGGCAACGGGACTTGCCTTCATAACTGTACTCTGATGAAGGCAAGTCCCGTTGCCTCTACGTTAGTACACCGTGTTTGTTATTGTTCTTGCTGTGTATCCGACACTCTTTACTTATACTATATATATATATATATAGTTAAGAGAAAAGGTTCATGGCTATGAGGTTAGCTGTACGATAGAGAAGTCAAACTGAAAAACATAACAACATTTATTCTAACGTTTCGACCGGGGTCCGGTCTTTTTCAAAGATCGTATATATATCGTATATGTATCGTATATATATATATATATATATATATATATATATATATATATATATATATATATATATATATATATATATATATATATATATATATATATATATGTATATATCGTATATGTATCGTATATATATATATATTTATATGTGTGTGTGTGTGTTTGTCTGTGTGTATGTATGTATGAATCTATGTATGCATGTTTGTGCAATTGCCTTTAAACTCCTCACAGCGCTCCTGGCTCACGGCTTCCACAGAAGGGTGCTTAAGGGATTGGGATTATGCAATAGCCGTAGCGTTGGGTGGGCTTTCGTCGTAGGATCAGTCACTAGAGTGTATTATGAGGTTGAACCACAGGATTATTCTATTTTATTTATTTATTTCAGAATACTGTTGGCCTTTAGGCAGTTATAAGGGAGGGACACATTAGTATAGTTAAGTATCAATACATATAATTCATAGCGCAGTATAAACAACAACACATAAGGCTTTATATGTTACATAGCACACATAATACACATCATAACTGCTAGCAAAAGTCACAATGTTTCAGTCAAAGCATGTATGCAAACAGTGAGGACAATCAATAACAGTATAGCAAAGGTTACAAGAAGACTTCCTTGAGCCCTTCCTTAAACCTCTCTAGCGAATTACAATAAAGAAGTGGCAATTACCTTTTAGATTGTACTTTCCCCCTACTCTAGCCATGCAGCGGTGCATGCGCCGTTGGCTTCGGTACTTCTAGTCAGAAAAGTACCTCATTTTTGCAGATCTGTGCGCGGCGCGCATATGGCCTGACACCTGCGACCAACGCACCCGAAGCTACCGGTGATGGGACATGCGGACACACCCATTCTCCCCCCCGCACCCCAGTGAAAGTGCCTTCTATAGTAACCAATGACAGGGGTTGATGCAATAAATAAAAACACGCTCAGTGTGGTACCTAACTGGAATAGACTGACGTATGATGCGGAGACACAATACCTGGGAGACACGTGTGAAGAAGCCCTTAAAAGGGCCACGAAGGCAAAACGTGTTTGGTTCATTCGAAAAATTGCCTGGTTAAAATCATACTGACACCACTTTTAACACACACTTCGCTCAAATGAGCTGTATAATGGCTTACTATCTCATTGTGGCTTACTATCTCATTTGATTTGATTGATTGTGGGGTTTAAAGCGCCGACGCTACACAGGCGATGAGGCGCGCCGTAGTGGAGGGCTTCGGAATAATTTCGAACACCGGGGGTTGTTTAACCTGCGCCGGAATCTCAAACACACGGGCGTTTTCGCTTTTCGCCTTCACCGGAAAAGCGGCCGCCACGGCCGGGAATCGAACCCGCGTTGTGGGACTCAGCAGCACAACGCCTCAGCCACTCAGTCACCGCGGCGGCTCTAGCTCATTTCGGCACTATATATCACAGCTGTGCTATTAGGCCGGCAAACGCAAACGCAAACGCAAATTAGGCAGTGCTTATAAGCTATTATCGCTATTACAACGAGCTATTTTCGCTAAATGTAATGCATATTCATTTTATAGCAGTAAGAATGGTGGGGTAAACAATGGAAGTTACGAAAGTTCACATAAACATAGAAGTACCAGCGCGTACTGCTGTTGGTACTGCGCGCACTATGCTTGTTAGTTGCACAGCAGTCCGGCGCTTTGGGATTGCCTCACACGACACTAGCCGATTGGCGTAAGCGACTTTGTCTTACGTGACCATGTTTGGGGAGTATACCCCATGTTTCACGAAACCGTAACAGAAACAAGCCAGGTGCAAGTACGGTCATAAACAAAGCAAAGGCGGACAGCGGTCCTGCACCGTATGGAGGCACGATCTAGGGGGACTGATGGTAGACCAGGCGTAGTACCGCAGTACGCTGCGGATAAGGAGCGCACTAACGTTCGCTTGAAGGCCTGTCCTTGTTGCGTTAGTGCAGATGTCAGGAAACACACGATTTGGAGAAAGAATGAAAATTTTAACTTAAATTGGTAAATTCCTCAGTGAATTAGGTGTCGTTTGCGGCCGGACAAGCGCTGTGGCACTTGTAAAACACCAAATCTTTCGAATAGAACAAACTTTTATTTTGTCTGCATGACCCCGTCAATAGCCACAGAGGACGCTTATCTCAGTAAAATGAACTACCGTTGGTTGCCCCACCAATCACGGTAAAGCAATGAGCAATGTTGCTGCGGCGAGAACGCAAATCAACGGCAAAATATCCGTCAGTAAGTGGCCATTGAACAGCACGCATTACAGGGCCCGATACGCGACACCGCGGCCCAATAATTAGGATGAGACGGCGATCAGCCTCGATTTTCGTAATAGGGCTGCTTAATGGGGCTCTTTTGCGAACGCGTGGTATTGACTATGTCACGTACGCTGGGATGCTCGTCGTTATAGTACAGTTTGAAGCACTCACGCGAACGGGGAAAAGTTCTTTGCACACGAAAGTTCCCACGGAAGTGTCCACTTTTGAAAAATTGCGGCACACGGCTAGGTTTTGATTCGAACTTCCTCACTTCCTCAGCACATGCTTTAAACGAATAGTTTCAGCCCATTAGAGCCAAGCCAAAACTCGAAATCAAAAATAAAAAAAAAAAAATGTGCGAACTGCCATGTTGCCAACTTATAGGGGTCGGGGCCCTTGTCAAGGTGTTGTCACAGCTTTTTGTTCCGCCTCCTCCTTCCAAGGAAATGAAGAAGAAGAAGAAGAAGAAGAAGAAGAAGAAGAAGAAGAAGAAGAGAGAGAGAGAGAGAGAGAGAGAGAGAGAGAGAGAGAGAGAGAGAGAGAGAGAGAGAGAGAGAGAGAGAGAGAGAGAGAGAGAGAGAGAGAGAGAGAGAGAGAGAGAGAGAGAGAGAGAGAGAGAGAGAGAGAGATCACTTTATTGAGCCTTAACCGGGTTCACGGGAGCGGTGTGGCCGTCGGTTTGAGGCCGGCGGCGACGTTGTCAGCTCGGGTGACCAGAAGTATCTGGACCTCTGGGTCCGACCTGCCCAGCGCTCCCTCCCACTGCTCGTCACTAACTATGGAGGGAAAGGGATCTTGAGGGCAGGCCCGCATAGAGTGAAGAAGAAGAAGAAGGTGATGATGAAAAGCCTCATGAAGCGTCCAGTATGGGTGCTGTAGTGAGCGACATAATGATTGAAGCAAAATGCATAGGGCATTTTATTGCAACTATATTCATCTTGCCATTTCGAATGGCGCCTCAATAATGCGTTTGGAAACGGTGGTATGGCAGTGCGGGCAACAGCAGCTTAGTCGGCCATTTTGTGCACAGATTAGCAAGCGTTCACCAGATTGGAATGAAACATAATTCTCTGCAATGCATCTCAAATTACATAAAACGCTTACACAAGTTTGAATGAGATCTTATTCGCTCAATTTCGCTCAAAATTCGAGCGAAATAACAGCTCTAAGGATTACTTCTGGCTTTATTGATTGGACCTCTTCCAAAACCCGTCTTATTCGAGCAATGGTAGTGAAACCGAGAGGCTAGTCAACCAGCTCAAAGGAATAGGTGAAAATTGAAGCGTGACACGGAAACACGTACAAGAGAGGGAACGGCACCTTCGAGCGCTCGTCTTGTTTCCCGCCTTGTCGGTGTTTGTTAGTCGCGCTTCGATTTTTCCGTATGCTTAAGCGACAGCCACAAGGTTTCTACGTCATCGCCGGCTGCCGCCGCCAGCAGCGAGCGAGCGAACGAGCGAGGGCGCGTGTTTGCTGACTCCACTCGCTAGGTTCGAGCGCCAAAAATAAAAATCATGAGCAAGCCACGTTCTTATTTGCTTCTCGTCTCCGCGGCCATTGCTAATCTCTGCCGGAGGTAGGCGACGTCGGCCTCTCAGCGATGGAGTAGCGTTCGCAATTAAAGATCCACTCTGGTCGTGGGCGGTTCACGCTTCATCCGGACAGCCGGTAAGTTGCGTGGCCACTTCAGTTGAGCGTAAATGGAAGACCACACAACCTGCCCAGAACTGGTGGCGCTCATCAACGGGCTATAAGCACTGTGGGGTATGTACATCAATAGAACAATATATGCTTGGTGCTTTGAGCTGTCGCGTTTTTTCTTTCGCGAAAACGAAACTAAATAAATTTCGGCAAACGTAGTAAAAAAATGGCCGCTTATATTCTCCGTTCGTAGCAAATGTCGACGAAAGACAAAAGTCGACTGGCGCCTCATCCAAGTAAATGCCTCATCTCTTTCCCGCTCACCTTTCATTTTGTTCCTCTCCCGTCTCGTTCATCCGACGGTAACACGCAAGAAGTTTGCTCAAGTCAATTTAAATTACCGCGCTCCATCGCTCCAAGTCGGGCGCCTCTATGCCAGCGCTGCCGTACGGCGGAGACACGTGTGAATCGACACACCCTACTCCAACGTTTACAGAACCACGTTGCCCTACTCCACGAGCGTTCTAAGCAGAACTTGGAACCAATCTAGTGGAACCTTTCGTTGTTGTTGCCGTTTGATTTCTTAAATGCCGCAGGAGCTATAGTAGCGCGGGCAACCGCAGGCGACAGCTTACTGCAGTTGATGTAGTATTTCATTTGCTATCGCAACAACTAAGTGTCGCGAAGAGGAGATCCCTTGATGTTTTCTGGTTGTTTTTTAGTTCTGTGCGCCCGCCGGGGCTCTTCCTCCCAAGTGTGTGTGTAAAAGCGCTTCGGACGCGGCTGGGCCCTGGCCCCTTTTTCTGAGAAGCGGCTTCGGCGCGTGTGTCTGCCCGTCGGCCGACCGGGAGACGACGGCTGTTGGGGGAAGCGAACCCTCGCCTCGTCCTGTATTACCGCGGCCGCGGCGTTCCATTCCCCCTGTGGCGTGTGCGCTGCTCGCCTTCGGGCTCCGTGTTCTTCAGACGACCTTCCCTTTCCCCCTGTTTACTTTAGTGTGTTTTGTCTAACTACTTGCTCTACGCCCGTAATTCTCCGAGTGCGCGCCTTCGAGTCGAAACCTTGTGTCTGTGTTTTTGGTCATTTTCACGTTGGCGGGGACATGTCTGATTGGAGCTAAGAAGCGTCTTCCTGATTGGCTGCGGGTGTGCCTTAGCCTTTTTCCACCCGGTCCGCACACGCTAGGATGCGCTTTTTCCCCCAATGCGTCCCCCCAAAGCAAATATAACGCGGCCCCTCTGGCGATTGAGGGGGAGAGGGCGAGCAACACCAGGAGAGCCGCTTGCTGCCGATCGTCGGGGCCAGACGCCGGGAGCCCTTCGCCCGCCAACCATGTTTCGTTGAGTACTCTGAATCTTTTGACTGTCTCTTTCATCTA
>NW_027526203.1:121287457-121582358 GCF_048455015.1 Haemaphysalis longicornis | reverse complement strand
TGCGTGCGGTGCAGGTCCCTGAAACCATCGAACATTTTTTTCTCTACTGCCACTGTTTCTACACAGCTAGACAACTGCTTTTGAAGGACCCAATTGAGCGTTTCGGGTTAACTTTTTCGATTCCACTTATATTATCTATTGGCGCTTCAAACTTGGGGTTTTCAAAAAGGGATATATATAATTGCATTCGAAATTTTCTTTCTGCTTCAGGTCGCTTAAATTGCTGAAGGGCGCTAATTAATCGGTAATTCGGGTTTTATTCATAACTAAGTTTTTTTTACGGCCTCTTTCCGGAAATAATTTAGTATTTTTAGGTACCCACGTATTTCAACAACCGGTTTAGCCCTGGCCAATCCCCCCTTGTGGGTACGTGCCAAAATCTTTGAGGACATCATCATCATGATCATCATCATTACCGTACACCGCAACTATGCAAATAAACAGTGATACTAAATCCTAAGTATGTGTCCGGCAATGCTCACCTAAAACAGCTTCGCCATTCAAATCTTGCGCGTGAGTGGAAGCTTCTCTGACTTTTTACCATTCGTCCCCCCCCCCCTGGGCTCTCCCGCTTGTATCGTGCGTTCTCCAGCGTCCATTCACTTTTGCAGAGGCTTCAGAGTACGCGCACGTATTTCCTGTGGTTGACCCCGTCCTTCTTGCGCATTATAAGACCGCGCCATCACTTTCAGCGCACGATAAAAAAGCGCTGGCAAAATAACGTAGCCTATTAACACAAATACTTCGCGGCATTATCCCTCCTTCCTAGGGTGCAATTGCGGTGAAGCTAAAGCTACATGGTCCACGAAACAAATGACAGTCTATTATCTAGCGAAGCACAGCTTGAAGGGAACCAAACAGAAGAACCTCTGGCGGGGTACGTCGTCGTGATATCCTGTGGTTTCCACCGGGTAGAATGTCGCAGACAAGTTGGCCAGAAAGTGTTGCATAACGTATGCTTCGAAATGTTGTCGCCGGAGCTTAAGGCCGAGTCGGCATAGTCGCACCGGGGTCGGTCTAAACCCCAACTGTGTCACCAGGATGATGGCCAGCCCCTCGAGGTGCGCACTACTTGCTGGTGTGGTCGTGAGTGGGTTGGTGGGCCACCACGTCACGTCGTTAGTGTCCGTGGACATCGATGTTGAGGTCGCCTTCGTAGACGAGCGCTAGCATGGCGTCGAGAATGGTGGTCGCCTGTCTTCCGTGAAAAAACTGAAATGAAGTCGTGTGCGTGGTTTTCTCAGACGCTGCATTGCACTTAAGCGGGATACGTGGACACATTTGCACGTCTTATGCTTAACATCAACGCACATCGGCAGCATGTCTGGGAAGGTGTCGAAGCGTTCGGTTAGTGCGTAGACTTCGGGGTGGTAACACTGTAGTTCTTCGATTATCCGCGTTCCTGCAGCATTAGACTCCTTGCATGAGCCCTGTTGTGACAGTCGTTCCGCGGTCCGACTTCAGGGGCTTCCTATCGTACGACAACTTAGTGGACGAAGAATTTTGGTCGTCTTTTGGACGGCGGCTGTTTCTATGTAGCGCATCAAGTAGTTTGTTGCGACCGCTATATAATCAGGCAAAATAGTGAATGGCACTAGAAGGTTCATTTTAATTCGTCAAAGGATCTTGAGGGTGCAGCGATAGGCTGCAGTAGCCCTGCGAACCTCGTCACCGCACTGCTTTGCAAGTGACCTTGGGTGCAAGTGACGAAGCAAGTGACCTTGGGTGCAAGTTGGGCCAAGTAATACTTCGGTTTCATCTCGCCGAGTGTACGGACTGTATCAATGTGCCCAGAAGATTGGTCGTCGTGGGATGCTTCCAAGGTTCGTCGCGTAGGTCAGCTGGGACAATGAGAAGGTACTTCGTTTTCGTTGTGGGGGCGATGTTCGTCATGAGGAGGGAGTTTTTGAACCTAATGAGGTGAGTTGAGCTTGAAAGCTCTGAGTACGGCAACGTTATCTTATTCTAGGTGGTAGATCTTGTCGCACCTTCCCGATCAGCACGCTGCTATGTAGGAAGGTCGGTGGGTCCAAGTGGGAGCAGGGCACGCAATAAGCATCGAATGCTTCCAACCATTGTTCCAGAAGACTGTAGAGGCAATTCTTGCGGACTGAGGCTCCACCACCCGCGTCAGCCATATGGGTCTTTCAATTTTGCTAGGCTAACACAGCTCGTGGTGACTTCTTAGTACTCTGTATGGTCTGCCATAAACGTATAGGCTAACACTGACACGATAAGGAGATGAGAAGGGGAGGAAATAGTGTCGGTGGTGCCTGGCTTGGGCCGACATCTTGTAATACATCGCTTCACACCATCCCATGGTTAGTCCATTTGTCCTGCCACGACGGAAAAGCATTTCGAAATAGTCCATATAATAGTGATGCACTCTTTTAGCGGCTTAAAAGATTATTCGGCTTTCAACAGACTGCGGAAGGAATAAACGATTGCTTTGCGCTGCCCTTTTGTTTTTCGACGAGTACAGCCCCCAAGCGCCTGTGTGCATTTCTGTGTGGGCTTCTTCGTCGGAATGTCCCAGTGCAAGCGAGAACTGCACGCAGTGTTGGACCTGCCAGTTTTTTAGTTAGCTTTCAACTAGAAGAAAATGACGCTTTCTTCCCTGATACGTCCGTTTTCCTAGAAATTAGGGGTGCTCCGTAGCGTGTCAAGAGGGCGACGGCGGAACGACAGGGCCTTCTGGCGTGGTGCGGCAGAAGTATCAGGACAACAAAGGGCAGCGCTGCAGGAATTGGCTTGTGGCTCACGGAGAGGCTCCGGGGAAGTAGACTACTTAAAAGATTTTTCACTTCTTGGATGACGTTAATTAGGGTGCTACTATAAATTGCGGCAACACTACTGAGGGGTTGTTGGATTATTCGCGAAGCACAGCGCGGATGGTTTCACGTAGCTCGTCAGACGAAGTTATCCAGTTTCGACATTGATGTAGTTCGTCGTTAATGGGCTTCAGACCTTGGCGGTTCGCACTAGCTGTCCTGTGAGGTGGAGAACATTGGCGACCAAACAAAAATAATTTTTGTGAGTGAAGAGAATGTTTTATCTAGTCTTTCCCGAAAAAAAAACAAGCTACCCGAACGCGACCTGACGCCAGAAGGAACAACCGTTGACTCCACTTTCAGCACAGGATAAGATAATTGTGGCGTAGGAGGCTGGCAACAGACCATAAGCGAAATATTAACGCAGCATACTTCTGCATATATGCCTCTCCGGGGAACGTAAATGGCAGAATGATGAAACACGAGCGAACAAGTACACTAAATCACCGGGGACCTATAGAGCACGTTGAATATTATTAAGGAGAAAGGGCCATCTCCGAGCTTGCATACTGAAAAAAACACGCGCGGCAGCCGCACGCCACGTGGCTAAAGAGAGCTTGTGCAAGTGTAGGTTGTTTAAGTACACCGGCAGTTTGACTTCGCACTTTAACTTGAGTGAAAACCATAATGCGTTGGCGCGGGAGCCTTACACAAGTTGGCATGAACGGAACAAGTGCGTTCGTAAACGTGGCTTCTTATTCAAAAGATCTTGCCAATACTTTTTAAGCAGTCTCGACGCTAGGTTGGAGTTGGAAGAGCTAATAAAATACGAGCCCGTGGACTTTATGTAGTGCGCATTACAAAACTCCGAATCATCTAAATTAATTAGTACGCTGTCCCCCGCCGCACCGACCATGTAGTGGAGCTGTCGCCTCGGCCGTTAACACTCGAATATAAATGTTGAATCTGCCCCTCGCGACGGCGTAGCAACTCGCCGCTTCTTCAACCATGCATATGAAGGAAACATGATGGCTTCGAGTGACCGGCCGAGCAGTCACTAAAGGATCTGGTTGTGCGCCTCAGATCGAGCGAATTGTAGGCACAAACACGAATCTACGCTCGGCCGAACACCATGGACATCAGTACAAGCGGCATAACCAATACGCAAGCTTTACGCTGAAGTGCCTCCGCATGGAATCGCTATGCAGAAAGCTGTTCATTTTTTTAATAGAGGGGTTCGTTTAGGTTATGCTATTCCTGGTTCCCATTTAGAAGTTTCCCGAAAGGAGAAATTCGAAAATTAAATTTAAAGTTTACTCTTCGAACTCACGACAAGTGTGTTTCAGTGGTCCTTTGTCGACCGTCGATAAGATCAGTAAGCGGCAAGGGCAGCAGGGAAGCAGAAGCAAATGTTTCTAGCGCCTGGTCCAGATACACACACACACACACACACACACACCACACACACACACTCACACACACACACACATATAATATATTTATATATATATATATATATATATATATATATATATATATACATAGAGAGAGAGAGAGAGAGAGAAAGATAAAACTCACAAAGCGAGCATAAATAGTATAAGTAAAGAGTCGGATACACAGCAAGAACAATAACAAACAAGATTAACTTACGTAGCGGCAACGGGACTTGCCTTCATAACTGTACTCTGATGAAGGCAAGTCCCGTTGCCTCTACGTTAGTACACCGTGTTTGTTATTGTTCTTGCTGTGTATCCGACACTCTTTACTTATACTATATATATATATATATAGTTAAGAGAAAAGGTTCATGGCTATGAGGTTAGCTGTACGATAGAGAAGTCAAACTGAAAAACATAACAACATTTATTCTAACGTTTCGACCGGGGTCCGGTCTTTTTCAAAGATCGTATATATATCGTATATGTATCGTATATATATATATATATATATATATATATATATATATATATATATATATATATATATAATATATATATATATATATATATATTATATATATGTATATATCGTATATGTATCGTATATATATATATATTTATATGTGTGTGTGTGTGTTTGTCTGTGTGTATGTATGTATGAATCTATGTATGCATGTTTGTGCAATTGCCTTTAAACTCCTCACAGCGCTCCTGGCTCACGGCTTCCACAGAAGGGTGCTTAAGGGATTGGGATTATGCAATAGCCGTAGCGTTGGGTGGGCTTTCGTCGTAGGATCAGTCACTAGAGTGTATTATGAGGTTGAACCACAGGATTATTCTATTTTATTTATTTATTTCAGAATACTGTTGGCCTTTAGGCAGTTATAAGGGAGGGACACATTAGTATAGTTAAGTATCAATACATATAATTCATAGCGCAGTATAAACAACAACACATAAGGCTTTATATGTTACATAGCACACATAATACACATCATAACTGCTAGCAAAAGTCACAATGTTTCAGTCAAAGCATGTATGCAAACAGTGAGGACAATCAATAACAGTATAGCAAAGGTTACAAGAAGACTTCCTTGAGCCCTTCCTTAAACCTCTCTAGCGAATTACAATAAAGAAGTGGCAATTACCTTTTAGATTGTACTTTCCCCTACTCTAGCCATGCAGCGGTGCATGCGCCGTTGGCTTCGGTACTTCTAGTCAGAAAAGTACCTCATTTTTGCAGATCTGTGCGCGGCGCGCATATGGCCTGACACCTGCGACCAACGCACCCGAAGCTACCGGTGATGGGACATGCGGACACACCCATTCTCCCCCCCGCACCCCAGTGAAAGTGCCTTCTATAGTAACCAATGACAGGGGTTGATGCAATAAATAAAAACACGCTCAGTGTGGTACCTAACTGGAATAGACTGACGTATGATGCGGAGACACAATACCTGGGAGACACGTGTGAAGAAGCCCTTAAAAGGGCCACGAAGGCAAAACGTGTTTGGTTCATTCGAAAAATTGCCTGGTTAAAATCATACTGACACCACTTTTAACACACACTTCGCTCAAATGAGCTGTATAATGGCTTACTATCTCATTGTGGCTTACTATCTCATTTGATTTGATTGATTGTGGGGTTTAAAGCGCCGACGCTACACAGGCGATGAGGCGCGCCGTAGTGGAGGGCTTCGGAATAATTTCGAACACCGGGGGTTGTTTAACCTGCGCCGGAATCTCAAACACACGGGCGTTTTCGCTTTTCGCCTTCACCGGAAAAGCGGCCGCCACGGCCGGGAATCGAACCCGCGTTGTGGGACTCAGCAGCACAACGCCTCAGCCACTCAGTCACCGCGGCGGCTCTAGCTCATTTCGGCACTATATATCACAGCTGTGCTATTAGGCCGGCAAACGCAAACGCAAACGCAAATTAGGCAGTGCTTATAAGCTATTATCGCTATTACAACGAGCTATTTTCGCTAAATGTAATGCATATTCATTTTATAGCAGTAAGAATGGTGGGGTAAACAATGGAAGTTACGAAAGTTCACATAAACATAGAAGTACCAGCGCGTACTGCTGTTGGTACTGCGCGCACTATGCTTGTTAGTTGCACAGCAGTCCGGCGCTTTGGGATTGCCTCACACGACACTAGCCGATTGGCGTAAGCGACTTTGTCTTACGTGACCATGTTTGGGGAGTATACCCCATGTTTCACGAAACCGTAACAGAAACAAGCCAGGTGCAAGTACGGTCATAAACAAGCAAAGGCGGACAGCGGTCCTGCACCGTATGGAGGCACGATCTAGGGGGACTGATGGTAGACCAGGCGTAGTACCGCAGTACGCTGCGGATAAGGAGCGCACTAACGTTCGCTTGAAGGCCTGTCCTTGTTGCGTTAGTGCAGATGTCAGGAAACACACGATTTGGAGAAAGAATGAAAATTTTAACTTAAATTGGTAAATTCCTCAGTGAATTAGGTGTCGTTTGCGGCCGGACAAGCGCTGTGGCACTTGTAAAACACCAAATCTTTCGAATAGAACAAACTTTTATTTTGTCTGCATGACCCCGTCAATAGCCACAGAGGACGCTTATCTCAGTAAAATGAACTACCGTTGGTTGCCCCACCAATCACGGTAAAGCAATGAGCAATGTTGCTGCGGCGAGAACGCAAATCAACGGCAAAATATCCGTCAGTAAGTGGCCATTGAACAGCACGCATTACAGGGCCCGATACGCGACACCGCGGCCCAATAATTAGGATGAGACGGCGATCAGCCTCGATTTTCGTAATAGGGCTGCTTAATGGGGCTCTTTTGCGAACGCGTGGTATTGACTATGTCACGTACGCTGGGATGCTCGTCCGTTATAGTACAGTTTGAAGCACTCACGCGAACGGGGAAAAGTTCTTTGCACACGAAAGTTCCCACGGAAGTGTCCACTTTTGAAAAATTGCGGCACACGGCTAGGTTTTGATTCGAACTTCCTCACTTCCTCAGCACATGCTTTAAACGAATAGTTTCAGCCCATTAGAGCCAAGCCAAAACTCGAAATCAAAAATAAAAAAAAAAAAAATGTGCGAACTGCCATGTTGCCAACTTATAGGGGTCGGGGCCCTTGTCAAGGTGTTGTCACAGCTTTTTGTTCCGCCTCCTCCTTCCAAGGAAATGAAGAAGAAGAAGAAGAAGAAGAAGAAGAAGAAGAAGAAGAAGAAGAGAGAGAGAGAGAGAGAGAGAGAGAGAGAGAGAGAGAGAGAGAGAGAGAGAGAGAGAGAGAGAGAGAGAGAGAGAGAGAGAGAGAGAGAGAGAGAGAGAGAGAGAGAGAGAGAGAGAGAGAGAGAGAGATCACTTTATTGAGCCTTAACCGGGTTCACGGGAGCGGTGTGGCCGTCGGTTTGAGGCCGGCGGCGACGTTGTCAGCTCGGGTGACCAGAAGTATCTGGACCTCTGGGTCCGACCTGCCCAGCGCTCCCTCCCACTGCTCGTCACTAACTATGGAGGGAAAGGGATCTTGAGGGCAGGCCCGCATAGAGTGAAGAAGAAGAAGAAGGTGATGATGAAAAGCCTCATGAAGCGTCCAGTATGGGTGCTGTAGTGAGCGACATAATGATTGAAGCAAAATGCATAGGGCATTTTATTGCAACTATATTCATCTTGCCATTTCGAATGGCGCCTCAATAATGCGTTTGGAAACGGTGGTATGGCAGTGCGGGCAACAGCAGCTTAGTCGGCCATTTTGTGCACAGATTAGCAAGCGTTCACCAGATTGGAATGAAACATAATTCTCTGCAATGCATCTCAAATTACATAAAACGCTTACACAAGTTTGAATGAGATCTTATTCGCTCAAATTTCGCTCAAAATTCGAGCGAAATAACAGCTCTAAGGATTACTTCTGGCTTTATTGATTGGACCTCTTCCAAAACCCGTCTTATTCGAGCAATGGTAGTGAAACCGAGAGGCTAGTCAACCAGCTCAAAGGAATAGGTGAAATTGAAGCGTGACACGGAAACACGTACAAGAGAGGGAACGGCACCTTCGAGCGCTCGTCTTGTTTCCCGCCTTGTCGGTGTTTGTTAGTCGCGCTTCGATTTTTCCGTATGCTTAAGCGACAGCCACAAGGTTTCTACGTCATCGCCGGCTGCCGCCGCCAGCAGCGAGCGAGCGAACGAGCGAGGGCGCGTGTTTGCTGACTCCACTCGCTAGGTTCGAGCGCCAAAAATAAAAATCATGAGCAAGCCACGTTCTTATTTGCTTCTCGTCTCCGCGGCCATTGCTAATCTCTGCCGGAGGTAGGCGACGTCGGCCTCTCAGCGATGGAGTAGCGTTCGCAATTAAAGATCCACTCTGGTCGTGGGCGGTTCACGCTTCATCCGGACAGCCGGTAAGTTGCGTGGCCACTTCAGTTGAGCGTAAATGGAAGACCACACAACCTGCCCAGAACTGGTGGCGCTCATCAACGGGCTATAAGCACTGTGGGGTATGTACATCAATAGAACAATATATGCTTGGTGCTTTGAGCTGTCGCGTTTTTTCTTTCGCGAAAACGAAACTAAATAAATTTCGGCAAACGTAGTAAAAAAATGGCCGCTTATATTCTCCGTTCGTAGCAAATGTCGACGAAAGACAAAAGTCGACTGGCGCCTCATCCAAGTAAATGCCTCATCTCTTTCCCGCTCACCTTTCATTTTGTTCCTCTCCCGTCTCGTTCATCCGACGGTAACACGCAAGAAGTTTGCTCAAGTCAATTTAAATTTACCGCGCTCCATCGCTCCAAGTCGGGCGCCTCTATGCCAGCGCTGCCGTACGGCGGAGACACGTGTGAATCGACACACCCTACTCCAACGTTTACAGAACCACGTTGCCCTACTCCACGAGCGTTCTAAGCAGAACTTGGAACCAATCTAGTGGAACCTTTCGTTGTTGTTGCCGTTTGATTTCTTAAATGCCGCCAGGAGCTATAGTAGCGCGGGCAACCGCAGGCGACAGCTTACTGCAGTTGATGTAGTATTTCATTTGCTATCGCAACAACTAAGTGTCGCGAAGAGGAGATCCCTTGATGTTTTCTGGTTGTTTTTTAGTTCTGTGCGCCCGCCGGGGCTCTTCCTCCCAAGTGTGTGTGTAAAAGCGCTTCGGACGCGGCTGGGCCCTGGCCCCTTTTTCTGAGAAGCGGCTTCGGCGCGTGTGTCTGCCCGTCGGCCGACCGGGAGACGACGGCTGTTGGGGGAAGCGAACCCTCGCCTCGTCCTGTATTACCGCGGCCGCGGCGTTCCATTCCCCCTGTGGCGTGTGCGCTGCTCGCCTTCGGGCTCCGTGTTCTTCAGACGACCTTCCCTTTCCCCCTGTTTACTTTAGTGTGTTTTGTCTAACTACTTGCTCTACGCCCGTAATTCTCCGAGTGCGCGCCTTCGAGTCGAAACCTTGTGTCTGTGTTTTTGGTCATTTTCACGTTGGCGGGGACATGTCTGATTGGAGCTAAGAAGCGTCTTCCTGATTGGCTGCGGGTGTGCCTTAGCCTTTTTCCACCCGGTCCGCACACGCTAGGATGCGCTTTTTCCCCCAATGCGTCCCCCCAAAGCAAATATAACGCGGCCCCTCTGGCGATTGAGGGGGAGAGGGCGAGCAACACCAGGAGAGCCGCTTGCTGCCGATCGTCGGGGCCAGACGCCGGGAGCCCTTCGCCCGCCAACCATGTTTCGTTGAGTACTCTGAATCTTTTGACTGTCTCTTTCATCTATGTAATAAGTGTAATTGTGTCAAGTTCGTATGTGCTAAATGTCATCAATGTCATCACTAAAGTAAACAAGTTAACCTTAAAACTTCTTCGACGTCTCGACTTCTTCCTTCCGATCTTCATGCTACCGTAGCGGCAGTATTTAACCAAAATACTACGTTACATAAGCATCCATAAATTTTTTGATAAAGTAACACTGCAAATATCCCTTCTGTATTGATTTTATGCCTTATTGCGTAACTTCTTGTTACTGTTCGACAATGGTGACAAGTATGAACATTGACACCGGACTCAGACGTTTACATTTGACTGCGTATATAAGACAGCTTCTGTTTCACTTCTGCCGGGTCGCTGAATCGAGTCACAGGCAGACTGACCGAAATACCGACAGGCGAAAATTTCTGCGTTTAAGAAGCCTAAGAAAGACTATCGTCTTTAATATACAAATTACGTATCCTGTATCCGGTGTTATCAGTGCCTGTACGGCGTTACTCTCGTTAGTCGCGATTCGCCGAGGCCCCTACGCTTGCCAAATTTACTGGCGTGCGTGACTTCTGCGCGATCAAAGAGTGACGCGTGCTGTCCTCGGACTAGTCATCTGGAAGTAAGGAGTCACTAACCGTATGATGGTTAGCTTTCCTGACGTTAAAGTATATGTACGGGCGCCGTCAAAGGAAAGCGGGGCGTGGGTTCTTGAATTGAACGAAACGTTTCGGGTACGTGGATACCAGCAAATGCTGCGGGTGTGTGGAGGTTTTAACTAGAGAAAGGCACCCTAAAAAACTCTCTCAAACGCTGCTGCCTCAGTACATAGAGGATAAAATTGCCTGTATTCGCGAACACGCGCACTGTTTTCTTTCCACTCTGCTCATACATGCGGTTCATCACGTTCTGTTGTATAAAATTATTTCGTTATTTTTTTAGTATTTTTAGCATGCGAGGCTTCACGTTTTCTATGTGTGCGCTATAGGGAAAGGATCCTACAACGCCAATGCAGCGTTTCGGTATCACAGACCTTCGCGCTCCACCCCCGCCAACGTACCGCTACAGCCGTGACTGATATTTTTTTCTGTACAGTTTCCGGCCACCGTGTAGGGCACCTCTTTCAGAAATGTTATGGCATGACCCTTCTCCTCGAGCGGGCAGCAGCTGTGCGAAGAACGGCCGCGCGGCGATGCGGAGGAGAACACGGCGCCCTGAGTCCCGCGCTGCTTCATCCCGGCCTTTGCCGCAATACAACGGAAGCAGCATTACGCCTTAAAATCCCCCACATGTATCCATTGAGCAATTCTGAAGTCGTGTTTGCGACAACTTTTGCCGATATTTATGACTGGTTTTTCTTGTACAATATTTGGACGCATAACCATAGTAGCCGGAAGGCAGCGGGACCTCAATTGTTTTTGCTTTCTTTCACCGCGTAATTACTGCGTACGCGCAGGCTGGAAGCTATTAAAACCTTCCACTTTGGAAGGAAGTCGGCTCCATATTTCAATATTTTTTGCACAAGGGCGGCGAAAAAAAGTAGTTCGCCAAACGAAAAAAAAAAAAAACGCTTGGTGCACGCAAAATATCGCTAAGCGGACGAAGCATTTGTAGTTCAAAGGTGTTAAGTGTCAAAAATTGAAGCGGGAACGAAAAAAAAGGATGTGTCGAATGAAAAAAGAATATGAAGAAGGGGTGAATGGGGCAAACAAAGCAAGAGGAAGTGAACAGTAACTTGAACGGAAGGCATTAAACAACGCTCGAAGCCCGCGCCTGTGTTACGTAATGCTGTACTCACACGACTTTAGGGTTTATTCCTCTGCGTATTTATTTTTGAGCTCTCCGGCGCTTCAGAAACGTCAGCTGACGTCATTTGCAGGCACGGATAGCTTGGTGGCACAAACCTGCCGCCCGCGCCTGAGCTGTGCTAGGCTTTTTTATGCGGGAGCTGCGGGAGATTGACGCAACTGTAGCAGAGAAGCTCGCCCCCATCCCCGCCCACCCGAGCTGACGGGGATTGTGCTCGCTATCGCACAGGCTTCTCCTCCGCCCGGGATTCTTGAAAACAGGTCAAAGGTCACGCTTATCGGAAATGATCTGCCGGCAATGCCAGAAAGCGGAAGTCGAGACGCAGAGCTGGGCCGCATGGAAATGAAAGAAAAGGAAGCGCGCGAGCGAGAGCATCGCACTCGAGTCGAGATATGGTGATCGATGCAGCCTTCCTTCTTTCATTTTGCGAACTGACTTGCTTGTGATCTATACAGTGTAAATCGCGTTGGAACTTTACAACGAATAGGTCCTCATAGCACGGCCGGTCGGGAGCGCGCGCGTCACAGAGGCAGCACTCATATATTTAACGCGTTATCTTCGCCATTCTTTACGTCTTCCAGTGCTCGCGATTGGTAAAATGTAGGTTTTGAAGATGGCGGTGTGCGATAAGTATTGTAACTATTGATTGATCAATTGTGGGGTTTAACGCGTCGACGCTGCACAGGCGATGGCGCACTCCGGAGTAGTTTTGACCACCTGGGGATCTTTCACGGGCGCCGAACTCTCAAACACACAGGGGTCGCTTTTCGCGTTTTCGCCTCCACCAGAAAGCGGTTGCCGCGGCCGGGAATCGCAATCGCAGTGTCCTTGGGCTCAGCAGCACCACGCCTCAGCCATCGTGGCGGGTGGGATCGTAACTCATGCCTCTTTTATTGTTGACGTTGTAGAAGGGAGTTTTGACTATATAGTTCCAAATAATGTCGGTGAAAGCCGTGGCGCTAACAAGCAGGCGTGATTTATGTTCGGCCAAGTTGGCGAAAGTTAGCTAGAGCATAGAGTTAAACCTAGAACCTAGACTTAAACCCCACAATAAATGAAACCAAACGAAACTCACTGTGAGAGGCGCATTGATAGAGCTTACAAGTACGCGGGAAGACAGCCGGGGAACAATGATTTTTCGTTATCTACCTGAGGATACGCCATTCCCGAGACGTGGACGAGCAGCGCTCCCCGAAGGCCATAGGTAAGCGGTAGAAGCGCAAAGGCTTACGGGTACGTCGTCTGCTCGGTGCCACTTCCGGTTCGAGAGATCTGCTCTCCTCCCATCTGCAGGCGGCTTTCAAGTGAGTGTGTGTTGTTGTTTATTTGACACCAAATTCTTACCTTTTAAATGCAGAGCATTTCTTTAACTCACGATGTTATGCGTCCGTAACTCGGCGTCCTCACCACGGCAGCTACGCCCTCCCCCCACTCCTCCTCGCCCTCAACACGCTTGCAACAACAGGTGCAGCGCACGCTCCGGCGTCGCAAGCACCGTAGCAACAGTAGGTGCGGGCGCGTCGTGGCGTGACGGTGGCGTGATAGCGCGCTCTCTCTCCGCCTCCTCTCCCTCTACTGCGTTCGTTGGGAATATAAACCCGGGTGTCGGCGCGTCAGCCGCACTAAATAATAATAATAACACTTGACGTTACCTAATACTCGTCTCGTTCTCTCTCTCCCCAATCATACCAACAACAACAACAACAACCCTACCACCACCATTACAACACCCATCGCCACCGCCACGCGCGTAACGCCGCTAATGCTCTGCATTTACTCGTGCCCCTCCCGCGGGGGCATGTCGGGGTCCATTTTTTTTATAAGCACCTGGTAGCATCCACAATTGTTATTCGCTGAGGTCGCGATGTATGAGCGTTTTTTTTTCGGCGGAAACAGGTAAACAACAAACACACACACACACACACACACACACACACACACACACACACACACACACGTGTATGTGTGTTGCCTCTCACGTGTAACCTCTTTGCAGTCACTGCCCAGTGCTACAAAGAGGCGGGAGTAAGAGGCTGATCACGTACGCGTGATGCCTGCTCCCGAGCGTCTTCTACAGCTCGCCACTGTCCCTACCGGTACGACAAAAGACGTCGGCTGGATTACAGTACACGCGACTCCATGAATTTTCGGGAATTCGCCATTTCATTTTAGATCATCCATTAAGCACATATTGTTCTGACGAAACGCCCTTTATTTTGACGCATAGCTTGCAGGAATAATCACGAAGCTATCTGAAATTGTGCTCATAAAAACATTTCTCGGAACACCCAGGCCCAGTTTTCTTGTACAGTGCACCTAGTCACAGGCGGAAAAGACGGAGAAAGTGCTCCACTGCGCAAAGAGTTCGAGCAGCGCCAAATTCCGCTCGTCGTAACCACCGTCAGGGTAAGGCATTTGTGGGAGCGGCCCGACGAGAGGAACGTGAAAGCTGAACGTAAAGTTCAATTGAACAGGATGTCAAACAAGGCTTTCGTCTTCATATTCTTGGAGATCTCTAAGCATCCCCCATAATTCTTTAGGCTCAGTGCGTGCTTCAGACGACTAAATGTAAGCTAGGAGAAATGTTCCGCAAGGATTCGAAAAAACTGAGCCCAAGTGGACAGGCACCCCATGTCCTGATATGTTCTCCCGATTTTGGCCGCACACGGCCAGACTAGAGCCAGCAGCACTTTAAGGTACCTGCGCTGCAAGCGCGACATAGCCATGGCAGCATCTTCATGGCGCAGAATCTCGAATCGGCCTTTCTTGTGAGCAGCATCCACCGAACCGTAGAAGCCGGTCAGCGATACCGACTGGTGACATACATTTCTGAGTGCACCAAATAACCTGCGGGCGTCTCGACCTACGCCAATTTATGTTCGTCTTTCCTAATTATCCAGTTTAAGCAAGTCCACTTGAATAAATTCAGTGTTATAATTTGACTTATTCAAAGTTGCATTTCGTCTCCATGTTATTCAACCAGTTTAGGGGAAATCCCAAGGTGGAGCAAGTACGGCTGCATTGAGGTACGTGTCAGATTTTCTTTCACAGAAACTTAGTTCACGTTAGGGATTTCCGCTAAATCTGGGTTAGTAACACCAGTCCATCACTTCGAGTTGTTGATCAGTTCCCTCTCACGCTACAAACAGCTACCCGAGTGCCACGAGAGTTTTATAGAACTTTCAAGTCCCTTTTATGTCCAGTTCTTCTTGGAGTTTTTTCACTTCTGCCTGGATGTTAATTCTCTTCCACCATCACTCACGAAAAGCCATACAGTATTAATTCCCGAGAGTAAAGACCCTGGAAAATTGCGATCTATGGATAGCTACCGACCAATCACTCCGACAAATGTTTACTACAAAATGTTCGGGAAGATATTATCTGATCGTCTGCACTTTGCAATGCCCGTACTTATTGGCCAGCATCAACCGCGGGGACGGCGCGACTTAACAATACCGATCAATTTACATATTACTTGAACAGCACATCAGTTCTGCAAAGATTCCTACGAGCAGCTAGCTTTGTTGCAGACAGATCTTTCAAAAGCTTTCGTTCGTTAAGAACGTGAGAAACAGCGAGAACTAACGGGACACACACAACGATGACTCACAACCAAGTTTTATTGCTTGCAGGTGGCTTAAATACACATCTACAAAGCAATGGAAACGGAAAAAAGAAAAGTTCCAAATAACACAAAATGAACGCAATCGATAATTGCCCAATTATTCATTTTAAAGGTACACGATTTCATTTTCATACAGTAACACCGACCGACGGTTTGCGCACACATTTGTCGCCCCTCTGACTGATGAAAAGCTTCATAGATTTAACGTGTGCGTTCGCCCGCATATCTTCGAATAAGACGACAATGATCAAATTCTGGTTCGCACTGAACTGGCGTCAGTGCGCAGCTAAGTGGCCGCCGACATTCGCTTTTACTGAGTCACCATGCTGCCGGAGCCGTGCATTAATACATCTTCCCGTCTGACCAACATAGCTTCGTTTGCATGTCAGGGGGATTTCGTAAATGACACACTGACAGCAACCCACGTACTTTGATTTGTGTTTCCTCTTAGATGAGTTGCCCTTTGTACCATCCTTATTCACCAACGCACAGCGCTTGCTCAGTTTATTGGGAGCGGACATGATAACTTTTCCTCTTAACTTTGTGCGACACCTCATGCACGTACGGAATAACGGTTGTGCGGCGTTTTACGTTCTCGGTTTCTCTGTTAAGTAACCGTTTGTTTCGTTTTTGTTTCCGCAGATCCCTGAAACATGCACCAATTACTGCATTTACCAACCAACATGCATCAACCAGCCCACTTTATTCCCGTTCGATTGTGTTTCCGTTTCCCACTCATTTTTGTGTTCTTTATTAGAGCGGGCCAACGTTGGTTGAGTCGTTTTCAAGGGAGTATGTCCTTTTTACAGTAACTGCTCTACCCGAATAATTGTTAATGGTTATCTTTCGAAGCCCATGTCTACACATTCGTCCGTAAAGCAAGGTTTCCCGCTATCGCCTTTACTTTTTGCACTCTACGTAGAACCTTTATGTCGCAGTGTGCTCCAATGCAGTAGGATTCGGGGTTTTAATATGCTCGCAACCGAACTCAAACTACTGGTGTACGCTGATGACTTGGCCTTCATCTGTAGTGACAAAACAAGTATTGATGCTTATTAGTCGTCCACTGTTTTCCCAATTTTAAACAAAATGTACAGAATTGTTCAATGTGTTTAGCTTTTTTTTTCATCTTGTATTCAAACCATTTGTATGTGTACATAGTTGTAAATATGTGTTGTAAATACCATTTCCTACGTTGACCTGCAGTGCAATAAATACCATGTGGGAAACAGAAGAAATCCTGGTTAGCTCACTTGGTAGAGCGACTGCCCTAGATAGCCAGTGGTCCCGGGTTTGAATCCTGGACCAGGACGAATTTTTCTTCAACTGCGATGTTTCTGAGAAAGCTGTACAGCTTTCCTTTGCAGCCATACGGCTGCATTGAGGTGGATGTCAAAGTTTCCTTCGCGTCTTCATGGTCCCTTTAAAAAGAATGATAAAACATTGGGTACCTATATTTATACAGTGATATACGAGGAACTATCGATACTGAGTTGCGATTTTCTGCATCACGTGCAGGAAGCTGGGTCTAGAGGGCCCCCCTTTTCGAAACACCTAGGGAAGTTTAAATTTGCGCCACTTATCGCTGTCCCTGACAGCACTGCGCTTGTGCTCATCTGCCGCTTGGGAGTGAGTCACTATCCGCAGTGGATCACAGCTATTTTAAACAGTCCGAAACCTTTAAGCACTAACAAGGGCCTTCGAGTGAACGGGATTTTTTCTTCGTGGAACAATTTTTTGGTGGGCTAAAGAGCTGTGAAGGGGCGTTGGAAGAGGAGACGAGTGAAGTGGGCAGCTGTTCTGAGCAAGAATATCGCCGCCGCTGTAAACAAAATGCACGGGAAAACACTCGAGAAACATTTAAAGACATGGAAGAGGCAGCCGATATATCGTGTTTGAGCAGGCTCCAAAATATTGCAAGAGCGTCGTTGGGCCGGAAACCTTTCAGTTGAGTAGGTGCCTATTGAGTTGACGCATCAGGAAAATGGGGCAAAGGGATGCTGTTCGATTTGGAGGCGGGCAAGTAGAGAGGTGTTTTTACCATCCTCAGAATTACCCCCCAAATTTTACGCAGAAGAACAAGAAGGTCTATTTTTAACCATGTGTTTAAACGTCTCACTAACAAGAAACTGTTTGAGCAGCTTGACGGGGCCAAAAAGGTGTTATCAGAGTAGGACACACACAGCAAGTAAATTATACATTACGAGCATGCCAAAAAATAGTGCCTAACTACCTACGAACGTTATATCATTGATTCAGGTAGCAATGTTACAGAATTTTGGCAGCACGCGTAAATATAAATAAAATGTACCACTAGAAAAAAAAAATGGCTGCGGCTAAGCCCCGGTTATGCAAGTCAAGCAGACGAAGCCCAGTTTGGCACCCGAACGATATGGCTCGCCGAACGTTCTGTACTGCGAGCACTCACTATGGTTGTGTCGCCTGTTTCCGAAGCCACCGTCGAAGTCGAAGGAGAGGTGTCCATTGCCGCCTCTAAATCTCGTAGCTGTCGTTCTTTGCATCCTTCTCCGGACACCTGGGTCGCCGGAGACCCAGCTCTCGACTCGCTCCAACCTGCCGCTTCGTGCAGCCGCACTCACGTTTCCGCCATTCAGCAAGCTGAGCGACATCGCGAGGGTGGTAAGGTGCAGCAGCCGGCTGTCGCTGCAGCGGCGGACGAGTGGATCTATCCGAGCGGGTCTTCACGCCTCAAGCAATCGTCGTCAAGTTACGACGAATGTTTGCCACACCGGGAAACTCGCTGGACTGGGCCAATATTGCCTTTGCAATATTACAAGGAAATCATCACAGCAATTTCGTGCGAAGAATGCTGGAATAACTTTCGTAGTTATACCATTTTGGCGAATGATGAATCACATACAAAGTGGGGAGCTCGTCCTAAAATGCCCGCTAAAAATGCGAACGCATTCTGCCAACTCAAGCGCTCACGTAGCAACTCTTCGCTCTGAACGAATAAACTGTTCCTAGAGGACGATCAGCATGCCTGCGCAATGTTTTCGGCAATGTGCAAAGTCTGCCAGTGGAAGAACTGGAATGCGGGGGTCATCGCGTACCATCGCAACGTATCCGAGTACACAGCCACCATTCCCGTTCAGTTCTTGCTGTACACTGAAGTTACCCTTGCAATTCATTAGTGAACCATACCAACCTCAACCCTATTTCTGACTTACTTATTACCTATAGTGAAAAAAAATCGCAGTTCTGGTAAGAAATTCGTGAGCTTTGATCATGCCGTTCCTTCTAACGGGAGGGATCTTGCAGCACGCGTAGAAAATGAGTGCAAAGAACACTCTCCAAAGTTGTTCTCGATAGTGCAGAAGGGGACGGAAAGAATTTTGAGAAAATAGAATGGCCGGGAACCTTGATGTTCCTCATTTTTGTATATCTTCAAATACCAGTAATCCCCTCGTTAACAGCACAAAAGAATGCGAGGCCGTTATTTGAAAGGGGCATCGAATCAGTCAAGAGCGGGAAATTAGTGGGTCTGTGTGCCTGGAGTCCTGTAAAGTGGTTTCCTCTGTGTAACGATCGGTGGCCCTGAAGATTGCGCGCGGTACCTTTTTGTATAGCTTTTTAAGGAGAAATTTATGGAAAGATCGCTTTTACAGCTGAATTATTTCGGCTAGAAATACAGACCTTTTGTTTAGATGCGTATACGATAGGGACTAAATGTGATTGTCCTTATAAGTTACAATTATACCGTGAAATAATTTACTTAGGCTATGGAGTTGTCTGCCACTGAACTTATTCGGTCGTACGCATTTTCTCAATTCTGATATACTCATAGTGGGCTGCATGGAAACATTGCTCAGAAGGACACTTAGCGACCCAGTTTGGATGGTTTTGAGCTTCCCAATCAAAAAGCGAAGCTTCCTAGAAGTCTTCCCAACTGCGACATCTACAGGCTTGTTCCACGAAGAGCGTAAGTCAGAATTACACCAATGTATCTCTCCTTGGGACCTGTGTGCAGGCGTTGTCACTTAAACATACTGACTTAGAACCATTTTGTCACTGGCAAGCGGACAGTTTTCTTCATATTGCCGCTGATCTCGCCCATTCACTACCTAATAACAAAGCCAGCAATGGCCTCTTCAAGAATAATAACATCATTCGCTGGACTTTTTTGTGACAACACAATCGTCCACGAAAAGAGTCTGGCGGGCGAAATAACTCCTCTTATACCATTTGTGGGAATATAGAAGTATAGAAAAAGTTGTATAAAAATAAATACAAAGTAATAATGATAGTAACCCCTTCCCCCCTCTCCCCGAATAATAAGTTAAATACCGCTGGGATGAAAGGACATTGATGAGGGAACGCGAAGCTTTCCAAAATCAACTCTAACATCTAGCGAACCAACCCAAAAGTGAGCGAACCATATCTCTTCATGATGATTAGTATGGTGGTAACGCGATTCCTACCCTGTGCACGTCCACGCATCCCTCTCCAAATCCAAACTGCTTCGTCCGCACCGTAACGGCGCAATCGAGCAGACGGCGGCTTCATAACGTGAGGGACCCAGGTTTCATTCCGACCACGGGAAACGTTTTCATTTTTCTTTACTACACCCACGATCATCGCCAGAGAAAGTTCGCTTTCCGGCAGCGCGTTTTGGGGTGGACTACAGACGACATCTGTGAGAGGTTGAAAGCTTCGCCTTAATAAAAAGCCCAATTCACTGCCGCGCTGCATGGAGGGCGCCATACCATGGATGCAAGAAGCGAGATTTTGTATGCACTGGCAGACAGTGCAAAAAACACGGTATACTCCAGATTAGTGCAGGACCGCTCATATGAGTGCGCCATGCGCAAGGCGCATATTCGCGGGCCTGAACCCGATATTTCCTGAGAAAAAGAAACAAACACGGTGTTCCTACAATGTGGAAGAAGTTCATGCAAAGGCAGAAGACACATACCAACGTCAAAAAATGATGCGGCACAACCATTCCCACGGCAAAGCCTGAATCACAGAAGCTAAACAAACATCACAAAAAATCACAAAAACAAAACCAGCGTTCGCATAATTAATAAAATTTCATCACGATTGGGCAATAACTTGCGAACAGCCAAGGTTTCTTCCCCATTGACTTAAAAAAATGCCAGGGGAGTGTTATGACTGGAGCTGAAGATTTCGGCCTGGCGGGAGAAGTACGCTGTGCAAGAGCACGGAATGCTTCTGTCGGGTTTTAGTCATGTTCGCGTCATTGGTTATTTGAGTAATTTTTATATAACGCGAACCACGTAGGGGGAAGGGGAGCAGGACGGGCTCGCGGGCTTAATAATTGGGCTGTTCAATGTCTTGAATTTTGTGTTTCCCTTTTTCTTGCACAACCGTAATTGCCACAGCCTGTATAACACCCCGTGTCCCACATTTTTCGCATGGCGAAAACGGAAGAAGGCAGCCTGTATAACACCCCGTGTCCCACATTTTTCGCATGGCGAAAACGGAAGAAGGCATTTCGCGCGCTGCCTTTTAAAAACCGCTAATTCGACACGAAAGAAAATCTTCCTAAGTTCCTTTCTTAATTTTTGTGCGTTTTTATTTTCGCGTTCAACAGGTTAAAACCATTGCGGCAGAATTAGGATCTGTGGACTCCACAGCGGTGTCTGGCCGTCAGATCCTGCGGGCATTAGGCCACGACGTTGACAATCTAGAGCCGCTCTCGTCTCCGGCCCCACCACGGGAACTTACCGACAGTAGATGGCATGCCATTACCAAAGAACGTGAGTTCAGGTAATCCCTAAAGGCGTATAGCTGCCGCTAGACGTCACAGAAAGATGTCATACAAGCTAGCCCAAGAAGGGGTCGTCCAAGTGTACCTGTACTTTCTTCGATTCTTTCTTAATTTCTTGAGAGGAGACTAAGAAACAACCACTTCTCGGGTCCGGGCGTATTTGGCTTCCAGTGCGATCATCCTGGCCAGACTGTCACCTTGCAACCAAATATGCCTGGTCCTCAAACGAAAGTTACGTTATTCTACGCGTCCATTAAAAAGAAATCTGTGGCTGCAGGCCCTGGACACTCAACGCGCCCCGTGCGAAACCACATGGCCCCTGCCGCCCCTCGCATGCTTTACGAGAATTAGGGCCAACTGATTCCCAGTTGCCGCCGAAGCGCTAAGCGGTGTCCGTCGCCCTGAGAGAAAACAAAAAAAAAATGCACTCGAAGAAAGTGCTTCCGTCTGCGGCGCGTCGCGCCCTTCAGCCACTCTAGGCCGGCTAGTTGACACTCATTCGGAGCCTCCACCACAACGAAAGAAAAAAAACATTACAGGCCAGTCTTCGGAATTTGGTGAAGCAGCCCCCAAACTTAACAGTCTGCTTCAGCAAATGGACTCCCTTTGAGAGCAGCGGCTCTGGTGCTGAGCATGTGCTGAGTCAACAGCCCCCAGGGTTGGCCACGCGCTTCCACGCGCGAGCAGAAATCCCAGTTTGGGGGCACGACAGGGCAGCGTGCAGTCTAGTCCCGCCTTGTCTCTCCTTCGCTAGTGCGACCCATCAAAACTCCCGTTAAATCAAGAACCGCATTTTTTAGTACGTTAAAGGAACCAGCTACCTTTATGTTTTGTTTTTGTCGAACTACTGACATTATCAACTCTACGCTAAGGTTCCGGGAACGGATGGCAAGTTTCCATATTAGCCTGATAGGCATAAATGATGGAGGCGAAAAGCAAAAACGCCCGTGTGTTCGAGATTTCGGCGCACGTTCGAGATCCCCAGGTGGTCAAAATTAATCCGGAGCCCTCCAATTAATCCGGAGTCCTCCGCAGCGTGCCTCATCACCTGTGCTGCGTCGGCGCGTTGAACCCTACAATCAATCAGTCATCTGATAGGCATAAATGGTATAGGCATTTCTTCGAAGTTGCCTAAACGAAACCTGTGTCTCGTGCTAGCCCCCATTTTTTGCATGCATCACCCATGACCGCCCGGACGTTGAAAGACCTGCTGTGTTTATTTCGAGTAATTGAAAAAATGCGCTCGCAGCCTGATAGAGCACATTGATGGCTAGAGTAGGCAATGTTAACTCAAATGATTGGTTAAAATTCCTCGGTGCCGGTCCGAAACAAAAGCGGCCAAGCGTGCTTCGCACTTTTAGTGTCAGCGCCGCGCCACGTTAAAAGCTGGTCCATTCCCGCTACCCACGTCCAACTCGTGTTCTATATAAATGTCTCGGAGGACCGCTGAGATTGGGCACGCTAAACAAACGGATCAAACGCAAACTATCTTTATGCGTCTCCAATTCAGTCTGCTCACCCACCGTGTGTTAACAGGCCTTCATTTTCAGTGCTACCAAGGGTGACCCCCATGATTCTAACTACTCTGGTGGTTTGAAATTAAACGTCCAGACCGCAGTCCGCAGTTCTATGTTGGTGGTCGCAAAAAATTGTGCCGGTTGGAAATTATCGAGATACGTCATTTTCTTGCACAACGGAATGGAATGCTGATAACGATGATGACGATATCGTAGAAGTAAAGCAAAACGACTCATTCGTTTTCTTTTATGAAGCGTTACGAATATTTTCATGCTTGCCAAAATAACGTTACATGATTCTTATTGTTTTTTCATGCGTAAGAAGCAAATTTTGCCTTTTCGTGAAGCGTCTTTCGATTTACTTGTTCGTCCTCCGTTCTCAGCGCACTCACGGCCTGCACAGACAGCCAGACGTCCCGATTAAGGTCTCAACCACCTTAGCGTGCCACCACAAGTCGACAAACGGCCCTGTTCCGGCCACTCCCACAAGGTTACTTCCAAGGCGCTCAGTATCATCAAGTGGGAGCTTTGCTCAAGTTAGGCGCTTGTCCAGATATGCTAAGAACCATCACATCGGACAGGATCGAATACTCCAGACACCCTCCTTTATTGGAGCAGAAGCAGGCTTGTCCCTGGTACGTGTCTGAGAGCAGATGACAAAGACGTCAAAAGAAAAAAGCGAGAACAGGGGGTGCTCCCAACTGCACCGCGGCCACCATAGCTCGTTGCCGGAAGTGCATCTTGTTCTCCGCAAGCGTGCTCGCCGATGTCCGCGCCCAGTTCCTTCGCATGCAGCGGGCCTTCCCCCGGGGTGGTTTTCGTCTGTTCGCCTCTTCCGCCGTTCGTCGCTCGCTTTCCGAGGCGGCCGTTATCAGCCCCTGTTTCTCCGTCGGTGACGAGGAAGGGTGGTAAGAAGGGAGCTCTGTCCTCCTCCTCCTCCACGCGCACCTTTTTATAGAGGCAGGCTCACCGCGAGTCAGTGGGGCTACCCTGAGCCCGGCGCTTGTGCTTTTGTGCGCTCCGCTAGTGGGGCCCCTTTACACGGTCTTCCTGATGCCGTTTGCTTGTTCCAGTCTCGCGTGCGTTGGGTGTTACGTGATACCTCGACAACGCGAATTCGTAATGGAGGGGCGCTTTAGGGAGGAGAAAAGCAGCGAGAAAAGTAAAACGGTCACAGAAGAAAACTGCCGGGTGTGCTGCGCGAGCAAACCGGGTTGCCGGCGTCCGCTTTTTTTCGCTGTGCTGGAAGCGAGAGTTGCCGGCCTTTCCGCAGTGCGTGCCTGTTCCGCCGTACTTCGCTTCAAAAAGAAAAAAAGAAAAGAGAGAAGAAGCAGAAGAGGAGCATATTTTGCTTTTTCTCCCCGTCTGTCTCCCTCGCTCCCTCTTCGCCTGAACTTACTGCCTACCATGAAAGATTGATGTCAGTTGTGCGCCAGAATCACCTGGTTTGTTCCTAGGCCCGCGAATAGAGGTCTTATCTGCTGCCTTTGCGCACTTTTTGCGCTGCTTTCGTTTTTTTTTCTCGTTACTTCGTTCCTTCCGTCCAATCTCGTTACTTTTGTTATTGGAGTTACATCTGTGACACCTCCTTTTTCGAGAGAAACTCCGAGAAGCAAAGGAAACAAATGGGAGGGACGGGGCATAGGGCACGCGAGTTGTGAATTTAGGCACGTTGGTAGCACACCTTTGAATCCATTGCGCGAGCATCGGACGACTCACGAGTAAAACAGAAGGAAATGATTCTGCGACAACGCTTGTTTCGGAGCAGGTACAAATGGGTAAAACATATGAGCTGACAAAATAAAACTGTAATAAAGAAGCCGCTGTCGTAATGAGCAAATCCATTCACTGCCAAAAGAACATAACTAGGGCCTTCCAGGAAAGCCCGACATAAGCGGGTACATCAGTATATATTGTAACGGCGTAATTTGGTCCAGCACCGCTACTGTTGAGGGATGAGTCCGGCGGTGAAGCACTCGAAGATTTGAGAGGTTCAAAAGGTTAGCTTGTTTAATTATTGACACTTTGATTTAAAACATAGAGGCAAAACGTTACAACTGATACATAAACATAGGAGAAAACAGGCAATTCAAGAGTACTTAACGAAACATAGTTGGCGGGCGAAGGGCTCCCGGCGTCTGGCCCCGACGACCGGCAGCAAGGCTCTCCTGGTGTAGCTGGCGCCCCCCCCGCTCTCTCAATAGCCAGCGGAGCTGAGTTATATTCGCTTCAAGCGGTCCGGTGGGGTACGTATTGGGGGAAAAAGTGCATCCTGGAGCGTGCGGACGCAATGGAACAAGGCTCTCTGCTGCCAATCGGGGAGACGCTTCTTAGCTCCAATCAGCCCCGTTCCCGCCAAAGTGAAAAGGAAAAAAAATCAAACACAGAAGACACAAAGTTCAAACTTGAAGGCGCCCGTTCGCGGCAAAGGAATTACTTTTGGTAATAAAGTAGTGCATACAAACTCGAAAAGGGAAAAGACAGGCGATCGTTTGAACGAGACCGGGGTTCGGAGAACAGAGCGGCCCGCGTAGACGCAACGGGGGGTCGGAGACGCCACTGCGGCGGGCGCGGTAACCTAACCCTCGCAACAGCCGTGTCCCTGGTCGCTTAGCGCGTAGACACACTCGCCGGTCCGTTTCTCAGAAAAAAGGGGGCCAGGGTCTAGTCGCGTCCGAAGCGCTTTCACACAAAACACTTGGGAGGAAGAGCCCCGGCGGCGGGAGCAGAACTCAAAACAAACAGACAACACCAACTGACCTCCGCTTCGCGACAATATATCGTTCCCGTCGAGACAATTTCCCACGTTATTCTTTTCAAGAATGACGCGATTTCGAATACTTCGGTTACAGTGGCTCGTGCTACAGTGTTAAGGCAAAAAGACAAGCTTGTGCATGTTTAAAGCGAAGCTTTCTATGCATCACTGCTGGCGTCGGGCGCACGGCAAAACGCACTACCAGAAAGCCGGACCAGTGCCTCAAGAAAAAAAATGCCTCCCGTGTTCGGAATCGACCCAGGCGCCATGAAGCCGACGTTCATCTCATTGGGCCATTCCGACACGGTTGACACGGAGCTCGAGCAGCTGGGTGGCGACGCGATGGCAGAACCTCCAACCGTCTACCACAGCCATCGCAAGTCTGTACCCCGCAAGTTTAAAGTCGTCCATGCAAGTGGGAACGTGTAAATGGCGAAAACTCCATTCTATAAAGACAATCTCTTTTATACGTGTCTTCATTTCAATTTAACGATTAATTACTACCCTGAGAGATCACTTCACTGCGTTCATCCTTGCTTTGAATTTGGCTCTTCGCCATTTTGAATCGCACGCAAAGAAGCTTCGCGTTTCAACAATCGTCATCACTAAAAGGCGAGGTGTTATTATTATTTTATTCAACAGGCATGCATGTACTCGGTGCCTATCCTCAATACAGCGGCCGGGTTTCCTCGTGTACAGTTTCCTGGGCACCCGCATTGTTTTCGGGGTGATTTTCTGCGTACAAGTCATGTGTGGATCTGTGGACTTATTGCTCAGCTTAGTTTGTGCTCGTATTGCGTTTGCTCCTTGTCTGAGGTTCGCGTAATGAATTCAAAGACACAATAGGGAAGCGTTGGAAAAGGAAGTTCTTTTCTTATTCGTGGAGCTTTAAAGAAGCGTATGAACTATTACCGATTCAGGATTCTCATCTCGAGAGATTGTTGACCTATGTACACGGTCGTCGTTCGCTTCGCCATGGCGACGTGAGTTCGCTTATTTAACAAAATCTTCTATATACATGCCGCCAGCCGCACATTGTTATATGCTTCTCCCCTCTCTCGCTTTCTTTTTGAAGTGTAAAATGAATTAAGAAGCAACAATGAGAATCAAATCATAAGAAGAGAAATATCTGGTGTTTGTTTCTTTTTTTTTTTTTTTGAAATCGTTGCAGCAGAACAAAAGTCCTACATGCTTGGAGCTGTTGTCGTCGCTGAGGGGGAAAATTGAAGGAATAGCAGTGTTGAGGGCACATAAGTGCCTTTTACAAAAGCGCTGGAGCCTCACGAAACATTTAACTTTTTAAAGCTCGTTTGGGCGGCCCAGTGCATCGCATCGACCTAAGTAACTTCGCTACTTCACGGGAGGAAACATTACCGTGGTTTGAGTCGTATCTTTTTTAGTGCTTTCTCGTGGTATTCTTCACCTAAGCTTACCAATAAGTCAGTCGCTTCAACAAAGAAAAGTGGCGATGTTGGGTAAGGCGGAAAGAGGCGTGAGGGGTGTGCCCTTCTAAGTCATTCTATGCTTTGCGTTTCCTTTCTCCGCCGTTTTTTTTGCTAATTTAACGGCCTTCCGGGCAAATTAAGGTCAAAAGTTGTTCTATAAGGCCATTTTATGCACTGCGTGATGACGTTTTATGTTCGGTCATATGTAGCTCGCACTACACAGAGCACTAAAAAGAAAACGCTGCAAAATGACGTTTCATCCCCTCCGTTTCTTTACCAGAAGAAATAAATAAATTAAAGCAAGCTCATAAGACCCATACTTGCATATTGGACGCTGATGAGTGTATATAACACATATAGCAGCGAAGGTCGAGTATCAGCATTGATAAAACTCGCTGCTGGCTTAGTTGATTCATTGTACTTGCAATAAAAGTTAGCGAAGAATAGACAACACAACAGAGGCAGACGAGACTGGTGCTGCTGCAACTGATCACATTTCCAGGGCGCACGTTTGTTTTTTGACGTGTACGATTAAATCAAAAACGAAAAAAGAGCGGCCAAAAACTTACGTCTTCTTTTACCAAAATTCAAACTCCGACATGCAATGTGCCGCCGATGTTTAAACCTTCGCCACGCTACTTGACGTGGTACTCCTCCAGTAATTCGAGTGCATATGTGTCACACCTCCCACCCAAAGTCAGTATCTCACTTTGCCGGGCCTCACAACTGCAAGGCCCGCAATGCGCAGGTGGATGCGCAGCTACTCCATTTATTCTGGTATCAGCCCGTTAGTATACGATGGTTCAGAATCTGGGGAAAATCATTCCGTCAGCAGTTCTGTAGCGCGAACGGCAACGCATGTTGGGCTGTCACGTTAACCATCACCCTGCGGTTGGCAGTGCAAGCGTGGATAGTGCTTCAGAGCCGCAAGTGCGTTGTATGTCAGCACGTGAGCTATCGCATCGGTAGCGACAACGAAACAGAATCTTAGCGTACCAATTTCGTGTGGTAATGACATGAAGAAGAAATCCACTTGAAGGCCAGGGAGGTTAAGCAGGCTACAAACACGGTCTGTTACCCCACATAGAAAAAAAATGGATTAGTAGGTAAATGAGAGAGAGAGAGAGCAAATGAAAAAAGTTGAAGGAAACATATACGTTCAGGTCTTAAGATAGCGTTACCTCGTCGTCAAAGGACCGCTTCGAACGGAGCGGCTTGGAATCGCCATTCATGCTCTCCGAGCGCTGAAGTTTAACCTAACGAAACTAGCAAGAACGCCTTTGTGTGGGAGAAGGAGCTTCATTACGCACAAGCGCCAATTGACGAAACCACGTATCCTTTCTGTCTTCTGCGCAGCAGTATCATTGTCAGCAAGCCTACGGGCTTGCTGACCTTACCACATTCCAACTACGCCCGATTACAGCTTCAGGCGCGAGCTCTCTTTTGGGCGCGCAGACCTACTTCCCGGTTGACGGAAACACTGTCTTCCATGGTCGCTTCATGAGCACGGCTGATAGCAGACAGCATTTACAGAAAGTCGCCGAATGAACCCAGTAACGGTATCGCGTCAACAGTGACTTATCGGCGCATGCACAAACGGCGGGAGAACGAACTCACTGCGCAGACGCGACGATTAATGAATCACCACGCACCATTTCTGTCATACCACACGCCCTAGCATCATGGCCCTGCTTCCCACCCTCCAGTTAACCTTTGCATCTGGCTGCCTCAGTCGTAGTTTCCGGTTGGCACTGGTGGCGTACTTCTGTGGACACTTGGTGAGCACGGATGATAGCGGACGGCTAGCGGGCGCGGCAAAATCGAGAAATGAGCCTAATAACGCTATCGCAGTAAAAACCGGCTTCGGCTGGCACAAAGGGCTGTTGATGCTGCCCGAGCTCAAGGCATCTTGGACTGAGGATCAGTAGAAGGTTCAGTACAATCCCATCTATTGATTTAAATACACGTTTATTCTCTCTGTCTGTCTCTCTGGACGTCGAAATCGCTGATACTCACCAGGTTCTCCCATGTCATTTCGCGTGGAATTTTTACCTGACTCTCAAGACAATCATCAAAGCTGTCTGGGGGGCTAGTTGGTCTCTTGACATAATTGAAAAAATGCGCTAACAGGACGGGACTGAGGGAAGGAAACACAAAACAGCGCAGTTGCTGGTTCTGCGCTGTTTTGTGTTTCCTTCCCTCAGTCCCGTCCTGTTAGCGCATTTTTTCAATTATCTCAAGAGAAGGAGCCTTGTGAGCTACCACTGCGCCATCTCGCACTTTTTTTTCTCTCTTACTACCAGCAGTTCAACAAAAGTTGCTGTCATTGTTATTCCTTTCTTCGTGGCGAATACCCACTCACCGGATTTTCCAGGAATCGGGAGTTTTGAGGGGCTAATGTGTCCGCTCCACAAAGCTATGGATTGGAAACGGACATGTTACGGAGCAGTTCTTGCCGTGTGACACCTGAACATGATGGCACGCGAGTATGACAGGTACACACCACCCGCAAAGACCTCTCATTCTAGGGAAGCTTTGGTGCGTGCCCCACTGCTTGCTGAAGTGATTCGTGCAATAACATCAAGAAATAAAGCGAAGAAAGAGACTCACCGAAGGGGTTGTTGCTATTGACCACCATGCTAAATGTTCTACCTCTGAACCTCAGATTGTAACTCAATCTGAAACACATGATACTCAGACTATTGCAGGCTGCTTCTTCAAAAATACAGGAGTACCATATTTACACCGGGATAGCGACGAGCCCGTCGCTCTGAAGAGACTTTAGGTTGTTAGTAATGATGAGGTTGGAAAAGCTGCCTTGGCTGGCTGTCGACATCGATGACTCCTACGTCGTGGACGTGAATGACGTTTTACAACAAAGATTCTCCCCATAAAACAGAAGAGGCGTATCTCCCCTATAGATGAAACTAAGGCTACACGTTGCAAACCAACAAGCAAAAAGGTGTCCCCATACGACTGAAACTAATGACCCTGATATACTGGGGGACACTGCTGCGTCAACAGTACACGTGATGTTGTCCTCCTTCAAGAATCAAGAATCGTTAAAAAAAAATGTTTTTCTTTGAGAAATAATCGGGTCTTAGGTCAGACCACAATAGCAGAGGGGGGGGGGGTTTACTAATCTTAGTTTCTTAAAAACTTTGTCACACAGCAGTTACATTGTTGTAACTGATGTCACCTAGTGGCGAAGTACTCGTGGTAGACTTGGTTCTACCCGGAAGTCCTCCGATCTCCCTCGTCAATGTATATTTTCCGGTAGGCTTGCGTAGAGTAGATAAACTGGACAGCCTTATTTCCAGTAAATCGAGAGTTATTGTTGCTGGTTACTTAAATGCTCACGTTTCTTGTGGATTTAGAACGGACTCTCTGGGTTTAGAGCTCTCGCACTGGCTGAAGGAGCAGGGTCTTTGTTGTCATTATTCCCAGGCAATTACAATTGTGCGTGCGGGATCTCGATCAGTTTTGGTTGGACTTAACCTTCTCCTCAGGCAATTTACAAGTCCCTTCCTGGGGTACATTATTCTGCCGCTCAAGTGGTGATCATTTTCCTCTTGAGGTTACAGTAGCTATACCCCTAATTAGAATTGAGGTCACAAAGGAAACATTTATATGCTCGAATTTATCGTGGGGCATTTCTGGATTGCTTTACATCAGTGGAGACCCCCGCATCCTTTTTAGATGCTCAACGAACGATGTAGTCTTCGCAAACAGCAGCAAAAAGCTTTGAGTTCGCAGTCAATTGTTCCGTACAGACAAATGTCTTTAACTGGTGGAATACTGATTGTAGCCGAAATTATCGCAGTAGAAAAGCAGCTCTGGGGTCTGTCGTGCACAGGTAAATTGGATAAACTACAAGTACATGGCAGCTGTATTCAAAAGTACAGTTGCTAAAACCAAAATTGATCAAGTTATAAAATTCATTAAAATTTTAGCGAATTCTAAAAATAAAGCAGCCCTTTATAAGTTCATGGCACGCAATCAGGCGGTTTCTCTCAACCAGTTGGAGTCATCGGAGATCTTGACTTCTGCTGAAGTTTCTCTAGCGCTCCGCTACAGGTCTTGCGGTTCGGTTTTCTTCTCGTTGTCGTAACTATCGCCTTATTAGTCCTACAGAAACAGATGATTTCATGCTACTCTCATCATTTCATCTGACGGGGGCCTTGTCCATTGACGGCATGACGGCTGACGGTGTGACTGTCGGTGCGATTAAATTTTTGGCCGAGGGATTCGAACCGGTTCTTTTGCATGTATTAAGTTCATCCATCATGTTTTGTTGAATTCCACAAAACTGCAAAGTGTCCAACATAATTTTGCTAAAAAAAAAGCCAGGTCAGGGTTTCGATTTAGACAACTTAAGGCCGATTGCTCTGACCTCTAACATGATCAAATTAATAGACCGAATAGATTTAAGCGGCTAGGTTCATTCATGCAGGACAGGCAAGTACTTAGTTCTGCTCAGATTGGTTTTAGCCGGCCATGTTCTATTTGGAACGCTACTGTCTACTCGGAGGCGAGGATTCGCTTAGCACAAAAGGAAAAACGGCGTCGGCATTAGTGACCATTAGATGCCTCTAAAGCTTATGAGAATGCCGAGCATAGTGTATTACTCAACAAAATAGCCCGCATAAACCTCCCCGCATTCCTTTTTGCTTGAATTAGGGAGTTTTTGGCCGAGCGGGAAGTCTTTTGTGCATACGGAATGCTATTTTCAAGAAGATTACTACAAACTAGAGGTGTGCCTCAAGTATCTGTTATATCGCCTTTACTTTTCAACATTTTTATGACTCGCATTCCTCTACTTCCAGATGTACAACCAGTGTTGTACACGTTCCTCCAAAATAGGAACGAAAGCTCGTTCCTCGTTCCTTGCCAATTTTGAAACGAGTTCCCGTTACAAGTTCCTTTATTGCGGAAGGAACGCGTTCCAGTTCCAATTCGAAAATAGGAACGTGTCGTTACATTAACGTTACAATTAGGCTTTTAGATTAAAATATAGTGTCGGATAATCCTGGGTCGAAATTAAGTGAGACGTTCAAAACTCACATCAAACTACGTATATTATACGAATATTAACACCACCGGCAGCAGATTATCTCGAGATAAAGATAATCAAAAGAAACGCTCCTAGGCGAATTTTTTCAGAGAGCACCGGACAAACTCCAGATGGCTCGAGGACATTTCGGTGCAGGATATTTCGGTGCGAAAATTTCGGTGTACGGACATATCGGTGTACAGGCATATTAGTGTACAGGCGTTTCGGTGCACGCACATTTCGGTGTACGGACATTTCGGTGTATGGACATTTCGGCGACCAAATTATCCGGTGCTTGCCTGTTTGCGACAGCCGTTATATTTTTATATCCGGTTAACCTGGGTTATGGACAACAATCTGGAGCAGTGAAGTTATTTTTTTGATTGACGCTATGTTGGATCTTTGCCAGGTATTTTTAGAAATTCTACATTTATATATTTTTTAATACCTCTTCCTGGGGACACCTGTTATGCAGCCGATTGAATTCTTTAGCATACGTTTTTTTTTTCATTTATGACAGGTTGGTAATATATATTCGCTCTTTTTTAGCTAAGACAATTACTCGTGTTTACCGCCTCTACCGGTCTACCGCCTCTTTTGTATTTTTTTAAATTAAACACCCTCAAATTACATAAACTACATGCACACTCTCAATATACAAAAGAGTAACAAACATTAGCTAGCCCCCCAGAATGAAGAAAGCCTTATGAAGAGTATTACGTAGGCTGGGCTGCCTTGCTAAAATGCATTCGCGAACACTCGTCTAGGATATTGTCGGGGAGGAAAAACGGGCCTTTTGGAAAAAAGCCGCAGGTTGTAATGTCCTAAATGCTGATTAAGCGCGTACCGGTGGTGCATACTGCGGATCTAATGTCCTAAATGCTGATTAAGCGCGTACCAGTGGTGCATACAAATTCCACCCATTGTGTTCGGGAAAACCAACCTTCGTTTAATGTTTACAAGCCTACATTTACCACATTTTAATTCTTTGTTCTAGCGCCCCCCCCCCTCCCCCTCCCACCTCCCACCTGTACGCTCGAATCTCGACCACATTTCTTTTTCAGCCATATTATTTCCGGTTTCCCCTGAAAATCCTACTGGCGTGGTGGAGTTCACGGTCTCCGAAGCGTCACTGCAGTGATTTTTTGCTTTTTATTTAGAACATACTGCTAGCATCTTATTGGAGGCTTTTGCAGGAATTAGGTGATACATTCAGAACAATGTCATAGCACACTTCGCGTTTAAAACAGAGAAAAAGCTTTACATTCACCATGGGCCCAAGAAACCTCATAATGTGACACAAAAAGCCACCCAAAAAGCCGCTGAGAACACAATGGCCACTATCGTTTGCTGGCTACGCCCTTCCGCGCGTCGCCGTCATATCGACGGCGCCCCCACTCCAGGAATCGCTCTTTCTGTGCCTTCAGTCGCCCTTTTCGGAATTAACTCATCAAGTCGCGCATATCATGGACACCCCAGGTATACATCGCTTCCTCCCATTATCAGGAGCAAAAAAAAAAAAATGAATAGGCTAGTGTGACGAGAGCGGCAACAGTCGTCTTCACGTTTTCGAAGTCCAGTCGACGCAATGGTGATGCACAAGCGACACCCCTCTCTCTCTACTTAGGGGGATGATTGCCGGCGGGGCTCAGCTTTCCCCTCCCCTAAGTAACGCCACCGTAAGTGCGATCGTTGGTTTGTTAGTTTTAAGTAGAACTGACACCGAATGCAACGAAGGCGAGATTTATTGATAGAATAATTAAAACGAAATGCACACGCGCCTAATCGACCTCGTTTTTCTCTTGTTCTTTTTTCGCGGAAGTTTTGCTGGGGAGGGGGGGGGGATATACTAAAAGCAGGAGCGTCTTGCACCGTTGGGTGAAGTGAAAGAAAAGCGCTTTGGTAACACTTAAAGTATTAGGGTTATTCACATGAATGTTAAAATAACAAAAAATGGTTGAACGATCCAAATTAACAACGTTAATTTTTACCATCTGCTACAGAAATTGGGTTTCACGTTGCAATGATCCGCCAGGGTTTAGCTTCCGTTTCCACGAACGGCGGCACAAGCACAAGTCTCGAACGTAAAATCATATCAAGTCACGAAATTACAAAAATTAAAGCTAAAAAATGTTCAAAGAATGCCTGGGACATCCCCTCACTCAAAATGTCTGGGCCAAGACGTCGTGCACCAAAATGTCCGTGCACAGAAATGTTCACACCGAAACGTCCTGGACCGAAATGTCCGACACCGAAATGTCCGGATCCCGTTTAGCAGTCCGTCCGTTTCGCTGGCTACGTTGTTACCTGGTTGACCGGGACCGGTCTGCTCCTGAGCGCGCGGTAGGACGAGTAGGAAGGATGCGGAGGCACGGACATGGCGAAGGCAGGCCCGCGGAACTAATCCCTCTACCGCGACGAATGCCCAAGTGCCCAGCCGGGTTCAGGTCAACCCAGTAACAACGCATGCGCCAGAACGGACAGACTGCTAAAACTCTCTATTGTTTCCCCGCCAGGGAACAATTCTATTGGCCACACGCGCATTCTGGCCTCCCCAGACAAACGATGAAGTGTGAAAAGCATTCTCGCGGCTACGCTATTCACCCGTCGAACGCCGCGTAAGCAACCAGCATAAAAGCAAGCACAAGCTGCGGCCTGCTGCGTGGTTATTCTTCTGCCTTTGACCTTCGAGGAAGCACGTACGGCTGAAGCGCGGGCAAACTGACCATATTTTAGGAAGAGAAACGCAGTAGCGCTTTGTGGATTCTTGTACTCGAGCCTTGGCATCAAAAACAGCCAAATCCCAACGATGTAACGGCAGGAACGCCGTTCCTGCCGTTCCTTCAAAAACGTAACGAGTTACCGTTACAGTTCCACCGACCCTTAATGGAACGGTAGCGTTCCTCCGTTCCTCCAAAAAGGAACTAGTTCCAGGAACGCCGTTCCTTGTAACGCCGTTCCGTACAACACTGTGTACAACCTACGTTTACGCGGATGATATAGCGTTCTTTGCAGCCGCAGTCGACATTCATTCGTTATATAGACTTTTTGTGCCGTATTTAGCTCAGTTGGAGGTATGGCTTGACAGCATTCATTAACGCTAAATGGGCGGAAGAGTGCTCTACTGGTCTTCCCCGTTGGAGGGGCAAGTTTAAATTTCTCTCACTTACAAAAAGCAAGTTATTCCGCAGGTAGATTCGCTGAAGTATCTTGGAATTACACACACTTCTGCTCTTGATTGGCATACACATATTAATGCATCAGTCACTAAAGCGGAGAGAGCATTTGGTCGCATGAAGAGGCTATGTAGGAAACGAGCAGGAATGCGCCGGGACACACTTTTGATGTTGTAGCGATCATACGTCTGGCTATTCGTGGAGTTCGGGTGCGTCTTGTTTTACCATGCCCTATTTACAAACCGCCACCGTTATACCTGTTGGAGAAGCGCATTGTTCGATTTTCCCTCGCCCTCCGTCGGATCGTCTCGAACCGGGTTTTGTATTTCGATGCACGCATTGCAGAACTTAGGGTCCGATTTCTCTTGGTGACGGTTCAAACTTACCTTCGCATTTACGAACCCCCCTGGAGCTACCAAGGCCGTATTTATTTGTGCTCCGAGTTTATTTTCTACATCTACGTGGCCTAAACGTATTTCCCCGCAAGCGCCACTCGTTCAAACATGCCTTGATTGTATTTCTGTTGAGCTATATGAAGTTATCCCAGCATGCACTATTGAGCGCAAAACTGAGTTTTTCTTTCAAAACCCCTTCCAATCGGCAGCAAAATTTCTCCCAGGCTCTCTATTACCTTCTGGTTTAAAAGAGTATTTATCCAAGGATACTGCTTCTTTTGTGATCTATACAGATGCATCTCAAAAGGGCGAGAAAGCTGGAATCGGTATTTTTTCCAAATCTATATTCGCCATGAATTTCGGGCTCGCACCCATTTTTATGGCAGAATTTTTAACAGTGGCTCTCGCTCTATGTAAAGAACCGCAAGATCCATCAGAAATCATCCTATTATCCAATTCGAGGTCAGTTTTATCGGAATTAACTTCCCCTTCCAACTCTCTGGTGTACCGCATATTATTGTTTTTTGTTCCAATGCCCGTGAAGGAGGTACGCCTTGCTTGGCTCCCTGGCCATACGAACCTCCGGGGCAACGGGCTAGCGGACCATTTGCTAATCTCGCTGTCACAGCTTCCGTTCAATTTAGCATACCTAATCTAGTTTTTTTTTTGCATCTTAAGACGATATTGGCATTTAGACGCTACTCGTTCAGACGCACTCCTATCCTTCCAATAGCATCAATATTTAAAGTTCGGGTGGAATGTTCCTTTTTGTGGTTCGCGGAATTGCGAAGTGACCTTCGCCGAGCTGCGCTACAGGATACCGAGGTTGAATTATCTCTTTAGAACAGGGCTTTCCCATACGGAACTATGTGTGCGGTGCCACGTCCCGGAAACAATGGAACATTTTTTTCCCCTTTTGTGGCCGCTGCTCGGCAGCTATACAACTGCTTTGGAAGGACGCTATTGAGTGTTTGGGGTGACTGTTACACTTATATCACCTATTGGGGCAACAAATTTGATATATATATATATATATATATATATATATATATATATATATATATATATATATATATATATATAGCTGTATTTGAGCTTTTGTTTCTGCTTCAGGTTGGTTGAATTGTTGAAGGGTACTAATTAATGGGTAATGGGGGTTTTAACCATAACGAACTTTCATTTCGGCCTCTTTCTTTAAAATGCATTTGTATTTTGAGGTCCTCACGAATTTCAATAAGTGATTTAGCCCTGGCCAATCCCCCCTCGTGGGTATGAGACAAAAACGTTGAGGGCATCATCATCATCATGAGCAGTAATGGTGCCCATTGAAGTAATTCTCGTCAAAAGACAACGAAACGTAAGCGAGTACAAAGATGCAAATACGATGTAAAAGCAAAGAAATCGTTGATAAGAATCAGAAGGCTTTCGCCTTCAAAGCAAGTTAGCAGGCTTGAGTGCGCCGACAATTATATTGCAATTGGTTTAACGCTTGCCAATGAAACTCGCCATTCCACATCAAACGTCTTTCCTGCAGGGACCTGTAATTTTGTCTTTACAAAAAAACCAAGCTGCCATAGTCCCTGCAACATCAGCTTATAAAAGCTGCCTAGATATACTTCTCCCGATTAGCACGCATTCTATCAAAAGTACTTGTTGGAAGACCAAATAGGAAATCTCACGCAGAGCACGGGCAACTTGTACGCCATCTGCCGTAGCCCACGAGTGATTGCCTTCTGATCTTGCGGGTCACTGATGAGGGTATTCAATCGGAGATGGCTCGTACATATGCTCCCCCCTGTCCCTTCGTGTGGGAAAACGGAAACGAACAAGGCAATGCGCGAAAACAATAACGCGACTCACTGTGAGCGATGGACGTGCCGCGAACATCTATTCAATGCTTAGCCGAGTGCGCGTCTTAATCTGACCAGAAATAAAGTTTTTTCTCTCTCTCTCTTGTAAGGCCCAGCGTGGGTGCGCGTCGGCTGCCGCCACTGGCCGAACAGCCTCTGGAGAAGAGAACCGAACCAGCGCAGCGGAAACGGCGGAGGAACCGCGTGTCGTCACAAGGGATCATTCTCCGAACAGCCGCCGATTCGCCCGCGATCACACTTTCAATTTACGAAAATATAAAAAGACGGATCAACCAGTACAGAACGCTCATTAACCGCATGGCAACGAAGGGTATCCCTAAGTCATATTTGAACGGTGTCAGACCTGGTTTATGTCTTAAGAAAGGGGTGATCACCCGGCGCGAAATTTCGGCGGGTTTATATACAACGGTTTTTTGATAAGTGCATAAAAAATGAAGTTAAACGCGCGTTTCTGATAAACAAAAATCGTTAATTTCTCAACACATTAACCGTTGGCGACATGGTTCTCGGTGCATGCAATTTGTAATCCTTTCTCCAAAATTACGGACGGCCATTCCCAGGTAATGCGCATTGGCGGTGATGATGGCACCGTAACAGGATAAAAAGTTTCTCTCGCTGAATTAGATTTTAAAGTTTTTAAAGAAGAGAAACCAGACGGGGCCTAATACGGTGAACAAAGGCAGTGCGCAATGAGCTGAAAGACATTTAACCAATTTTTTTTTATTTGCAACGGTCGACTTGTGGGGCAGCGCGGAGTGTTTGTGATGTGCGCAATTTTGGACCTCAATGAAGAATCGCGGCCCCCCTGGACCACACAATTTTGCCTCATGCGATTCGTATTAGCGCAGAATTTTATTTACTCTTTCATTCGAGATGCCTTTGTCATCTATAGACCCATGTACTGTGATTAGGTGATTCTGCATAAGAATTTCTTTATTTTTGTAGTGACGCTTTCAATGTCTCACTGATGTCGTAGAATCGTAAAAACGCACGGGCGGAAAACCAACTTTCTCTGACGATAAGCATGTTCGTGGGTCTAGTTAATGAAACAAAACGCTTCCCGTGGTCGCAATCGAACCCGGGTCCCTCGCGTTATGAAGTCAACGCCTACTCGGTTGCGCCATTCCGCAATGGTCGATGTAGCTTAGATTTGGAGAGGGACGTGCAAAGTTAGGCAGAAAACTTATGCACCACTCCGTCTAACGACGACAATGGTTGAGCGCGAAGCTTTCTTCATGCGAAATCAAATGGCGAAGGGTCAAAGTCAAAGCCGTTGCGATCAAAACTCCCAACTGCGTGCAAGTCAAAGCAAAGCTCAACGAGTAAATTCCAAACCGTCTGCGAGTGAAAGTCCAAACGCAGACGACAACCAAGAAATCCCTCACGAGAAAGCTTCGAATTCAAACATCGTAGACGTTAGACGGATGCGTGCATGATTTTCTATGTGAGATTCCATAATTTTTCTATTATTTTTCATTCCATGGTGCCATAAGGAAGCTTGTTACTCCAGATCAAACCCAAAAAGCCACCTGTTCCTCGTAGTGTCAATCTGACCTTTAAGCTCAGCCAAGGTCAAGCCAGCGCCTGTTGCGGTTGCACAGTGAAAGCATGTAATCGCTCGTTCGTTCCAAGGGGAGGGGTGCGGAGAGGGGTATAGGAGAAAAAGGGGGTGTGTGCCGTCAGAAAATGACGAAAGGAGGCGCTGGCTGCATAAAATTCACTGCGCGCTTGCGCGGAGCAGCATCTGTGATTCGTATTGCGCTGCAATTGTGTGTGCGTTCATTGCCCGCTCACGGTGCGAAAACCGAGCAATCGCTCGACAAACTTGATTTCACCATGTTTAACCAGAAAAAAATGTATGACTGCGGTTACATGCACGTACTGTCATGAGCTGAAGTTTACAGACCGCGCGAGCGGCGACCAGAACTAACCGCTGCGCCATCTGGTGGCGCGGCGCCTTCTGTCGAGACCGCGCACAGCGCATGCGTGGCCAACCAGTATTGCATCCATGCCACTACCACTTGTTCCTTCGCGACTCCTTCTTACTTCGATAAATCAGCGCCAGGGGAACTACGCCGCATAGTTAGGAGAGCACTGCCGGGCACCGCCCTATCTCTGAAAACGGTGGGACTCATCTGATATGCGACAATGGTACTACGCTGTCACAGTTAGGGTGCTGTGGGTGCGTTGGGCTCATAGCCTATTTATTAGTTCTTCTGTATCACAATGTCCCAGCGGGGAAAATGTCGCAGTGAATACATCCAAACAAAACGGCCAACCAACGTGGGTCCTTTCTCTTAGCTCACGACGGTGTACGGGTTATTTCGCTTGTTTCGACATATTTGCACCTGCTGCAGGGCAAACTTGTCCCGTAATGAAATAGGCTTCTCATTACATTACAATGCATCCTGTGCTATTCAGCTACCACAACCCCTCACGCCTAGTCACCAAATCCCGCCATCCCAATCGAATCGAACATAGCAGCGTGTTCGTGACCAAAGTGTCGGTGTGCGTGCGTGCTTTGGGCAGTTCGTTATTTCCCATAAATTGAATAGCAAAAAAAAAAAAATACCCTGCCGGTGATCGGTCAGGTGAAGCACAGTATACCTTGCTTTTGCGGCATTTAATAACGGCTTCGAAATTATCAAAACAAAAAGAAAAATGGCGGCCCACTAATTCGTCGATGACGTGAATGCATACCGCGAAACTGATTGGTGGATGTTGTTTAATTTCTTGATTTAATATACTGATATGATTCAGACGTAGGATATACAAAAACGACTTAGGATTTTTTCTGTTTTTTACGAAGGCATTAACCAAATTACCTCACGAGACTAACGCGATCATTTCTAGTCGACAACTAAACATGCTTTTGTGTGAGTTAGATTGATGTAACTTGGAAGTATTACAGAGTTATCTTAGCAGAAAAAAACGCGGATGCCTGTTTTCTCGGTGGTCTTTCCGGACTTGGTGATGCTGCTCGAACGAATGCGGAAGCAGTACCTTTATGTTATCGTATTAAAACAGCGACTACCACCTATGAGGCCGACTGAGGTAAAGCTCCCGGCGAATGAGGCGTCATTAAAGCAGTCAAACTGTGTATAATTTGATTTGGAATGGCTTTTGAAGAATGTGATTTACGAGCTATAACTGTTCCCTGGAACGACGTATTGACAGCCGCCTATGTTTCCCACTGTTGAAAGTCTAGCGTGAACTAAGTAGAAATACGTGAAACTCCACACAGTGGTCTTTGAGGTCAAATATAGTGCATTCTTTTCGGAGATATTCGCATTCAAAGGCGAATTTTAGAGCCCCTTTCAAGTTGGCTTGGCAGCAATGGGGGTTATGGCTGAAGGACATGATGAAATCCCACGTAGACCGTACTAACATTGCCAACACAACGGCAGATGCTTTGTGTTACGTTTACGTTACGCCGTAAAGAAGAAGTGGACGTGCCTCCATGGACACACCGGTGTAGTGGACGGGACCTGGCATGACTTCGTGAATGCCAGCTCGCATTCACGAAGTAGCTGCCGTTGGCGGTAACTACACCGAACACTATTGTCGCGTTTCATGCAAATAGAGCTATGCCTATTGCCTTTGGTCTTAACGCGGAAGTTACCTGCAGCATTTTTATTTCTTTATACTGTAAAGGAACTCATTACCTGTACATTTTTATTGTTTGCAGAGACAAGTGCGGTGTTGTGCAACCTGCTGTTTTGTTCGAGTGCCTCCCTTAAATCATGAAAACCGCCAGCAGCTCATTTATTACTGTCGTTTAGCTTGTTTGGTTTTCTGTTTCTTTTCTTTAATGCTAGCTGGCCTGATGTGCGTTAAGGGGTGCGAAGCACACGAGTCGGAACGCTTTTTACTTTTCATCGTTTCTAGGAAAGCCGGGAGGTAGCGTATTATGCCCGAAACAGGGGGAGGTGTGCTGGCAGAGTGAATGAAATTTTTCCGCCGTATATATATATATATATATATATATATATATATATCGTCCCGTATCTCTCTGTTCTGCTACATGCATTACGAGGCACTGGCTCCAGCAGTTCGGATATGCCAATTGCTAACCCCGACCTCCGACCACGTTCTACGTGGCGGCCGCTGGGAAAGAAGACGTTCTACGTCTCCCGCGGTAGTCGAGGGGCGGCGCTAGTTGACCGGCCTCAGAGCTCTTGTAAATATAAACCCCCGCTTTAAAGTCGAGAGAGAAGCCGCTGTGGGGATAGCGTAATTGGTTAACGCACCGCACCGGTTATGCGGAGATGTGGGTTCGAGTCCCGCTCCCGGAAAACGGCGGATTTTTTCTCGACTTATATTTTCGCTTATTTATCAATGAATCAAAGAAACGTGACAAGCACACGTCATTCGGCCCTATTATATATTTCGAAAAAAAAGCCGAATAGCACTGGCAATGACGACTGCAACCTTGATATGTATCCTTACCGAGTCCCTCGTCCCGTATCTCTCTGTTCTGCTACATGCATTACGAGGCACTGGCTCCAGCAGTTCGGATATGCCAATTGCTAACCCCGACCTCCGACCACGTTCTACGTGGCGGCCGCTGGGAAAGAAGACGTTCTACGTCTCCCGCGGTAGTCGAGGGGCGGCGCTAGTTGACCGGCCTCAGAGCTCTTGTAAATATAAACCCCCGCTTTAAAGTCGAGAGAGAAGCCGCTGTGGGGATAGTGTAATTGGTTAACGCACCGCACCGGTTATGCGGAGATGTGGGTTCGAGTCCCGCTCCCGGAAAAAGGCGGATTTTTTCTCGACTTATATTTTCGCTTATTTATCAATGAATCAAAGAAACGTGACAAGCACACGTCATTCGGCCCTATTATATATTTCGGAAAAAAAAGCCGAATAGCACTGGCAATGACGACTGCAACCTTGATATGTATCCTTACCGAGTCCCTCGTCCCGTATCTCTCTGTTCTGCTACATGCATTACGAGGCACTGGCTCCAGCAGTTCGGATATGCCAATTGCTAACCCCGACCTCCGACCACGTTCTACGTGGCGGCCGCTGGGAAAGAAGACGTTCTACGTCTCCCGCGGTAGTCGAGGGGCGGCGCTAGTTGACCGGCCTCAGAGCTCTTGTAAATATAAACCCCCGCTTTAAAGTCGAGAGAGAAGCCGCTGTGGGGATAGCGTAATTGGTTAACGCACCGCACCGGTTATGCGGAGATGTGGGTTCGAGTCCCGCTCCCGGAAAACGGCGGATTTTTTCTCGACTTATATTTTCGCTTATTTATCAATGAATCAAAGAAACGTGACAAGCACACGTCATTCGGCCCTATTATATATTTCGAAAAAAAAGCCGAATAGCACTGGCAATGACGACTGCAACCTTGATATGTATCCTTACCGAGTCCCTCGTCCCGTATCTCTCTGTTCTGCTACATGCATTACGAGGCACTGGCTCCAGCAGTTCGGATATGCCAATTGCTAACCCCGACCTCCGACCACGTTCTACGTGGCGGCCGCTGGGAAAGAAGACGTTCTACGTCTCCCGCGGTAGTCGAGGGGCGGCGCTAGTTGACCGGCCTCAGAGCTCTTGTAAATATAAACCCCCGCTTTAAAGTCGAGAGAGAAGCCGCTGTGGGGATAGCGTAATTGGTTAACGCACCGCACCGGTTATGCGGAGATGTGGGTTCGAGTCCCGCTCCCGGAAAACGGCGGATTTTTTCTCGACTTATATTTTCGCTTATTTATCAATGAATCAAAGAAACGTGACAAGCACACGTCATTCGGCCCTATTATATATTTCGAAAAAAAAGCCGAATAGCACTGGCAATGACGACTGCAACCTTGATATGTATCCTTACCGAGTCCCTCGTCCCGTATCTCTCTGTTCTGCTACATGCATTACGAGGCACTGGCTCCAGCAGTTCGGATATGCCAATTGCTAACCCCGACCTCCGACCACGTTCTACGTGGCGGCCGCTGGGAAAGAAGACGTTCTACGTCTCCCGCGGTAGTCGAGGGGCGGCGCTAGTTGACCGGCCTCAGAGCTCTTGTAAATATAAACCCCCGCTTTAAAGTCGAGAGAGAAGCCGCTGTGGGGATAGCGTAATTGGTTAACGCACCGCACCGGTTATGCGGAGATGTGGGTTCGAGTCCCGCTCCCGGAAAACGGCGGATTTTTTCTCGACTTATATTTTCGCTTATTTATCAATGAATCAAAGAAACGTGACAAGCACACGTCATTCGGCCCTATTATATATTTCGAAAAAAAAGCCGAATAGCACTGGCAATGACGACTGCAACCTTGATATGTATCCTTACCGAGTCCCTCGTCCCGTATCTCTCTGTTCTGCTACATGCATTACGAGGCACTGGCTCCAGCAGTTCGGATATGCCAATTGCTAACCCCGACCTCCGACCACGTTCTACGTGGCGGCCGCTGGGAAAGAAGACGTTCTACGTCTCCCGCGGTAGTCGAGGGGCGGCGCTAGTTGACCGGCCTCAGAGCTCTTGTAAATATAAACCCCCGCTTTAAAGTCGAGAGAGAAGCCGCTGTGGGGATAGCGTAATTGGTTAACGCACCGCACCGGTTATGCGGAGATGTGGGTTCGAGTCCCGCTCCCGGAAAACGGCGGATTTTTTCTCGACTTATATTTTCGCTTATTTATCAATGAATCAAAGAAACGTGACAAGCACACGTCATTCGGCCCTATTATATATTTCGAAAAAAAAGCCGAATAGCACTGGCAATGACGACTGCAACCTTGATATGTATCCTTACCGAGTCCCTCGTCCCGTATCTCTCTGTTCTGCTACATGCATTACGAGGCACTGGCTCCAGCAGTTCGGATATGCCAATTGCTAACCCCGACCTCCGACCACGTTCTACGTGGCGGCCGCTGGGAAAGAAGACGTTCTACGTCTCCCGCGGTAGTCGAGGGGCGGCGCTAGTTGACCGGCCTCAGAGCTCTTGTAAATATAAACCCCCGCTTTAAAGTCGAGAGAGAAGCCGCTGTGGGGATAGCGTAATTGGTTAACGCACCGCACCGGTTATGCGGAGATGTGGGTTCGAGTCCCGCTCCCGGAAAACGGCGGATTTTTTCTCGACTTATATTTTCGCTTATTTATCAATGAATCAAAGAAACGTGACAAGCACACGTCATTCGGCCCTATTATATATTTCGAAAAAAAAGCCGAATAGCACTGGCAATGACGACTGCAACCTTGATATGTATCCTTACCGAGTCCCTCATCCCGTATCTCTCTGTTCTGCTACATGCATTACGAGGCACTGGCTCCAGCAGTTCGGATATGCCAATTGCTAACCCCGACCTCCGACCACGTTCTACGTGGCGGCCGCTGGGAAAGAAGACGTTCTACGTCTCCCGCGGTAGTCGAGGGGCGGCGCTAGTTGACCGGCCTCAGAGCTCTTGTAAATATAAACCCCCGCTTTAAAGTCGAGAGAGAAGCCGCTGTGGGGATAGCGTAATTGGTTAACGCACCGCACCGGTTATGCGGAGATGTGGGTTCGAGTCCCGCTCCCGGAAAACGGCGGATTTTTTCTCGACTTATATTTTCGCTTATTTATCAATGAATCAAAGAAACGTGACAAGCACACGTCATTCGGCCCTATTATATATTTCGAAAAAAAAGCCGAATAGCACTGGCAATGACGACTGCAACCTTGATATGTATCCTTACCGAGTCCCTCGTCCCGTATCTCTCTGTTCTGCTACATGCATTACGAGGCACTGGCTCCAGCAGTTCGGATATGCCAATTGCTAACCCCGACCTCCGACCACGTTCTACGTGGCGGCCGCTGGGAAAGAAGACGTTCTACGTCTCCCGCGGTAGTCGAGGGGCGGCGCTAGTTGACCGGCCTCAGAGCTCTTGTAAATATAAACCCCCGCTTTAAAGTCGAGAGAGAAGCCGCTGTGGGGATAGCGTAATTGGTTAACGCACCGCACCGGTTATGCGGAGATGTGGGTTCGAGTCCCGCTCCCGGAAAACGGCGGATTTTTTCTCGACTTATATTTTCGCTTATTTATCAATGAATCAAAGAAACGTGACAAGCACACGTCATTCGGCCCTATTATATATTTCGGAAAAAAAAGCCGAATAGCACTGGCAATGACGACTGCAACCTTGATATGTATCCTTACCGAGTCCCTCGTCCCGTATCTCTCTGTTCTGCTACATGCATTACGAGGCACTGGCTCCAGCAGTTCGGATATGCCAATTGCTAACCCCGACCTCCGACCACGTTCTACGTGGCGGCCGCTGGGAAAGAAGACGTTCTACGTCTCCCGCGGTAGTCGAGGGGCGGCGCTAGTTGACCGGCCTCAGAGCTCTTGTAAATATAAACCCCCGCTTTAAAGTCGAGAGAGAAGCCGCTGTGGGGATAGCGTAATTGGTTAACGCACCGCACCGGTTATGCGGAGATGTGGGTTCGAGTCCCGCTCCCGGAAAACGGCGGATTTTTTCTCGACTTATATTTTCGCTTATTTATCAATGAATCAAAGAAACGTGACAAGCACACGTCATTCGGCCCTATTATATATTTCGGGAAAAAAAGCCGAATAGCACTGGCAATGACGACTGCAACCTTGATATGTATCCTTACCGAGTCCCTCGTCCCGTATCTCTCTGTTCTGCTACATGCATTACGAGGCACTGGCTCTAGCAGTTCGGATATGCCAATTGCTAACCCCGACCTCCGACCACGTTCTACGTGGCGGCCGCTGGGAAAGAAGACGTTCTACGTCTCCCGCGGTAGTCGAGGGGCGGCGCTAGTTGACCGGCCTCAGAGCTCTTGTAAATATAAACCCCCGCTTTAAAGTCGAGAGAGAAGCCGCTGTGGGGATAGCGTAATTGGTTAACGCACCGCACCGGTTATGCGGAGATGTGGGTTCGAGTCCCGCTCCCGGAAAACGGCGGATTTTTTCTCGACTTATATTTTCGCTTATTTATCAATGAATCAAAGAAACGTGACAAGCACACGTCATTCGGCCCTATTATATATTTCGAAAAAAAAGCCGAATAGCACTGGCAATGACGACTGCAACCTTGATATGTATCCTTACCGAGTCCCTCGTCCCGTATCTCTCTGTTCTGCTACATGCATTACGAGGCACTGGCTCCAGCAGTTCGGATATGCCAATTGCTAACCCCGACCTCCGACCACGTTCTACGTGGCGGCCGCTGGGAAAGAAGACGTTCTACGTCTCCCGCGGTAGTCGAGGGGCGGCGCTAGTTGACCGGCCTCAGAGCTCTTGTAAATATAAACCCCCGCTTTAAAGTCGAGAGAGAAGCCGCTGTGGGGATAGCGTAATTGGTTAACGCACCGCACCGGTTATGCGGAGATGTGGGTTCGAGTCCCGCTCCCGGAAAACGGCGGATTTTTTCTCGACTTATATTTTCGCTTATTTATCAATGAATCAAAGAAACGTGACAAGCACACGTCATTCGGCCCTATTATATATTTCGAAAAAAAAGCCGAATAGCACTGGCAATGACGACTGCAACCTTGATATGTATCCTTACCGAGTCCCTCGTCCCGTATCTCTCTGTTCTGCTACATGCATTACGAGGCACTGGCTCCAGCAGTTCGGATATGCCAATTGCTAACCCCGACCTCCGACCACGTTCTACGTGGCGGCCGCTGGGAAAGAAGACGTTCTACGTCTCCCGCGGTAGTCGAGGGGCGGCGCTAGTTGACCGGCCTCAGAGCTCTTGTAAATATAAACCCCCGCTTTAAAGTCGAGAGAGAAGCCGCTGTGGGGATAGCGTAATTGGTTAACGCACCGCACCGGTTATGCGGAGATGTGGGTTCGAGTCCCGCTCCCGGAAAACGGCGGATTTTTTCTCGACTTATATTTTCGCTTATTTATCAATGAATCAAAGAAACGTGACAAGCACACGTCATTCGGCCCTATTATATATTTCGAAAAAAAAGCCGAATAGCACTGGCAATGACGACTGCAACCTTGATATGTATCCTTACCGAGTCCCTCGTCCCGTATCTCTCTGTTCTGCTACATGCATTACGAGGCACTGGCTCCAGCAGTTCGGATATGCCAATTGCTAACCCCGACCTCCGACCACGTTCTACGTGGCGGCCGCTGGGAAAGAAGACGTTCTACGTCTCCCGCGGTAGTCGAGGGGCGGCGCTAGTTGACCGGCCTCAGAGCTCTTGTAAATATAAACCCCCGCTTTAAAGTCGAGAGAGAAGCCGCTGTGGGGATAGCGTAATTGGTTAACGCACCGCACCGGTTATGCGGAGATGTGGGTTCGAGTCCCGCTCCCGGAAAACGGCGGATTTTTTCTCGACTTATATTTTCGCTTATTTATCAATGAATCAAAGAAACGTGACAAGCACACGTCATTCGGCCCTATTATATATTTCGGAAAAAAAAGCCGAATAGCACTGGCAATGACGACTGCAACCTTGATATGTATCCTTACCGAGTCCCTCGTCCCGTATCTCTCTGTTCTGCTACATGCATTACGAGGCACTGGCTCCAGCAGTTCGGATATGCCAATTGCTAACCCCGACCTCCGACCACGTTCTACGTGGCGGCCGCTGGGAAAGAAGACGTTCTACGTCTCCCGCGGTAGTCGAGGGGCGGCGCTAGTTGACCGGCCTCAGAGCTCTTGTAAATATAAACCCCCGCTTTAAAGTCGAGAGAGAAGCCGCTGTGGGGATAGCGTAATTGGTTAACGCACCGCACCGGTTATGCGGAGATGTGGGTTCGAGTCCCGCTCCCGGAAAACGGCGGATTTTTTCTCGACTTATATTTTCGCTTATTTATCAATGAATCAAAGAAACGTGACAAGCACACGTCATTCGGCCCTATTATATATTTCGAAAAAAAAGCCGAATAGCACTGGCAATGACGACTGCAACCTTGATATGTATCCTTACCGAGTCCCTCGTCCCGTATCTCTCTGTTCTGCTACATGCATTACGAGGCACTGGCTCCAGCAGTTCGGATATGCCAATTGCTAACCCCGACCTCCGACCACGTTCTACGTGGCGGCCGCTGGGAAAGAAGACGTTCTACGTCTCCCGCGGTAGTCGAGGGGCGGCGCTAGTTGACCGGCCTCAGAGCTCTTGTAAATATAAACCCCCGCTTTAAAGTCGAGAGAGAAGCCGCTGTGGGGATAGCGTAATTGGTTAACGCACCGCACCGGTTATGCGGAGATGTGGGTTCGAGTCCCGCTCCCGGAAAACGGCGGATTTTTTCTCGACTTATATTTTCGCTTATTTATCAATGAATCAAAGAAACGTGACAAGCACACGTCATTCGGCCCTATTATATATTTCGAAAAAAAAGCCGAATAGCACTGGCAATGACGACTGCAACCTTGATATGTATATATATATATATATATATATATATATATATATATATATTTTGCCGCCTGAGCGAGCGACAACATTTTTGTCCCGTGTTGGGGAGAAGACGATAATTGGTTTTCAGGGCGTTATAAGGGCCATGGTAGATAGAAGCTCTGAGTAGAGAGACGATAACTGTCAGGTCAGTCTAGGGGTCAGGATGTCTGAACGGGGAGACCGCGAATGTGTGTCCACGGGACTTCTGTTGTCGAAACTAAGCAGCCGCATTTCGATTCGTCACGGGTCTACGGCTGTCACCACGGCGGCCGAGATATGTTGACGAGGGAGTGAGTGACGGCTCTTTTGTAATGCGTGCAGGACGCGACTTCTTGTAATACCGGGACGGGCTACCAAACATGGGAATCTTCGCGGAGGAGCTTAATTTTTTAGGCGTGCATTGCATGGCTGGGACTTTATACGAAGCACCCTAGGTTTGATTGTTAAGCGCTGCGAGTTTCTCAGTTGAGATCTGTTGTCTTGTTGCTTGTTCAGTAGCGTGTTTTGATAAACACCTTGGAGTTTCTGCATGAGAGTGGGACAGTTAGGTCACGTGGATTTTGTGTGAGCAGCAACGATTGACTGTCTTTGTTGCCGATCAGCGGCCTATAGTATCGGTTAATCGATTGGCCCTCCTCACTCTCTGTTGTGACGTCCCTTTGGGAGGCGGGGCTTTTGTAATTGAGATTAAAGGGGCCCTGCAACACTTTTGATAAGCACTTTCACTCTTTCCTTCGCGTCTGGAAGCACTGCGAAAGCTATAGTTATCGCAAGCACGGAGCGGCACTGTGTGATTTGCCCGTCGCACCACATAAGCCTTCCGTTTCTGCTTTGTTTTTGTTACTTTTTTTTAAGTTGTTATCGACAAGCGTTCATTGCTGAAACTGAACGAAAACCGGCCAACAGCCGCTACATGGCCTTATTGACGTAATTTGAGCCTTCGAAGAACGTCAAGACCAGGAAAGGGAGAAAAATCTTGTGAGCGAGTTTATAAGTTATCTGATGGAAGTAGAGCAGTAATTTCTGGCTGGGGTACTTTACGACCCCCTAATCTAAGTACTGGGTGGGTAGGGGGACTACGTTCTGCAAGCATTTAGATTTCAAAAAGAAGTTGAAAAAAGTGTTGCAGGGTGCCTTTAAGTGTTTAGCGTTTTGAAGGAAATAGGGGTGTCCGCAGGACGTGGGATTAGCCCGGCCTCTGATTTTTTTATGCAGTGGTACTCGGCCGTTAGCGTGCCGAGGAACCCTTCTGGGATTGAAAAAGTGATGGGGGACCCCACGATAAAACATGGTGATACGTGTCGTATTGTGAGACACTTAACCCTTGCAGCCAAAGTCGACCATACACATATTTTGATGTCCGGCTTTTGTGTGTGGCTCTCTTGCATAATTACAACGCTGTGCAAAAAAGCCAGCTTTAACACTTGTCGTACGCGCAGACGTAATTCCAACATGCCATGCATCAAATCCGCTTTTTTGTTACAGCAAAGCTGTATACCTTTACCCGCAACGGTTTAATCACCATGGGTAAAAACGATGTCCGCGGGCAAAAACGCCAAGCCGCCAACGCCTAAGACGACGACCGCATGCGTCCCGCTAATCAGGCATACAACATAGAGCTCAGAATTCGTTTAAGGAAACCACAAAACAAGCATCGAAACCGCATTATGGATGATAAGTCGCCAGTGAACAATGTAACCCCGCCCCCAACCATGTGTTCCCGGTAAAGATTATGATTGCAGATTGTCTTTGAAGGTTAGGCAGGACTAGTGTCACTAAATCGAGCAGTTCTTGTCCAAGACACCGAGCGCATGCGTCAGGCCAAGCAGGACCTAGCATTTTCCGCATCTTTAGACGCCATTCTGCTGCTGAAATACTGTTACACGCGTTATTTTTGGTTCGCCCTCGAACGACGCCTGTCGAGCGCTGCCGCACAGCAGGGAGGACAAGCTAAGCCTACGAGAGTTGACGGACGAAAACGCATAAACCACAAAATGGCGGCGCCCATGGATTGTCGCAGCGTAAAAAATAGTACGTAATGCGAACCGACCAATCATCATGGCGGCGACACAGAAGCATACGAGAAAAGAGTGCCGATACTCTGTACCCCCATTTAGTGACGCTAGCCGAACACAAGCCATGAGCCCGGCGAGACGACGAGAAACATTTCAGAGCCTCTTCTATCATGATTTGTAGTGGTTTACAAAAGCTTTGCTGGACATTGTAGGGATCCTCCCGCCCGCTGCAATTGCGCGCTTGCTCGGTTTTTACCGTCGCACGGCTTTTCCCGTCTTTTCTCTCGATGCCAGCGCACCCTGGTGCCACTACGTTAGCCGAGCCAAAGCTTTCAAATTCCTGACGAGGTGAAGGCGCCAGTGGCCGTTGCGCGATAAAACACTCCGCTCGATGGCCGCTCCGGCCTGGTTCGTGGATAACCTCACCTTATTGGCCTATTTGAACGGCGCCCGAACTCCCGCCTGCCGGGACGCCGGACGCGCGCCCTGCGCGACGGACTGTTCGGGGAGACGCTGCCCAGGACACTGAAGGTATGTGGCACTTTCTCTACCGTCCGGCCGCAACTCTGTTGCGCCGGCGAAAGCCCTCTAGCCCCTCTGGCGGCTGGCTCATGCCTGATGTTGCTCCTGTTGCTCCGACCCGACGCTTACATGTAGGCCGACCTAACACTTGACGATCACGGCGTGGGGTACGTGCCTGTGAGCGAACCGACTGCGTCTCCCTCGCTGCTGCCAGCCGATCTGGCCAGCTCGGCGATTCGCCCGCCCAATGGTGTGCCGCGCCCAGGAATTTGCCCTGACCGGAGAGTCCACTGGCTCTGCGCAGCGACGACGCGCACACCAGCGCGATGCGCCTTATCGTCCCTTGCACCAAAAGGGAACTACGTACCTGTACTGTAAATCATGTAACCGGGAGGTTGGCGTAAAATAAACGTATTCTCTCGGTACCCTGGGCATATTACTTTGTTGTCCCTACTCAACCTGCCCAATAAAGCGGTGTTGAGTTGGCGTGACGGCGTTTCAGTCTCGTGAGCGTGCTCAACTCTCTCTTACCCACTGTGGTTCCTCGCAGTGTGCATGATTGAATGCATTGTGTAATGCAGGGGTTAGCATATTGCGAGGTAGAGAGACCACAACATCCACATTGAGCGGGCGGGATGGCTACCATTTTTTTTTAGTTGGCGCCAAAGTTTGGAAAAAAGAAATTTGGGAGTGTAGCGAAGGAACTCACGCGCACTCTGAAGTGCCCTCATGAACCCCTGTTGGTCTAAAGACCCACATCTCAGAACGACGGCCCTGTGCAACGCTTCGAAAATAATACGTGTAAATAAAGTGGGCTTTTTTTGTAGTATACCGTCATTTGTTTGCCACATGCCGTCCACCATAAGCTAGTCATGTTTTGCTGTCACCGATCTCTCGTGGTTGCAGGAACATTTATAATGCTTTAAAAAAAGCCTAACCTACTGCGCTTTCAAGAAAGCCCTATTCACTATTCCCTAACAATTCCCCATTCAAAAGAAAGCCCTATTCACTATTGCGCTTTTAAGGAAGTCCACTAGGGAATAATTATTTTTTGCGAAGGGTGGACGAGGTGTTCGCGTTTCTTTTTCTTCGGAAGGACGCATTAACAATAAATAAAGCAAAGGAGTTTCCGCCGAGCTTCGATACTCGATACCATCTGCCCCACATCACGTACAGAGCGGCGGCCAAACCACACCGGTGCCTTCAAGTTTTCTTCCATGCCTCTAGACCTGTTACGGCGGTGGGATCGGCACCATTCGGCAATATAGGTGGCGCGTTCGTAGGCCACTCCAGTGCAGTCGTGTAGAGCGTAGAAATGAATGCTTATGTTCTGGCGTTTCTTCATTGTAACTTGATTCCCAGTTTGCGTATGCACGCTACTGCCTGTCCTTGATTATTGCATCGTGTTGCAGCTGATGAACTGCAGCCATCACCTTCATCATCCGGTCGATGCAGTAAGGAAGCTAAAACACAGAATGGCCGGTTACCCTCAACCGAGCACCGTGAGGCCATTTCAGTGCTTGTAGGTGCCGCGGCCTCAGAGCGTCTCAGTGCCATCGAAGCCGGCACGGATGGTGTGCGTTTTGGCCCCTGCGTATCACGACACCACATAGCCCGAGACCGTCTTATGGCTGATAATGGATGGGCCGTTCCTTAAAGGGGCCATGAAACCAGAATACAACTTTGTTCAGTTTGAAAGAGCTAGCCTTTGGCAGCTCCATTCCAGCAACGAAAGAAGCTTGATTAACCGAGAACGAACTCGAGAAATATTGAAGAACATGAGAACTTCTCGCTGCAGTGACGTGATATGGGGCAGCACTAAAACATAGTTGTCAGTCTGGTGAGTGTGTTAACTGAACGTTCGCATTCAAGTGACACAATCAAACGGAACAAGAGGCTACGCTACAAGCGCCCACTGATGTTTCTGGGAGATGGCTTTGGTTGGAGCCCGCCCATCGTATAAACAAGTCTCTAACCTCCCAGAGAAATCGCTAGAAAGTGACTGCGGAGTCACCACCGTTTTATGTTTTCAATAAAATATTTGTTTGAAGTTTTCGATAAAACTGGCGTGATTGTTATCGCCAGCAAAGCAGGCTTTCTGATGAACGAAACTTGTATTTCGTCGCAATGGCCCCTTTAAGACGATTTCTTGTCGATTTTGGGTTCTTCTACACCAATCACCCGTACTGCCTTAGGCGTTCGTGAGAGCCAACATACGACGGGTGTCCGACCAGACGGGCAGCCATCCGTACGAATTGCACTGCGCTCAGACGGGACCACGCAATGCGTGTAACCGCGCAATACATGCCTAGCTCACGTTACTCGATACTCCACCGTACACCGTAATCTTAATTAAGCGAAGAAAAATTTGAAACCCACCTAAATGCAGCCGCACGGCTGCTCCACCTTGGGGATTCCCTCTAAATCTGGTCGACTAATCCAAGCCTTAAGTCGAAGTGTTTACTCGCCCTTGTCATCTTAATTCTTCGCCCCCGTGATAACAAAGATATGTATCTTTGTTATAAGAACGCACCTCAATGATACGGTTCGGTGTACCACAAATACGGTTCGGTTTACCACAAGGAAGTGTTTTAGGCCCCTTTTTATTTAACGTATACATGAATGATCTCATTTGTATCGATAACAGCTCACAGTTTGTCTTATATGCTGACGACACGAGCCTGTTTCTGTCCTCAGATAACGTTACCGACTTGTTCTCTGCTGCAAATGCTGTTCTAGATAAACTGCGCGAGTGGTCCGAAGCAAACTGCTTAAAAATCAACACAAAAAAGTCAAAAGCTATCTTGTTCACACCAAAAAATAAACGTGTATTCGTTACGGAAGATCTTTATCTAGCTAATTCTAAGATCGATCTAGTAGAGCAACACAAAGTTTTGGGTGTGGTGCTTTCACGTCACATGAGCTGGGATGCACACATTCAAATGTTGACCAAACAACTATCTTCTGCTGTGGGTGTACTTTATCGGTGCCGGGACTTCTTCCCACTCAGTATCAAACTTCAAATTCACCACTGTATTTTTAGATCACGTTTAAACTATTGCACATTGGTTTGGGGCACTACAACAAAAAATAATATTACCACCCTAATGTTGTTAGAGAAGAAGGCGGTTCGCTGCATTAACAACGTACACTACCTTCATCCCACTCGAGCACTATTTGCACAGCATAAATTAATAAAGATCGATAATCTATACGATTACCGCCTGCTTTTCCAATTCTACTTTTCTGATGCTCTCAATCAGCAGTTCCTGAAACGATTATCTTGCCTAACAATCCGGACCCAGAATTACTCAACTCGCAAACCTGATATGTGGCTAGTACCATTTCCCCGAACTAATTACTTTTTCCAAGCATTGGCACATAACATTCCGTCCATTTTAAACAGAAACAGCGTCGAATTTTCAGGGCAGAGCTTTACGCGACATGCCCTTCGTGATGCTTATGTCAATAAGTAAATGTTGTGTACAGAGTTTTATTCGCATATTTTGTCGGTCTGTTTGTTGAATGCTTTTAGTAAGTGTAAAGTACGGGAAACGTTTTGCCTGCGATTGCCTGCTCCCCTTCTGTTGTAAATTCAATGATGCTTTTACACACATGTTTTTTTTTTAAATAGACTTGGTATATCACATGATTGTACAAATCTTGTTTTTAATTATCACTGTACGAATGCATGTCATTGAAGTGTATATTGGGCCCCCTGGCCCCGTCAAGCTGCGTCTAGCAGCTTTTATGCCAGGGTGACCTTCAACATTGTATTGTTGAAAATAAAATTTGATTTGATTTGATTTGATTTGATGTACATCATTGAGGTGCGTTGTGGTGGAGAACACTAAAGGCAGCTTCGGGGACTGTAACGAAGGCTGGCAAAGAGACGTTTTATAGCTTTGGCCGTTCCTTTGCTCCTTGAAGCACTGGAAGGGCTACACCTTCGCCAGCAGATGCTCTTTCACCACGCTGGTATTTATTCTGGGCATCAAAAAGATTCCCCGCCGGCACGATCTAATTAAGCCATTGGTCAAGTGTGCCGCAGCTAAGCCAAGGAGAACGTCCGAAAGCCCTGAACAGTAGAACAAGTTTAAAGTCACGCAGAATAGCGATAACAACCTTTTGATCGAGGGCTTCGAGATTATTGAAATTAAAGATTAAAACTCCTCTGAAGAACGCAAACGGTTTCATAATTGAATAGCTGCGTAGCGGTGGTTCTAGATATTTAATAGTCGTTCCCAAAATATCTTGAATATTTATTGGTATTAACAAACCGTCTAAAGTATTCAAGAACCTCAGAACTAATGAAATGATCCTGCTTAATTTGTAATACTCAGTGGTTTCCGTTGGGTTTCGAATGGCGTGCATCCTTTCTAATTAAAAGACCTGCGAAGCCACAACAGGATACATTAGGCTGTCATTTCATGGTAAAAAGTGGTTCGAATACATGTTAAACTAATTTCGCAGGAAAACCAAGATTTTACACCAATAGTCAAAGAAATAATGTCGGCTGCGTGTGATGCCCGACTTCACTCAGAAAATACCGCCACTGCGAACCTGAATGCAATTACAGTGTAAAAAGGTCCAGGAAAAGTTGTAACGGTGACTATGTGTGATGTGATACGGTATGTCTGGTGATCAAAATGATGTAAAAAGGCAGAGGAGGCAGAGTAGCCTGATTACCAAACGTGCCTGAATATACCACTGTTCGATCGTCCACCTTGTTGGACATCCAGGGTCGTTATTCAGGCATAGCCACCATATTCAGGCATAGTCATTTTTACGCGCACTCGTACGTACACTGCATTCAAAGCCGCAGCCCCCCGGCAGTCACTCAAAAGGGCCAAGGTACAGTCGGCATCCAATCAGGCTTGAAACATGCACAGGGTCATTCGCTTATCAGCACTGTCGGCCTGGGAGCCCGGGAGGAGGGAGCTGCATTGCATCACGCGCGGAGCGGGGGCCGAGTGTGCTTAAGTGGGCCGGTAACCACAGCAACAACCACCGCCCTTCCCGTGTCACTGGAGTACAATCAAATATTTCACGTAAAGTCTGTAAAAAGGGATATAAAAGCAAAAACAGGGGAAGGTTTTTGTATGATGTTGATTTGGTAACACTGACATAATTTGAGCCTGGTGGTGTGAGACGGGTCGCTCGTTCTTGGAGACCATAAACAAACGTCACGAGCGTGTGGCGTTCGCGCCAACCGTTAGTGATCTGTGGTCCCGTTCGCAGGTATAATTGGCTGCCGAGTCTGACAACGTTTCACAGCGCACCGCTGAAATGGTGAAACGATAGTAATTCTTTTCCTCCTCGCTTCTTATTGGCTTGTTATCACAGTGCCAGCCGTCTCCGAAGCATCGGATAATGAGCCACGACCTAGCTGACAACAGCAATAACTTTTTTCATACTATTCTGCACCTGATTGCGAGGGTCCGAGAGAGAGATGCGATAGCAGAGTTTCAAGGCATCAGCCCGGGAAGCTTCATATAATATGGGCCAAGGCGGCAGAAACCCGCGGCAGCTACGTGGAAGCGTGCACGTAGAGCGATTGCCCTGATCTGCCGCTGGCTGGGATTGGCGCTGCACGCGGGGCGTACGTACACTGGAACGCCAGTGCAATGCGCCCGAAAATGTGGAACGTCTTCTTCGCAACGAACTCTTCTGTGAGGATGCATGCAGTAGCTCAGAGCCCCGTATGCAGTATCGCAAAATTTTAACCTTGGTTTTCTCTGCCTTTAATACCTTCCTGTACGACTTTAGTTAATGTGCAAGTTGGATCTTTGACTAGTTGCTTAGGTAGTTATTATTGATTTGGCTCCTGCAGGTAGTGATTTTGCTCTATTGTTTTAAAGTAAGGAAATGTTTATCCCGAGTTTTGCGAGATTCTGATAGGCGTACTTACAGGGGTGTGTGGATTTCGTAATGGTTGTGAAATAACTGGAAGAGAAAGTTGAATCGCGCCTATTTTGCTCTAGCCGGGAATGTTGGAAGCCCACAGATAGCATTTTTGTCGGGAAATCAGTTGGATGTAAGTATGAAGTGTGCGATAGGTATGGAGTGAAGTATTCAACTACACTTGAGGTCACTACTCTTCCCTTTACTTTTTACCGTGCACCAGGACGTTGCAACGCATTGTGGGCAGTAAACAGACGTCGCCATAATAGCACTTTTCCTGCATTATCATTTCGTACATATGAAATATGCTATGTGGACAGTGGAACCACCGTTTTCTTCGCACATATCGTTCTGCTAACCGCCTACAAGTTCACTTCTGCTATGTCCAGGAATGTAAAGAAATAATGTACGGAACAAGGACAAGGTTTTCCGTGTCTACCCGTTTCGAAGTAACTTGCGGCCGGTAGAAATGCTTCACCGCCCGCAACGCCGCTGCCTTGCCAGCCGTTCTCGCGTGAACTCTTCGCGCAGGAGCCTGCGCGCGTGCTCTGCGTCGAGAGAGAATCTTTTTCGCTCGCTTCGATGCGCTGTTCCCACTAACGAAATAGATTCAGTGCCATTCCAGATTTAAGGAAGAATTTTCAGAAACAGAAATTTAAATAGGAGGAACTTGGAATGTGTTTTGTCAGAATGCCACGAATATTATTGCGCGCCAAGTCAGAAAAAAAAAACAAAAAACAACGGATCTAGTTTTTTTTTTCAGAGCTCTACGAGATAAACTCCGAGCTTCCGTAGCCACAGACCACGGCATCCCGGCCAGCACGATTTTTACAACCTTGAAAGGAAGTGACGCTATCATCTATGTCACTTCGTCTGGAGTTGCGTCGAAGTAAAATAACCTAAAGACCACCCGGCATGACACGTTGGAGGAAGCCCTGTTTATGTGGTTCAAGGATATGAGAGGCAAGAACGTTCAGCTCAGCGGGGAAGTGGTACAACAAAAAGCGCCGTGTTTCGCGCGTCTGCTCGGGTGAGACGACTTGAGGGCAAAGCCCGGCCGGCTCATTATACACCTCGGAATTTTAGGGCATTGCTATATTATTAGCGGACGAACGCCGCGCTTGCCGCATTTGCGATGCCATGGCAGCTGCAGCTGCTGGTATGCGCCTCCCTTTGAACATGAAATTTATGAAATCAACGGCTTGTAATAGGGCAGTCCCGATTTGACGAAGTTCTCGATTTATAGAAGTGATTTCCGGTTCTCGCTGACTTCGTTAGATTGGGCTTTGATTGCAGTTTGCTGTAAATACTTCGCACTTTCCGTAACACTTATATAGCCTACTGTAAGAAGTCCGTATATAACCTCTGCTTTTCTTTGAGTATATAGCCTGTCATTTGATTACCCCTCCCTTTACACTATCGACGGCGCAATCTGTGTCCTGTGACGAGAGGCAGAACTTCACCATGTAAATATACGCTCAACACTTTCTCTCTCTCTCTCTCTCTCACACCCTCTGCCACTAACCAGTGTCGGTATATGCGACAGTTTAGCTACGTCATCTTTAAACCCAGCGAATTTTTCACCCTATACTTCTAACTCCACTCCAGCCTGACTTTTGCACACATGATTTTCCTTTCGCCTAGACATGTAAAGATTCGCTCTTAAACCCACACGCTCAACGAGCAGCCTTATGAATGAGAACGACTTGCACCCAATGCGAAGGGTGCAATATACAATGAAATACGTCCGTTAATTACCTCGCCAGAGAAAGACAAAAAAAAATTCCGCACATGCGTTAGTTATTCGCCCACTGACAACGGCTACTTCTCGCTCCCAAAAATGTGGCATGGAAGTTTCCCAAGGGGTGTGCGGTAGTCGGGACAGGCGACCCGAAAGGCACTCCCAATCCGAAGCCAACCGTTGTTCACCTCTTCTTCTTCGTTGCACTATTTACGCCAATCGGGCACCCGTCAGCACGCTCCCGGCCCCTGCTCCCTTGCGGTGCGCGTCTGTGGGCCTCCCGTGTTGGCACAGCACGCGTGCGCCAGTGCGCGCCATGCCGTCATGCATCTCTGAGCAGGGCTAACCCACTGACGAAGACGACCACGGTACGCGCCAGTTTGTTCGCACGCGTGTGACTGCGCAGCAAGTCCATTTCTTCTTCCCCTCCAGCTGTTTTGCTGCCGCTTTCTCGTCCTTGTCTCTGGGTGAATATGCGCGCGCCGCCAGTGCACGTTTCTGGTCGGACCGGCGCGCGAACGCGGCAAGCGGGGGGACTTTCGAGGGCAGCAGGCACGGGGGAAATGGGACGAGCGCTACGCTCTCAGGCGCTGGCCGCGTACGCACTGGCGTTCTCGTTAATCGAGAGGAGGAGCAATAAAGCGTACGCTGGGTGCACGCCAATTGGGTACACGCGCCTGCTGGCTGTTACAAGCTGTACAGATTGTGATGTAGTGCGCTAAAGGTGCGACAGAACAGGCGTGCTCTGTAAGGCGCCTTACGACACAAGTTCCGCAGACTGTCAATGTAGAAAGAGAACGCGCGTCCGGTTCTTCACTAAAAGGTCCCTGGATTGTGCCGATGCTTCAGAACAAAACCACTGAATAAGGAGCACCCCAGCTCTACCTGGCCGATCGGTAAATTGACTTCAAGATATTAAATGCACGTACTTTCGACAGTATTGAATTAGTCCCTTCACTGTATTTTGTATACATCGTATATTTTGTATGTGCAATCGTTTATTACACGAAAATATTGGTCATTACTTAAGATTTCGCTTGTTTAGCGTGATCACAACAGGCGCGACTCTCTCGCTCGTGATGGGAAACTCCCCCATGTTTCCTGCTATTTCTATGTGGATTAAAAATCCCGCCCCGTGTTCTTTTTTTGTTTTGGGGTGCACTGTAGCACAGAATATGCCCGCTAGTGTGCTCCATGAAGCCTTCTCCGGTCCTTCTAACTTCGCTTAACCCCATTATATCCCCCTTAATGTCAGAGAGCTCCTTTAGTGGTACAGGTAAGCTTCCCTCGCTAGACAGAGTGCGTGCGTTGAACGTTGCCAGCGTCAAGTTCTAATGGTGGCCTGTCCGAATCCACAGATTCTTAGCACCCTCTGCTGTATCGCTGTTCTGACCGCCGCCATGGGCAGGTGCTGTACAGCTGCTGGGGATTGAGGGCCGAGAGTTCAGTTGGTTATTCATGGGAGGTGGCGGCCTTCTACCACAACAGGGTGGCCAGATCCTTCTCTGGGGAGGGAGTGTTGTTGGTGTTTCTAAGAGCCTTCCTAGCATGGTTGAACCTTCCTAGTGTCCTAGTGTAGGCCCTCAGGTATACGGGATGATGGTTACTTCCGGAGCAGGAAGCACGCCATATCTGCATGGGTTGGGCATAGAGAGCCAGACGAAAAACATCGAGAGAGCGATAGAAGTTTCCCGCCGACGACGTAGTCGCGCACGCCTGTAGTGATACTGAGCCAGCGGTTGTCGGTTTTGCTTTTTACACGAGCGGGTCTGAACGAGTAAGCTGACACGCTGGCTAACTAATGAGATTCACTGACGTCTGACCGTTGGAAAAGCAAGCTACTGCCATGCTGAAGTGCACAGCTACGAAAAAATGGCTAGTTGGAACCTCAGCTAGCCAAAGAGAAGCTGGTCAAAAGAAGCTGAGCATCTCAGCTGACGCTCAGCTGGCTAGTTTGAAGCTCAGCTCGCGCAGCTCCGTCTAAGGCTGTCCGCCACGAATGGCAGCTTCTCGAACATACGGTGACTGCTTACACTTCGGCTTTTGACTGTAACTCTATAAAAAATGCGCCTACAGAGCTGATTCAATTTTTCAAACTATAGGAACAACAACGTGATAACGCGAGTATGGCCTCTAAAGGGTCATCTTGTCGCGGAGGTTACCTAGATTTGTTTTGCTTGCATGGGGCAGCGCGCGCGGCTGCCTCGGCGCTGAACAAAAGGAAACGTTGATAACGGTAAACCTACTGGTGCTACGTGGTTTCAAAATTGGTACACAGCTGCTCTAGAACTTTTTGAAAGAGAAGTGGTAAAGGATTACAACTTACAATGCAGATTTCCCGACAAAAATTGGAAAACTCGGCAGCTCTGTCCAAATGCGTCCGCTATGAATGGAAGGTTCTCGAAGTTAGATGACTGTTCTTTTTTTACATTTCGGCTTTTGGGTTTAACTTTACCAAAAATGCGCCTAGCGAGCTAATTTAATTGAACTTGTCAAACTATCGAAACAGCTATGCGATAACGCGAGTATGACGGCTGCGTCACACTCGTCGACAAGGTGACCCTTGTCGCAGAAGTTAGCTGGGTTTGATTTACTTGCATGTGACTCAGCGCGCGGGGCCTTCTCGGCACCGAAAAACAGAAAACGTTTGTAACTCTAAACCTAGCGCTGCTACGTATTTCAAACTTGGTACAAAGGTACTCTAGAACTTCATGAAAGAGGAGTGCTAACGGATTAGAACGTACATGGCAGATTTCCTGACGAAAATGTGAAGATTGGCGCAGCTCTGTCCAAATACGTCCTCCATGCATGGAAGGTTCTCGAAGTCTTTTCCCAAATGGTACCAAAAGCGATACAGGTTAAAGATAGTGCAGGCCTATGCGCCTACAACCAGCTATGATGATGAAGCCGTAGAAAGTTTCTACGAGGATGTCAAATCAGCAATGAGGAAGGCAACAAAGCAGTTCACAATTGTGATGGGACACTTCAACGCAAAGGTCTGTAACGCAAAGGTCGGTAAGAAGCAAATTGGAGAAAGATCAGTAGGAAACTTCGGAATAGGCAATCGCAACAGTCGAGGAGCTACAGTAGTGGGATTGGGAGACAGAAATAACCTGAGGTTCATGAGTACATTCTTCTACAAACGAATGAATGCGAAATCGACATGAAAAAGTCCCGATGGTACAACCAAAAACAAAATTGACTTCGTTACAAGTGACAACCCGGGTATAGTGCAAAACGTAGAGGTGCTAAGTAAGATTCGGAGGAGCGATCACTGGATGGTTAGATGAAAGCTATTCTGAATCTCAGAATAGGAGGACCGAAACCCGTGGAAACTAAGAAACCTCAAATGGAATCAGTCAGTGCCAGATCGCAGGAGTTGAAAATAACTCTTCAAAACTAATTGTCGCTCTTGAACCAAAAGAATGAGGTCAGTGTAGACAGGCTAAACGAGAACCTAGCATCGGCACCACTCAGCGAATCAACAGGAGCTGTGGGAGAAGCAGCAACTAGAGAACAAACTGAAAAACTAAGAAAACGAAGGAACCAATTGCCAAACGTAATGACGTGAAACTGTCAAGTACGGTGGATTGATGTAGCCGAGGTGTTAAAAGTGATTAACACAAATAAAACAGAAGACATTCCTGCATATAACATGGCCGTGATTGAGTAAACGGTGCAAATAGGCGGAAGCTTGAAAGCAACTAAGACAAAGCTAGCCATCGGCAAAGACAGGATGCACGCTTTCAGCGATGAGCACGGAAACATTATACACAACTTGGACGAGATAATTAAGGTAGCAGGACGATTATATACCAGGCCGTATGCCAGCGACGTTAGACCACTGAGAATACAATCCCAACTTGTGATGTCCCACGAGTAACTAAAGAGGAACGTGGAAAGGCTCTCAAAGGCATGAACATCGGAAAAGCTGCAGGTGACGAAAGCATAAGCGTAGATCTTTTGAAGGAGGGAAGAGATATTGTACTGTAGAAGCTTGCTGTAGTATTTTCGGAATGCTTCAAGACTTAAAAAGTGCCCATAGCCTGGAAAAACGCCAAGATTATTCTGATTCATAAAAATGGAGATCCCAAGGACCGCAATAATTGCAGGCGCATCACCTTACTCTCAGTTGTTTACAAACTGCATACCAAAGTGACAGTTAGCCGCATAGTTGACAGCCTGCATTCGCATCAACCCAGAGAGCAGGCTGGGTTAAGGAAAGGGTACTCAACCAAGGGTCACATCCATGTCGTCAACCAAGTGATAGAAAAATCCCAAGAGTACAATAAACCCCTTGACATGGCATTTAAACAATACGAGACAGCCTTTGATCCCGTATTTACCCCAGCCGTTTTAGAAGCAGTAAAAAAAGGGGGCAATAGGAAACCTACCTAATACTTCTAGAAGACTTATATAAGGAATACACGGGCAGGATAATCCTCCACAAGAAAGCGATCAATTTCCCTTCCGAAATGGAGTAAGGCAGGGAGATGCGATCTCTTCAAAACTATTCACAGCATGTCTGGACGAGGTATTTAGAAAGCTTGACTCGGAAAACATAGGATTAAGGATAAACAGGGAATATTTGAGCCATTTGAGGTTTGCGGACGACTGTTTGCAAATATTATGTACCTATGTCTGAAATAATACCAGTGGTTTATTGATTGATTGATTGATTGATTGATTGATTGATTGATTGATTGATTGATTGATTGATTGATAGTCTTGCTGAGTGATACTACAGAACACATGAAAACAATGCTTGAGGAACTGCAATAAGAAAGCACGGCCGTGGGGATAAAAATAAATATGAATAAATCTAAAGGAGTGAGGAATAAACACGCTAAGAACGTCTTTTTCAGCTTAGGAAACAAAACGCTAGAAAAAGTAACAGAATATAACTACCTCGAACAGATGGTTAGTGCTGATCCCAACCACGAGAGAGAAATCCGGCGGAGAATAGGTATGGGTTTGGGAGTACTCGGTAAACTCTCCGAAATAATGAAAAGTATGCTACCTCTGGCACTGAAAACAAAAATCTACAACCAGTCCATAGCACCGGGATGACACACGGAGCTGAAACTTGGCGCCTTACAACTAGAAAGCAAATTCAGGTGGGCTCAACGGGCGATGAACGAATAATGTTAGGAATAACACTCAGGGACATGAAACGAGCGACCTGGATCAGAGGACAAGCTAGAGGGGACAATATCATAGTGCAAAAAAAGAAAAAAGAAATGGACTTCGGCTGGACATCTAGTGAGACAAACCGAAAACCGGTGGACAATTAGGGTAACACTGGATACCACGAGAGGGGTCTAGAAGAAGGGGAAGGGCAATAACACGATGGAGGGATGAAATACGGAACTTCGAGGGTAAACTGTGGACTCGAGTGGCGCAGCACTGGAGTAGTTCGAGGTGAACGGGAGAGGCCTTCGTCCTGCAGTGGACCTGAACAGGCTGATGATAATCACTTCAGATTTCGACGTAAAGGTGCAGTCACAAGTAATTGGACAAAGGATTTGTGAACATCCCAAGGTATTTATTTGTCTTACTGGCTTTATGACAGCTATTACCGGTTTACAGGAGGCATCTTCTATTAAAGAGTCCTTTAAACCAACACCAGTGCAGCCTGGCAGTTTCAGGAAGAAAACAAATGCTGAACATTTACGAGACGTGTTCCAAGTGCTTTTGACGGCACCTTTACAATAACGCCTCATTAGTATGAACGCGTCAATGTCAACGCGTCGAAGTCGCAAACAGATATTACAAGAAGCGATGTACAGCAAAACGCACACGTTACATGCACGCAAAAGCGAAGAAATGTGCCTCTGCACTGATGACTGATGTCTACTTTCATGTGCCGCAAGCTCCTCCGTACGCATGAATAGCACATTGTCGACATCCCTCCTGTTAAAGTTTAGCAACGGCTGTAGCCATGCCACGGCGACCTGCTTGCAGTACAACCGCCTCTCTTGTTTTGTTCTTCATCGGCTGGTTCCATCCGGGCAGTTTCCCCCGAATGCCTGGTGAGGGGATATTCACCAACAGGCCCCACGGGTGAGATCTCGTCATGATTATATTTCGAATTCGAATTTTTTTGCCGTGATGACATTGTGAAGTAACGAGAGCAATGGGGAAAGAGAAGGACGCTGATTAGTAACTGTTCGCTAACAACCCGGAAGCCATTGCCATGTATAAAAGCCGGATGGAAACGGTTGTTGGTTTTTTTTTGTACGTCACGAAAGCGTTGCGAAAACGACGTAAAACACTAGTTCCTCTATGTACCTCCTCCGCATGCAAGATGTTTTGCATGGTGACAACTCGCTGCGCAGGCGCCATTTTCCCTCCAGGGGTATGCTGGCCCTCTTCATTCGCCGAATTTGATCAATCGGCCGCATTGATTGGTCGTTCAGGAGAGTTGTGGCAAAGCCTAACTGCGGGCTTCTTAGAGGGCACTGAAATATTTCAAAATTAAACTTTCTTGTTGTTCTCTTCAAAGAGAAAACTCCTTTCGTAATGTGCAGCAAAAAACTGACATTTTTAGCAATTCATCAAGCTTCTGTAATTTTTTTCACGAAAGAGAAAAGGCATCGCATCCGGGGTTCAAACTGATCGAAGATATCTGGGGTGTTGCCCGATGGCTTTGTACGCCGGCGCCTTGATTTCTGGCCGCTCCTTTCATCGGCTCATTATGCCGTGGCCGAAAGAAGAGAATAGGCAAAAGAACTGCGAGAAAATCTGGCCCCAGGATATGTCCATCGCTCACAGTCTTCCAGGCTTTAGTATTGTCTATTCCTAACAGGGCTCAATCTTCTGCGTCTGCTTTTTTCTTTCGCAGCATTTTCAAAAGGCCCAGTTATGCGCCGTAATCACAGGGAAGGATTTTTGTTTTAGGAATTAGTGTTTCTGAAGACAGTGCTCGCGGCGCCAGTTCAGAGCACGCGGTTTTAGGCTGCATCGCGTCCTACGCCGTCTTCAGGATCTGGAAGCACCACCACAAGTTGTTCTTTCTTTCATGGTTGTTGTTCCTTTGTTAATTAATTATACATACCCAATCAGGAGACTAGCCATTTGTTACTGGTTGTAGAGAAAAAATGTTATCTAATTACGGAGCACGCCAGGCGGGTAATCGAAAGCAGTTGGAAAGGTTTTTCTGTCTTTTTTTTTTGAAGCCGAAGTTCAGATAGCGAACAGATTAAAAGAAAAGAGAAGGCAGAAAGAGCAAAAAAAATTTCAGCAGTAGGGGCTTCATAGTCATCTATACGGAGGCGATATGGTACAGGACAAGATCATTTTTATCGTGGGCCTCGCTGTGTCAAGGCCGCAAGGATAATCACTGCCGTCAAGGGCAGCATTTTGCTGTAACGTTGCGGTGCGCATCGACGTTAGACAAACCTCGCCTGTATGAACAGTGAACGTAACAACTTAGGGAACGTAACAGTGAACGTAAGCCATCAGGGATGCCAGATCTTGGCCTTCAGATCCACCCCCCTTCCTGAAAAAAAAAAACTCCCCCTTTACGTCCACGGACTACAGGCGGAAGACGGAAGTTAGTAAATTAGGGACACAACAATTACTACTAAGGCGTTCAGTACGACTGTGGTGAGAGGGTTTGGAAACCCTTGTGCATAATAACAAGAAAAAAATTCCCTTATATGCCTACTTCGCTCCCAGAAAGCGGTTCAGAACACTGAAGGTGGTGTTCTACATTAATAGGCCTCCCGGAATTCTTTTTGCGACTCCTCTTCTTTCCCAAAAGACCTGAGTAATCCCGCATGACCGCGAATGGTACTGCCTTTACCTCAGTAGCAGGCGAAGAAAAGGAAGTTTTGGTTTCAGAATGCAGTACGTGCCTGGCATCAGCAAAACACCTGTCCGTAGGTACGACACTAAATCACTGAACGACATGAGGCCATATGTGGCGTCTGCAGATAGCCACTTGCTGCTCGCGTAAAGACAGATAGACGTGACAGCGTCTGAGTGTCTCACGTATACCGGTCCTTCTGCAAACTGCCTGGGTGTCGCACAAAGTGTGCCCAACCAAAAGACCCAAGTCGCTACCCAGCCAAAACAGCCGAGGCTATAAATCGTTGACAGACTGTTTTGATGAGCCGTTGGGCTGCTGTGCGCCCACAGTCGCGGGACCTATTCCGTGCCGTGTACCCTGTAATGCTGATGACATAGAAGCACAAATAAATGGAACAAGTTAAAAAAATATACAGGAAGCACGCTCATCCCACATTTTCCAGCCTCCTCAGAAGCTCTGCACACGGCTGCAATTAGGGCTTTGCCTCAAGACTAGGAGTGAGGTTAAGGTCACAACAGGTGGAACTTGCGCTTGTTGGCATACCAATAAGCACGAATACGACTGTTTTCATTTTTCTGGCTTTGACATGGGGCATACTTAAAAAATAAGCATATTGAAAAGGCGAGGTTGGAATCGTGACGCATCCATGAGAGGCCGGTTAACAACCGGTTGCCATTCATTCCGATGCATACGCAACGGCAATGGCCCAGCATACTCGTCTTCCTTCTGAGGCCGCTGGGAGGACTGACCGAAGAAAGTTGCTGTGTAGAGTGCAGTTAAGAGAGACGGCAACACTTAACTCATCCACTGGAACTTGGTTTTCACATCCAACAAGTTAATGAGGTTGTCCTAACACAAATATTGCCGTGTTTCGCGGTGAATCACCCCCTCCCCTCCCCCATAAATTGCCGGAGTGAGGTGTTACGGTGCCACTCTGTTAATGCAGTGACGCATTGCAAGGGAACGACAGGAGAACGAGATATGTCTACGTCCGCCCGTACGCACAAAGTCACTCATCCGTGCCACTAGTACAATGCCTTTTCGTGTTCTAAAAGAGAAGATACCACGTTTTGACTCTGTGATCACTAGTGCAAAGTTGCACTGCTGTCTCAATAATGATTAATTCACAGTGAGGTTGCAAAAAGTTTCGTCGGCTCAAAATTTCAAGTCCGCTTCTAGTAGAGGTGCAAAGGAGGAGGATGAGGAATACTTGCATTAGAAGAGAAGGTTGATTTGGAGAGAGCTGGGATGTGGCGGTTGAAGACAACAAGTTGTATTTGCGCCTCCGATGTAGCGGGCATTAGTGGATCAGAAACGAAGAGGTTCTGAGCACAGGGCCAGCGAGGGGAGCCGACACTACTCGTGCTAGAACGCCGTTCATAGAGAATTGTGGTATGAGTGTGAGTCATTGAGGGGTAATTTGTAGGGCTGCGAGTGGGCGATATCGTGTGAAGTTGGAACAGAGGTGATGGAGATAGGATATCATAGGATAGGATAATTCTATCGGCGCAGTAATGAATAAAATAGTCAATTTTATTTCTTGTTGTTTTTATTGAATTTGATCATGTGACCCACCAGCTTACTAGCAGCAGTGTGGACAAAGGCAATGCATTGGGTTTTTATAATAAAGAGACATGTACTTTCCTCGTGTGTTGCTCTTACACCAAACTAATAAGGAAGGAAGGAATAGTACAGGAAAGGCAGGGAGGTTAACCAGGGTACTATCCGGTTGGCTGCCCCACCCAAATTAATAACTGCTATTTTATCGCCGCTCGTAACGCAAATATTGGACGTTATTCTTATGTTCTGTTATCTTCTACTTGAAAACACTCCTAATTATTATTTATGTCGCTAGGAAACAGTTTTAAACCGCGCCTCATGCGTAAATGCGCGTGTGGCATATCCATAAGGATTTCATGCAGCCGTAGGTCCGGGAAATTTTTGCCTTAATTCAGTGTGATGGCAGCCGTCATTTGCAAGCTGTTAACTAAAGGCACGTGACTTTTACACAGGCTGAAGTTGCCAGTGTGTGACGTATACGTTCCGGCCAACTGTTTATAATACGTCACATCTTCTCAGCCGAAACAAAGAGGGCGTGGCCTACAAGGCATATTGTTGTCGAATAGCAAAAACAAACGTACGTTGTCCTATTTGTTGCATTTATTCTAGTATTTCAATGCGGGCCTAGAATTATGCGCCTTAGTGCGGAGAAAGGTTACATTTTAGAACTTGCGTCAGTAAGCGTAATAAAACCTCACAATGACGAAACCACACACAGCCACTTTTTCAGCCGTAAGCACGTAACAAAACTGAAAGGAAATCGTACAAAGCTTCCGGCTAATTCACGAATTAACGGAGAATGCACGAAGTCGAGAATAGGACCGCAAGTTACTAAGTTTTGCATTGCTGCCGTTATTTGAGGCGAATAAAAGATAAATTTGTACGTATGGCCTGGACAAAATGTCAGCACTCGCGGCCAAGAAAAGTTGACCGGCGCCCCATTTGTGCGCTGTTTATTTTCAGAGGAACTGCACCTTGGTTGGGTTGGATGGACACCGCAAACGCAAATGTCTTCTCCCGCGTATTCACGTGAAACCTCAATATTACTGCGAAACGTGGAAAAGCAAGCGCTTGCGTTTTCGGAAAACTTAAAGTTATTAGGAACTGATTCTCTGATATGCGGAAGAATCGCAGATGTATTACAAAAGGAAGAACTTAAGTAATATTTCAGAGGACACGAGAAACACGCACATTATTCAAGTTTCCTGATTCTACGACATATTTTTGTTTTCTAACCATGTGGACTTCACACTTTTACTGTTTTTTTTTCTCTTACACTTGAGGTTTTTTACGGCCGCTATAACGTCCTAAGCGTAGGCAATTGTAAATCTGATACAAATCTTTACTGTACTCCGTAAGTTCTACCCTGGCGTGCAATTGCAGCGCTTGTTACCGCTTTACCGTGCACGACCTCAACCCCTGGTAGCCCAATTTGCGCTTCCTGCAAGACATATTCCATTAGAATGTAGCCAGCGTATTGACACACGATTTTGGTTTGCTTCGCCAAGGGCGTCACAGTACCTTCTGCGTCATAAGGCCTTAAGAGGAAGTCAGTTTTTGACTGCCAATTGTTCTCTAAAACGAACACCCGGTAAGGGTATTTGAGGGAGCGAGTTTTTAACATCCCATTCCTCCCTAAAAGGAATACCGGGTAAGGCCTTTCGAGGAAGCAGGTTTTTAACTGCCCATTTGTCCCTAAAAATAACATCCGGTCACGTGAAACGAAATTGTACCGAGTTATGAGCAGCCCAATATTACGAAAAAGGCAAGGTTGTGCTTTGTCTTCACAGTCCTCTCAAGGAAATTACGCAGCGTTTTGCGTTACGGGAAACATGATAAACGCATGCGAAACACATATACTGCGAAATCGAAACTCCCGCACATTTGATCCCCCGTTCTACGGCTGCGAAGAAGGCGCCCCCGCCGTCTTGGCGGCCGCCTACAATGGCTGACAGGGGTCGAAGCTACTCGGGCATAGACGACTTGTTTTGGGTCCTCGCTTCAATTGTTCCGTTAATTACGGAGACATGCTTTCTATTTAGTAAACCTGTCCCGGGCACAGGACAACCACGTCAATGCATCTTAAGCCTTCCCTCCGTCGAGGCCCTTGCTCGTTAAGCTGGTCACTGAGCTAATCGTCGTACATATGTTCACGCGAGAGGGGAACTTTTGGTATTTAGTTTCCTCCTCTCCCTCTCTTTCCAAAGAATTGGGTGAATGAGGGAGGGGGGTCAAACTGTTTTTACAGCATTTTTACAGAAATGCGCCCGGCAGGTCAACATCCATCGGGGACTGAAACAGGGATGCCCTTTGAGCCCAATACTGTTCATGCTTTACATGGCAGGGTTAGAAAAGAAACTGGAAGAAAGTCAAGTAGGGTTTAGCCTAACCCATATGCTGCAAGGCGAAGTGGTACAACAGCATATTCCGGGAATGTTATACGCAGACGACATTGTTCTTTTAGCTGATAACCAAACCGATATGCAGCGGCTAATAAATATTTGCGGCCAGGAAGCCACTGACCTCGGGTTAAATTTCGGTGCAGAAAAATCAGGAATAATGGTTTTCAATGACGCTACCACCGACGTAGTGTCTATCCAGCAAGGCGAATTACCTAGAGTGAAGGAATATAAATATTTGGGAGTGTGGATAAACGAAGGGGATAGCTACTTAAGTACTCACGAGGAGCAACTTAAGGTTAAGGGAAAGCGAAACGCAGCTATAATGAAGCATAGAGCTCTGTGGGGGTATAACAAATATGAAGTAGTAAGAGGAATGTGGAAAGGAGTAATGGTTCCGGGGCTCACGTTTGCGAATGCTGTACTCTGCTTAAAATCAGACGTTCTATCACGCCTTGAAGTAAACCAGAGAACGGTAGGACGTCTGGCCTTAGGCGCGCATGGAAAAACAACTAACGAAGCAGTTCAGGGAGATATGGGCTGGGCGTCGTTTGAAATTAGAGAAGCTCAGAGTAAAATATGCTTTGAGATGAGGTTGAGGGCAATGGATCAACGAAGGTGGGCAGCTAAGGTTTTTAGGTACCTATACTTGAAAAGCGTGGACACGCAGTGGTTAAGAAAGACTAGAAGGCTAACGATGAAATACGGAAAGAACAGTGGGGAATCCAAAACAGCCAAGGTAACCAAAAAAGAGGCAAGGCAGATTGAAACGAATAAATGGAGGGAAAAAATGGAAGCCAAAACGTCGTTAGAGATGTACAGGGCTGAGAAGATGAACATCAGAAAGGAAAATTTCTACGATAATTCCCAGGGCAGTGCTTTGCTTTTTGAGGCTAGAGCAGGTTGCCTGCGAACTAAGAGTTTTGTGGGGAAGTATTCACAAAATGATGGGGTATGCGTGGTCTGCGGAAAAGAAACAGAAACTATGCGGCACATCGTGCTAGAATGTGAGGGTATCCATCCAAATCTACATGAAGGGAATATTGGGCTGTCAGAAGCCCTAGGATTTAAAGGTATCACAGAGGAAGTGAACTTCAAGGCTGTCGAGGGGACGAAAAGAAGATTAGAATGCTGGTGGACGAAAAGCAGAGAGGGGAATATTGCCTAGGAACAGTTACCACTTGTAACAGAAAAAAAAAAAGTATTGTGTGCCTAATAAGCTTTTTGTGCCTGCCCTAAGCAGCGCTAGTATTGAACCAAAAGTGTAAAACATAGGTATATTAGTCTTTTTTGGTAAGATGACATGTCATCACCCCGATACAAAGGGGAAACCAATATAAATCATCATCATCATCATCATCAGCCTATAGACCCGTTCGAAAAATCATGCGCCCCTCCGTCCAACGACGACGATGGTTTAACGCGAAACTTTCTCGTGACAGATTCTTTGGTTGTCGTCTAAGTTTTCCAAATCATTCCGACCATGTCGAAATGGAGGAATTGAATAGACTCGGGCTTCATGACCTAAGGGATCCAGGGTCGGTTCCGTCGACCGGAAGCATTTTTTTTTTTTTCACTTGGGCATTTTCGCGTTACAGACGGCAACACTAATGCTTCGCTTTAAACAGAGCAACGGGAATATATTTATATTTACGGTCCAGGCATTTCCATGCATAGCCGCGAAAGCATACTCCCTGCGGCCGGGATGCGCACTGCCTTTTATCGGCCTCAGATTGCTTGTATGCCTCACTCACTAAGCGGCGACGTAAAACGCGTGCGCGCAGTAACGGTGAATCGTCCTTCCCAGGAGTAAACCTGGGGCTCGAATTGAGGGAACACCATTCATCCAGCCGTAAAACATGAAAATTCTATAGTCGGGGCGCGGCACACCAGGACAGCGAAATAGAAGAGCCCGGTGCGCTAGGCAACTCGAGGCGTTGGCGAGTTCGGCGAACCGAGGTACACGGGGCAGTCACCGCTGCTGGCGGCATGGCAGCGGCGCGCGAACGGCCTCGGCCCCGTGGAATTTGCCGAACCAAGCGCCCTCATCGACGGTCGACCTGCTTCGAAAAGAACCCGACGTCTCGAAAGTGCGGCCGCGTTTGCCCGCTTGCGTGGGAAGTGTACGTATTTCGCTCCAGCCGCGGCGCGTAATGTCGCGCCGTAACAGGTTCTCAATCTGCTTCGCTAATGAATAGGCACCGACTGGGGCGTTGATAAGCGGCGGCGATGAGCTTTGTTGTCCTGCCCGCTCTCCGCAGAGTCATCTTCCGCTGGCCGGGCTCGCGCCCCGCAGCCGCGTTCCACCCCAATGCGCGCCTTGCGCGTGCGTGCGAGGAGCATGCCGCGTCCCATGGCGATATATATACGGGAGTGCGAAGACGGACTGCCGAGTCGCATCAGTGCGGCCAGCAAGGGGTGTCATGGCAGCCCTGCGTTATCACGATGACCGTTGGTGCAATTCCTTGCGGGCGAGGGAGAGACACTGGCCACGCACAACGCTTCCATCGCACCCGTGATACTGCTTCACTGCAGCTCACATGAATTATCACTGGCAACATTCAAAAAGAGACATAATAGGCCAATGGGAGGGCCCACGATGCTATCTTACCTGAGAAAGCCAGCCTGCGAGCCGACGCAATGCAAGTCTGCAGTTTCCAATGACAGGGACGAAATTTTTCAGGTCTGTTCTGCGCGCCCCATTATTCTTCAAGTTTGCTCATTTGGACGCAGCCTTTCATGTGCCGCGTGGCAGGGCACACACAGAGGATGTTCTTAAAGGTGCGCTTACTCGTAAAAATGCCCGTGTTTCGGCTTCAACAGAGTTTACCGGGGGACATATTGTTCCGTTCGAACGGGTAAAGCCGGCTAATGACGAGGCCCATCGCACGAGTTGACTCGAAAAGTATGCTCAGCGCTGACACATTGCGCAATGCGCCGACGATGTCCCGCTTCGCGCAATCGGGCTGGCGGTGATCCCGTTGAATAAATTCACACCTCGGGATTCGTCGATCGTCAAATGTGCACTCTTGAACGTCACAGCGATTGGCCGTTTCGGAGAAGTGTGGCGAGCAGAACACTGGGGAAATTTCAGAGTAAGCACCACATGCCTCCGTGGAGAAAAAAATAACTGACTGAATAGAAGACAGTACAAAAAAAGTTGGAGATGACATCGATGTTCGGGTATTACGACGTACTACGCGATAGCGTTACTCCGAGTCCAAGGAAGCGTTTTGGAACGGAATTGCTGCATTTACAGGGAAGCACGGAGGTCCTCTCTGCTTGTGTGGTTGAATATGTGAGAGTGAAGAGTTGCGCCTGCGGGGTGTTGGTCGGCTTGAGCGAGAAGGTGCCAGTGTCAGTGTTTCAAAGTGTTTATTTTCTAATGTCTACGACGGACTGAAAGTTCTCTGGTTTTTGCGAAGATAGAGAGAGGGTGAAAACCTTTGATTGGGAAAAATAGTTAGGGATAAGGAAAAGAGGGTAAATAGACGTTAGACGTGAAATTTTAAGTCTAGGACCCTAGATACCGCAGCTCAATCCCTCTCCCTCCCAATCGGCCCACGCTGAAGTTAAGGTAAGGAGGTGGTTCAAGCTGCCTCCCATGTTTCGGTGGAAGTGGAATATGTACTGTTGGAGTTATTCTCCCCTAGGCATAGCCCTGCACATGCCTAGGTTGCGTGGAAGAGGGTGGATGTTCCCCGAGCTTAGAAAAGTTTTACGTTAATGTATGATGTTCCCACCGAACCTCTTCGCCCACACTTATTTGTAATACTTGTGTTAGTTTATCCTCCGCACAGAGTTTGCCATTCTTCGGAATTAAGACACCCTTGTAGCACGGGGGAAGATCCTGTTCCTAGGCGTAGGCTTACGATACATTCTCAACGTTTTTCGGGGAGGGCAGTGCTGTAGTGGCTGCAAGGTGCATGGCATGTGGGTTGGCCTGCTTCTTAGTCGGGGCCTCGTTCTCTTCCAGACACTTGTGCCCCAGTGTCCAGGTGACGTTAACTTTCTTCATTGTGGATGTGAGGATCTTACTGAAGCATTTAGGTATTTCCTCTGCCACCGTCATCAGAGAGCTAGCGCAGGCGTAAGGCTAGGCAGGACCCAGCGGTTCTCCCAGAGACGTCGAGCGCTACAGTCAGTAGCCATCATCTGCCACCAGAAAAGACGAGTGTAAGCGACGAGCACGCCGCGACGACGAGGAACATTTCATACCCTCCCCCATCAGCATGCGTGGCGGTTTATAACAGCTGCGCTGGACATGCACTTTCGCAGGACGGGATGACGTCCAGTATTTTTTACACGTTTGTTTGAAGCGCCAGGCGTTAGATAGTGGGAGACACGGGAAAACGCATGTCGAGGTGTGTGTTTGCTATTAGCATGCGGTCACCACCAAATTCACATGCTGTCAAAACAGAGTTACTTGATATAGGAGTTGCGAAACTCTCCATAGGCCCCATGTATCAAAAAGTGGCCCTACGATTGGTCCACTGCTTTGGATCTTGTTTTACAGTGGCGCCATCTTTTGGTGACAAAATAAACGATACAACTTGCTTCACCACTCGAGGACCTGGGCGAAAAATGGCATTTGAGTGCTTACGTAAATTTGTTATGCCAAAGGAGCCCAATGTGTTGAACTATGAAAGTGTTTTATATACATACGGAGCAAAAGTAGCAAAAAGAAATAAGACCATAGGGTCAACCATCGCTTACGCACTGTCGTCTGCTGCGCGTCCTCTTCGCTCTTCTGGCGGCAAAAAATAAATAAGCCGCTTCGACGGCTTTATGCAAGCTGAAAATGATCATTTAGAGCCTCGTGATCGGCTACTCGATTAGTTTTGGCATACAATGAGCCGTAGGCCAAACGATAACTCCAAATTTGGTACTTCAGTTCGGACCAGTTCGGGCATACGTTGTGCCGGAGTGCCCGAACAAGCATGCGTGGACGCAGACACAATCGCCACCGAAAAAACGGAGTTAAGATAGCAATAAATAACTTATTAAAGCACAAAAATAAAGAATTTTTCTTTTTAAACCAAAATTTAACGTTAAATTGTCAGTTTGAATAATTAGTTTGTTTTTTGGATAGTGCATGCAGCGGCCGCAGTGGCGCCACGGTACACACGATCCAAAGCAGGGGGGGTCCAGGTGCGGGCCGTTTTTTGAGGCGGAGTTTCGCAACTGCCTACATCGAAGAGCTCTGGTTCAAAACATAGATTTAGACCTGAAGCTTATGATCACTTGGATGCGCGTATCTTGAGAAGATTAGTTAGCAATGCCAATATCAAAGCATGATATACATTTTGAGTAGATATTCTTCAATTGGCATCATTTTTCGGGTCAGTGGAGTCTTAGAGGTTTACAGCTGCCCGAACCACGTACAGCGTTCGCACCGAGCTATCTTTGCGGCGTCAGCTTCGTCCAGCGTCTCGGGTAAGCGGCCCCATCGTCCAGAAGAGGGCCGCCTTCCATTTTTGATTTCACTTATCTTCTGTCGCCGAAATGGGGACCCCCATATACTACGGACTCAAGATTCGCTGGTTATCGACCATCACAAAATGAAAACACTCGTGAATTTTTCTAGGGCATACTTCCTAGCCAATTATTTGAATAAAACTGGCACGGAATCGAGCTTTATTCTAGCGGGCAAACACGGAGCTGTCTGTTTCCCTCTCGCGTTGTAGCCATCTCAGTATTTGTGTAACACACCAACCCAAACTATCGACCACGAAGGACAGAAGTTTGGTCGCATCGAGCCGTAAGTCGTCCACGTTGATATTTTCCAGCAGCAGAAGTGGCATGTCATCGGTAAGCGCGTAAAGCCTGGCGGCGTTGTGAGCCATTTCTCCGCCTCGTAGCGCAATCCTTCCGGCTCCAGAAACGCGTGTTATGACATCCACGTTCTACGTTCTTAGTTGAAACTCGAACGGCAAAAAAGAATCGAAGGAAGAGACGGGTCACTCTTAGCGGCGGGTGCTCTGCAAAAGCCGCCAAATCCAACTTATGCAGACGAAACCGTGCACAGTGTGGGTTGCACGAGTTCTTGTTTCAAGAAATGGAACGTCTGCAACATGGAACCTGACAGGACAAAGCAATTCACAGGATGAATAACAGCCTAGCTGTTTAAGGTTGAGCTTGGTCCCGTGGCGTTCGCAAAAAAATACAAAAGAAAAAACTAAGCAGCCTGTAAGGGTGCACCACCGCAGAGAGGGTATTATAACAGTGAACCCGACTTTCGCGCCTACTCGAATGCGAGCACAAAAGACATATGATTATGTACACCTTTTATTACACCATTTTAAAGGTGATAGCCTTTTTTTGGGGTGCTAAAACGCTAAAGCAATATCGGCGCAGCTTGCGCTAGTGGTGCACGGCTGGAGAACGGGCCGAACTTCTGGGCGACCTAGCTTCTTCCCCCCTGGGAACTGCTGTCAGTATGGGAGACCTAACGGAACGGCCTTGTAAAATCCGGCTTGCTTAACCTGTACTACCCCCTCATCACTTTGCCTAACTTGACAAGAAGGTCGCAAAAGCTAACAAAACTTAGCAAAGCCCAGCAAAACCAATCAAAACATAGCAAAACCGGAAGAAGTTAGGTAGAACACTCGATTCGGTGTTTCTTCAGCCTTGCACGACTGGTGCAAGATACGCCAATCTTTTCTTCGTGTGCGGTCACTTCGTGACCCAAGTGACCGCAGAAAAAATTTCAGTGAATTTTTCTCGCCTTTCGGGGGGTATGCTGCAGGCCTCCCATTTTTTGAAACCAGAATTCTTGCACCATCCAGTGCGTATGGGGCGCCCTCTGCATAGTTTTGAACTGGCGGCTTCTGCAGCGCCCTCACCTAACCCTGCGCAACCTAAGTTCCCTGTTGCAAACCGGGGTAGCGTGGTCGGAGTGGACCGTGAATGGTGTCGTGCCGGGTCAGTCATGAGAACAAAGTTGAAGAAGAAGAAAACTTCATGCACAAGTATTTATATCTCGACCGCAGTGAACAGACAGTGCGCTCCTGCGCGCGCGGGATTAAATAAGCACGTTCGGTTCGCCCCCTTGCACCCTTTCACTCAGCTGCTGTCAGGACCGCACCAATAACAAACGTTTATGGCGCTGAATCTGACGCCCTGTGTCCACACACACGGAGAGGGCACGCTTCTCTCGCGCTTTCGAACAGGTGACTGTTCGGTGGACTACGGTGAGGAAATGTGCCTAGGGTCCAAGCCCCCTTTGGGCCACAGATGTTGAAGCGTCGGAAAGACATCTATGTTCCCCTCTGGTAATCCGCCGTCGGGCGGCTCATTGACGACGGAATGTCCAGCGTCGGCATAGACACCGAACAGGGCTGGACAACGGTGCGAGGCACTCCGACGAAGAACAGTGGAACGCTCATCCTGCCGCTGAAAGGGAGGCGCCGCGCTATGTTTTTCTCAGCGCCTCCACTGAATGTTTGTGGCCATTAAGGTGCCTTTGGCCCGTCGACGCTTGAGGGGCCGCGATTTCGCCCAAAAGGAGACGATGTTCAGCGGCAGCATAAGTCGCCGTGGCGTCATTGTGGACACGCCCGGTCGTCGAATGTCGATGAGAAGAGGCACCTGGCTGACGGCAGGCTTTGGTGATCGATCCAAGAATATTGAAGGCGGGTTTCGCAACAACATCCAGCGACTTGTGCAGAACACGGAGAGTGTGTCAGGGACAATTCTCACATGTTACAGAAAATGGGAGAGTTCGGTCCGAAACCAGATCTTTATAAACTAGAATGCTGGCAGACCACCACCCCCTCTCTACATGACCTTCCTGAAGCGCACTTATTGCGGCTCCCGAACACCTTCTTATGGATCGCGTTCGTTGTGGTTCCGAAATGACTCATTATGTTCTCATAGTGCCGTCGCCACTTCAACTTGCGTTTGGTACCCCTAAGCCACAGAGCTGGTTTGCTAAAGTGAGCGCTTTAAGGGCCGTGAACAAGCATTTTTTTAACCATGTTCAACTAAATCTTGCTCCCGTATCCCCTTTGCTCCCATGTCCACCAATTGAGCCCCTTGGCCTCCTTGCTGGAATAAAGTCATCCAGTCCACTCTGCGGGCACTAGACCACGCTTCCTGCAGACTGCGTGGACAACCCGCCCAGATGACAACATTCATTTCTCGAAAAATGAAAACTAGCCAGAATGCACGACGGCTTCTGACTTGGTTTGAACCTCTGCGGAGTATTGGTGGTCGCAACAGTGCGTATTTAAACCTTGAAGATTCCTTCTTGGCGATATAATGACATCGCAAGGCTGCGCTCCCCCCTTGAAAGAACAGTTTCTTCCGGTCCCGAATTGCTTCTGCAAAAAGTGCTCCAGTTGCATTAAAACTGTGTGTCGCCTTTTAATGTCGTTAGTTCACCCGAATCGCTAGCAAACTAGCCAATACCCAGCGCTTCTGTATATCTACGCTGTCCACGACAGCTGCCCGCAAACACGGCTGTTTGTAACAGTTTCCGCCCACCTTCGTGCTATCTTCCCACCGACCCCGTCGTGGCCGTCTCCTTACAGCGTCTCCGCTCAAAGTAGCGCTGTCATGTCCAGAATTCTGCGTTTGTTGGTTCAGGCGGACGATCACAGCTGTTAGAAATTTTGACGAGGGCAACGCAAAACCCTCGCTTAAAAAAAACAAAAAGTGTTAGGAACTGTTAATGTGAATAACACTGTGTGGCAGAGATTCCGTTTGAAACAGATATCAAGTAAAACACATCATTTGGTGAGTTGGCATGTCGTTTAGAAAAAAAAGTTCGAGGCCAGGGTATACCCATGGACAAAGAAAGAGGACAATTTCTTTGTGATCGAGAAGAGGACAAAACAAGCGCTCTTTCTGGGCGCTTGTCCTGCAGTCCTATTTCTTTGTCGTTCTGGGCTTTGCACTCGAACTTTTTAAAGAAAGCTAACTGTTTGCGCGAACCGTACCTTTGGAAGTTTACGTGCCATTTTCCGGCCTTATTCTTTCTAAGAAGTTTCTGCTAAGAGATCCATAACTTCAAGCGGAGCTTACTGGAGCAATGACTATACATTGTTTGGAATGAAGAAAACTGGTAAAGTTCATTTAATGCCTCCGAAAAGGCCATACCAATCAATCGCACGCAAAAACCGACGGCAACACGAGCTTCCAATTGACTTCCAACGACTTCATTGAAGTGACAGTGAGAATCAGTGCTGCATTTCCGCCTCCATTCCACCGTCACCTTTTGGTGCGCAATTCAGTGCGATGAAACGCGAGAACGATGCCGCTCATTCCTGCCGCTCCAATTCGGACGTTTCACCAAGTGAGTTCGAAATTGTCTACTCAAATCAGCCATCATCACATTTCTTCGTCGACGAAATCCCAGAAGATAAAAATAAATTGGCTCCAATCCACGCTGTGAAGGTGATTTGACTTCGAAGCTGCACACGACACCCGCAACGATTACCCATGCGACGTCACTCGAATTCACACATGTGGATCTACAAAAGGTGCAACCAGAGACGCTGCCACCCGTTACCTGGGATTCGCGGGGGTGGCGTCCCGAACGCGGCAGCGTCGGTAAAAAATAAAACGGAGAGGAGAGTCTTTCGAAGGCTGAAGACGGGGGCGTCACGCGCGGCTACGGTGCCATCACTCTCACTGCCTCCCCCTCACTCTAGTTTCATGTGTCGCCTCCAAAAAGCGCCCTCCCCCTCCACAGCCGCTGAATAATAGCCAGCGTCTGTCTCCCCGCCTCGGCGTGTCCAGGCTCGATCCCTGGCGGTGCCAGTAGATTGTGTAGCCAGGGTGTAGCCAGCAGGCAGTAGAAGCCTGGGAGTCTTCTGCTGACGCGGACACAAAAAGTTCCCCGGGAGATATCCTTCTTTGCAGTAAAAAAATCAGGTATGGCGAACGCGAAGTTCCATCAATTCATTTCTCGTGCGTGTCAAGCAAGGACGTTAGAAGTTTAAGCGAAGTTGCGTTCAAGAAAGAGGTGACACAAAGTACCAGCAGTGCTGTTGAGGAAATGGCATTGTCGTAACAGAATGACGACAGAACGCCGAAGATTCACAAGTGTCCTGCGTGGGGTAATATTTTCCGCGGTCTACTTGGCTTTGATTGATTGATTGTTTGATTGATTGATTATGGTATCCCCTTTATATCAGGGTGGTGATGTGTGCCATCGCACCGAAGACGCTAATATATCTGTTGTACTACTATACATTTTTACGCTGCTGTAAGTGGTAGGCCCAAATTAAATTTCGCCCGTTACAGGAGCGCTAGAATTCCTGTGCACAACTCCCGTAGGGAATCAGAGTTGGGCGTTCATACGAATTTTGAGTTCCACCGTCGCGCGGGAAGGCCACCCCTCAAACATGCAGGAGCCGCCGCACCGATTGCCGCTGCGGGGTGGAGTCGGTGCGTGCGTGTGCAGCCGGCTGCTGCGAGAGGAAGCTGCAGCCGCTGTCCTGTGCTCAACTGGAAAAGGAGCGCGGTGCGCTGCACTGAAGCGCGCTTTCCTGTCACGGTGGGACCGCCGGCGCGGCGGCTCGTGGACGTGAGACGCACAACACTGGCCAAGCAGCGCATACAACGGGCGCCTTCTTTACAATACCGGATTGCTCTTTACAATGCCGATATTCTTGAGAGCAACTGGCAATACGGCGTCGCCATACGGCCCACGTACATGTGGAGATGCAGTTCCGGGATCCGACTTTAGCAGTATAGCTTCATACTGGCACAAAGCAGAATATTTTTTGCTCCAATCACTTGTTTTATCTAAAAAAAGTTCCCCCCGAAAATTGCCCGCAGTCTTTTTTTAAAATAAGCAATATACTTCAGTATATTCTCGGTCGCTTTAAGCGTAGGACGCAGCGTATATCACCTCGTTTTATTGACAGGTCAGTATCACGGAGCAAACGCCGCATCTCCGCGTTGCCAGTGGACGGCACAAAAAATGTCATCCCTGCGTGCGCTGGCGTTTGACCATGTGCTGAAGCAGCTCACAAGAGTGAGATGGGACAAGGGATGACAGCAAAAACACGTTCATAGCGAACGCAGTTTGGAGGGAATGCGCGTGTCACATGGGCGTTGGTACCAAAGTAAACTGGGTGCTTGAATCTCGACCCCGAATCAAGGCAAGCCGTGGTACCTTTGCAGGAGTGAGACAAAGGCGAGACAGGAGAAGAAATGAAGAAGGAAAGCTCTGAAGAAAACGCGGAAGTAGAGCCCTCTTTATGTGAACGCCGTCATTATAGAAACGGTCGGCACTTCGATCCTTGCCCGGTCTCGCGCCATTTTTCAGTTATTCTTTTTGTTGTTGTTTCCCGTTTGCTCTTTGTGTCCACTTCAGAATCCCCCCACGTCCGTCTCAACAAGATGCGTGCAGAGCTCTGAAGAACGAACCAACGCCGAGTGTGTGTGCAGCGGCTGGGTCACGCGGGGACGGGATGGGGGTAGACAGTCCCTTTTACGTCTTGCATGTGCTGCTTATCAGCATTGTGTAAAAGATTCAGGAGAAGACCTGGCGCGGGAAAGGCCTTTCGGAAGCCGGCTGAGCCGGACGTTTCTCCTTCGTCGGTGTGCACCTCGCTCTTCTTATCGCTGCCCTCCATCGGAGCGATAGGAGCGTCGAAAAGCGAGCGAGGAGAGAGCGACTTAACGGGCGCTTGTATCGGGAACCCCTCTTTTATTACGGGCAGCTTTTCTTCTCAGCTCCCACGGGTGCGCGCCAAGCGCCGACAGCGCACAGTGCGTATACATACGAGGGAGTGCGCACTGGGAGAACGGGCACTGTTAGTGCAGCATTGCCAGTTGAATAACTCGTAGCGGACGATATAGTGTCGACGCGCCGCCTTTGAAGTTGCTGCCGTCTATACACGGACGGCGAGGCCAGGGCTCCTTTAGCCCTTGCCTGCACCGCGGGGTAGACTCTGGTAACAATCACGAGTACCTCGTGTGCGATGTACCGGAGCCACGATGCAATACTGTTTCATAGCTGTTCCGTGCGTCTCATGGGAGATGTCATGCTGAAGCCCCAGAACATAGTTCGCTTAATGTACATTTGCGCCCGCGAAATCATTAAGTGGTGTGTGAAAAGGGGCATGATAAGGATGACGTGACCGTATAACTTACGGGCTTTCGCAGAGGGAGCTTGCGAAAATAGAAAGGTAAACCAGGTCAGTGCATGGTGCCCACACAACCGATAAGCTTGCCAGTGTGCCAAAATTTCGATATCGACAGTTGGTAGCTATTGGATACTGGGCAGCGCTGGCAAACTGAATAAGCTGTTACCGGCACAGCGGTCGGTTACCCAACTGGAGTCACACCGGGATCGCTTAATTGGGGTGTTCTAGCAAGACGGAACTGTAGCTCACGAATTGTGACCATATCTTCAGCCTTACTCACGGGATCACCAAGTGCCGGAGTTTTCACAACTCCGACACTTGTAGTTGTGAAAACATGTATGTACGTTCCTGGTCGAATAAAGTCGGTTAATAAGGGCATACCTTGGTGAACTCAAGAAACTCCTTCCACGTACAATTCTAAAGCCGAATTAAGCTCACGCCGATCTCGTAGTTTGGGAAACCCTTCAGCGGCCCTACAGCCTATTGCAGAAAAGAAACTGAGAGTACTACCTAAATGTTCCGCGCTAACGTTAGCGGTATTTTCATACATCTCGACTTTTGTAACTAAACCTGCGTCCTCGGTACAGTCGAGGCAAGATGATGAACGAGATCTGCAACGCTCTTCACAGAATTCCCCATGAGTTCTAGACTCTGAAGGTTCCACCATCATCGAAAAATGCATACCTAGCTATAATTCACAACAAAGGTGATTTGAAAGCGCTTAATAATTTCAGACTCATCAGCCTGCTCTGTTTATCAAGAAATTAATGCAGCGCATACGTGGCCGTGCATATTTCCATCGACAGCGAGTACAGGTTGCGCTCTCTAAAGTTCCCTCAGTAATGGGCCACTTCAATGACGTCTACCCAGCGATCTATACCTCCGCATAACACTGCTGTGCATAGACGTAGTAGATTACGGAGAATAGTGCGATTCAATGGAAAGCACAGCAGTAATGGAAACATTGGGAGGCCTAGGAGTTCAGAATGCTTCCAAAGGCTTCTTGGAGGACATACACAAGGGTTGTACGAGCACAATGATCTTTCACAAAAATAGGGAGAAGTTCTCTGTAAGTGATTTGTAAAAATGATAAATGTCCGTTAATAGGAAAACGTACGTTATGCCCAATAAATGAGCGTTAACTTAAAAAAACAATTCAAAGAACGGTAGCACGCCGCAACAATGTTGAGAGAGAGAGAGAGAATAAACTTTATTTAATGAGACGAGTCAAGCGGGCGGTTTCCTCAGTTCAGGACCCCGTTGGAGCGTCCAGCCGCCTCAGCTCGGTGGATCAGCCGAAGCTGCTCTTCGAGGCTAGAGCTGGCCAGCACTTCCTCCCACTGCTCAATCGAGGGATTAGATATCGGGGAAAGTGAGGGGTTAAGCTGGCACTCCCACACCATGTGATACAAGGTGCAGGGCGCGTTGCAGAATTGGCACTGTGGGTAGTATATTGTTGGCCAGAATAAGTGGAGTTTGGTCGGGTGGGGGAACGTGTTGGTTTGGAGGAGACGCCAGGAGCGCTCCTCTGCCTTGCTGAGGGAGGGGTGGCCAGCGGGTAGCATAAGTCTGGTGAGCCTGTAGAATTGGGTCACCTCCTGGTATGACGTTACAGGGATCGCTGTCTCAAGCCAACTTTCTCGCGGCGCTCGGTTGGTCAGACCTCGAGCAGTCTCATGAGCAAAGACATTACCGCAGAGGGAAGCGTGAGCTGGTGTCCAGACAATCGACACCCTTTTCCTCGGAGGGTTCTGGCCGAGGATCTTCATGGCGATGCACGAGATGCGGCCTTGGAGGTAGCTCCTACACGCTGACTGTGAATCTGTGACTATCACTTCCGCTGGGGTCTGCGTTATTGCCAGCGCAATAGCTACCTCTTCGGCCTGTAGCGTCGAGACGTTGTTGAGAGTGAGGCTCGAGGCGTGGCTATCTTTCTTCGTCACAGTCGCTACCATGGCTCCTCGTCTGGCATAATCTGCGGCGTCCGTATAATAAACCATATCGTTTGAGCCGTAGTTTTTCTCCAGGGCTCTAACTCGCGCCTCTCTCCGACCCTCGTGGAACTGCGGGTGCATGTTTCTGGGCAGCGGGGCCACTCTGATGTTTTGGCGTAGTTCGCGAGGGATGTCTACTGTGGTTTCCAGAGGGCGATCAGGGATGTTTATGCCCAGTCTTAGCAGAAGGGCCCTGCCTGCATCCGTCCCTGCTAGCCGGTAACGTTGACTGAGCAGGTGGCCCTCAATCAGCTCGTCCACAGTGTTGTGCACCCCAAGCTTGAGGAGACGATCCGTGGAAGTGTAGGGGGGCAGACCCAGGGCTTGTTTATACGCCTTTCGTAAGAGCGTATCTAACTTGTTCTTCTCTGCCTTGTTTAGTAGTGCATAGGGCGTCACATAGCAGATTCTCGATACGACGAACGCCTGAACGAGGCGAAGCGTATCCGCCTCCTTCATGCCTCTTCCCTTGGTCGTGATCCGACGGAGCAAAAAATCTGAGCTGCTTCTAGTGCGCAGAAAGGGCGGTAGGCAAACAGATGTCCCTTCGATGGAGATCATGCTGGACGGTGCTACCATCACCCCGTCTCCGCAAGTGAAGATTCTAGGTATGGTAATTCAAGCTGATTGCGCAAACACCACGACGATAAGGAAATTGGAACACACGACTTGTCAGATTGCAACAATGTTGAGGCACCTCCGCAGGAAACATGTGCGGAGTTTCGAGGAATGGTTAACGTGTTTACTTAGGAGTGTGCTGTGAACAGGGATGAGTGCAGGGGACTACTTAGAAGTGGTGCTAGATTCGTTCGTTGGCTGGTTGAATTATATATAGCTACAAAACAGAAAGTGTGGTTTCCTACTTTTCTGAAAAAAAAAAAAGTTACTCTGGTTCCCGTTGAGCAATTTTGAGGCATTAAACTCACGTCGTGTAACTAGAGACATCCCACAAGCTTGACAAATTTTATTGAGAGTAGTTTGTTTTTGTTAGCGTGAGTTTCCAAATCAATAGGAAAACCTATACGCTATGTTCGATTCCGCGAAAACGTTATAAAGGTGTTGCGTTAAGCGATGGATTACGAAAGGAGAAAATGTGAAGAGGACACTGATGTGAATTTGTTGATCTCTTATACGCGATAACAATGTGAAGTTAAACCTGTGCCGCCTTTTTATCCCCCGGTCAAGGGAATCTCTATTGCCTTATCACAGCCATCAGCATTATGTTTTTCACCTATGCTAGAGTTCTACCTGACTGGGTAATCGAACAATTTTTCATAGCTTTCTTCGGTGTTTCAAAGCTGATTCGGTACCCCTAATACTTGTTTCCTTCCGCGTGCTATCGTAGCCCGTTTGGCGTCCTTGCCGACCGCTTTCGGAGGCGCATGCGCAGAAACGTAAAAAAGGGTTCTCCAATATCGCGGACTGCTGCCGAATCCCTTACTTCGACGGCGCTTAGCAGATTTATAGCCGTACCCCACAAAGTAGGTAAATATCATTTCGCTTAATGAAGTTTTCTTGAAAGTGCGAAACTAAAGCCCAAATAACGAACCCTGGCATACAGACTACACGAAAACTGCCTGTATATCTCATCCATCAATCCCCGATTTTAAGTACGACTTGTACACTGTTGATACGGCGCCATGTGAAGGGCATACCATAAAAAGACCTCTATTCTAATTGTTGTCCGGAAAAAGAGATTGGAACGCAATGACATCGAAACCGTCCCGTGAATTTTATAGCGTTGTCAGCTCGCACGTCGACGGCGTGAAAACCAATGGTTTGTATTTTAGTTCAAAGTTAGTTTGCAGTGGAGACACCTAGCAACACTGTTTCGAAATAAAACCCCTCCTGACTCTGACTTAACTTCGTTGAAATTGCCATTAAAACCTACATGCTACAACTAGTAACCTCCTTGGGTTTCCGGGGCAGAGAAGTGCTTAGATAAGCTTGAAAAATATCGTTAGAGAGCCCGCAGACGTCCTAGGGTTGAGGGAGGTTCATGAGTGGAAGGGATGCGAAAACTGGGAGCACACGCAATATTTAGACGAACAACATCGCCAACACGATACCTAGAGTTCATTGCATCCACGTTCACTTGGAATTACAAACGGACCCACACGTGCGTGCATTTTTTCTTGTGCATTCATTGAGCCCACATAATTGTAGCGTCCACTAATGCTCGGGACCGCGAGGACTTTCATTTCCGGGTTCATGCGCGACGAACAAGCTAAGTCGCACAGACGACCGCGGCGACGGCGGGGAGACGATTTAATTTAGGTCCGTGACGCGCCATTTGTGGAAGCTGCGACCAGCGAGCAATTTCCGTTGGCGTCGGAATCCCGCGCGGCTTTCAGCGCTCGTGGCCTGCAGTGGGCACCATTTATTTTCCTCCTTAGTTTCTCGCCCCCGCTTCCTCCTCCTCTTCTCCGGAGCTGTGCAATGGGTAAGAACTTCTTGAGTAATTAGAGGGAAGTATCAGTCGAGGAAGTCAAAGCTAACCAGACTTTCGGGTGGTTCGTCTGGTAGTTTATCCTTTGCGGTAGATGGCTATATCATTTTCAGGGGACGGGGGGGGCATTCGCAAACTTTCACTTACAAAGGGATGAGACACCTTCAGCAAATTCTCATAGTATCCTGCACACTTCCCACCTGTTTGATATGAGTTGCACCGGCTTTATTATTTCAGGAAACTGAATATTCGCCTGCTGTCTCTTCTTACAGGACGTATAGGGCGATATTCCGCTTGTGGATTCTTGGAAGTTGCAAATAGGTCGAGCCCACATATAACGGCCCCACTTAAAACGAACTTTTGCTTACAACGAACAAAATCCGCGTGACCGTCAAAATATACGTTATTTCAATAGCATAAAATCCCACACAAAACGAACGTCTTTGAGCCCTGCCGATCGGTTACAGAGAACGGCCGGCGCTCCAATGTGGGTTGAAATTACGGCCTCTGCCCAACTCTGCCGGTGTAGGAGGACGCGCTAATGAAGTGATACGTCGACGCACGGGCTCGCAACGTACCAATAAGTGACCCAATTGTGCTAGTAAAAGCCAGAGACTTTGCATTCATGTTGGATTTTCATGACTTATACCCAGGCAATGGCTGGGTACATCGGTTGAAGGTGCGGCACGGCATTGTTTTTAAGTCTACTGTCGGCGAGGTGGCGTCCACAAGTGACCAAAATGTTGCAGCATGGCTTGAAAAAAACGGAGAAGTTATTTCAAGCTAGCGGAGCGTGACGTCTATAACGCAGATGAAACTGCGTTATGTTACAGATGTTGCCGGATAAAATGCAGGCTATGAAAGGCGACACATGCACTGGGAAAAAGCTTAGCAAAGTGCACGTCACAGCACTTCTGTGCACTAATATGGATGGCAGCTTGTCGATACATGCTTTGCTCGTACTTACATTAAAGTAGACAGGTGGGTATTCTGTCTCGCTTTAGATGATAACGTGATGTTGCACTCCTCCTTTCATTGGGGCCTGATCAAACTGTCCAGATGTTTAATTCAAGAATTATGGAAAATTTTGTAATTCAAGGGGGGGGGGGGGGGGTCCCAAAAACTAGGGGGGTCTGCACACCCCCTAGGGGGTGTGTAGGGAAATCACTGCTGCCTCGTCGGAGGTGACAGCCACTTGCGTGCGGAATTGTTTCCACAAGGCCAAATTCGTCGACACGCAACCTGAATCCGAGCCTGATGCTTCCGATGGCCAGTCCTGCGGCGATTTGTGGCAGCGAGTCATCGACTCTGACATGGGGGCCATGACCTCGGCTCGGACGATTTCGTTTGTGCCAATGAAGATGCTAACACTGCGGAACCGTGCACAGACAAGGGCACCGTTAATGAAGTGCGGGGCAAGAGCGATGCGGAGGAATCGGACGCGGACGCCGACGAAACTTCTGAGCCTGCGCCTATAAGCACGCCTGTTGTAATGGGCTATATAGAGGACCTTAAACAACTTGTTTGCGCGAAGGGCCTCAGCGAAGAGCACGCGGCTGCTCTAAATAAACTGGAGACCACCCTTATCAAGTCTGCACGGCAGAAACAAACAGCCATCACGGACTTTGCGAAAAAACAAATTGTGTTTTGACTTCTGAGTTTTTTTACTCTGGTTCATTTACTACGAACTTCCGGATTTAATGAACGGAGGCCGCGTGACGCTCAGGTTCGTTATAAGCGGGCTCAACAGTAGTCTTGATGTCAGTTTGTGATTCTCTGCGGCATCCTGAGCCCGAAGCTGGAATTATGCGATGCCAGCTCTTGTGAATGAGTTACGCCCAAAAATACATTTCAGCGAAAATATCGCGCTATAGGCGGATGTTAGTCTGATCTTTCTTTCGCACGAAGTAAAATTTATTCCGTATGTTAACTGATACTTCTAACTATTTTTACATTTAGTTATTGTGGACGTCGTACAAACCAGAATAAATTATAGTTTTAACAATGGGAAGAGGCTCTCGAAGAAGCCCTAATCTGTTAAACACAAAGGATATATCCTCAAGAGTGCAAAACGTAGTACTCGGTTGCGGCCGAGCGGATACGATCGGAATCCGCCGCATTTGAAATAAAACGTGTGAAATATTTTTTTGATAGTAGCGAAGGAAATATTGAGTTGAACCACATTTTTAATCCAAGATGAAAATCGCGAAGTTCAATGCCGTGAAGCTTATACTTTAAACCACAGCGGCAAGGAAGTAAATTGAAATCTCTCTATATCGTTTACAGCGGATGGAATTCATGTCATACCAGTTTCATACCGCACGAAGGCTCAGGAGAAGCCAATCAAAAATGACAGTCGTTCAATCTTCCCTCTGGGTCGATCGTCGCGCAAAACCAATCGAAGCATGGCTCTTTCGTAGATTCGACTCAAGAGAAGATACTTTTCTGGTGGAGGCAAACCGCGAAAACGAGATTCGGGCGCAATTAAAATTTGAGGGTCAGCGCAATGTGCCATGATGATGTCATCGCTGAAGATGTAAAAGGGCAACTTAGCTTCTGGGTCAATGGCTACTACAATGACGGGGATCATTATTTGCCACAAACAGGACGCAGATGGCTTCTAGCCGTTCTGGTTCTAGGAAATGTCACTCCTTCGAAGACACAAGGAAGCATCTCAGGCAATTTTAGGGTGTTTCGGGAACTGGAAAGGGGAACATTTCACACCAAAACAACAACAAAAAAAGACGTGGTTCGAAGAAATGCGCTGACGATTACGACACTTGTCAATAAAAATTTGAGCGGAGCCGTTTTGTTGTTTCGATTTTCTGATATACTGAGGCAAATAAAATAATTTCAGAGACATACCTGTATGTACCATTACAGACCACTTTTTTGTGTGATGATTAAGGGGGTGGAGTAAGTAGCGCAGCTAGCAGGGACGATGTGTTGTGCGCCACTCCCGAAACTGAGCGCAGTGTGGCGTGATCACCTCGCTAATCGGGAGATCACGAGAGAAAGCGCGTGGGTGATGCATGAGTGCGTTTCACAGCAGTCGCCGCAGACAGACCTCCCCTCATGCAGCACTGAGTTTCCACACTCTCCTGCTTCGCTTTTCCCCTCCCGGTCTCTTCGCTATCACCATAAATCACCCCCCCCCCCCCCCCCCCCCCCCCGCCATAGTTTCCACCGATAGATAGCTTTAGGTTGTGTTCATTGGCCGACTAGAAATAAAATCGGTCGGCATATTTTCTGGCTACAGCTCATAATTGCTGCGGCGCTCCTCTGGCAAGTATTTGCAGTGACCTAGCTAGCATCCTTGCTCATCTGATAAACATGAAGCAGCGTAGCATACGGCGTGTACCGCCTGCTACGGAACGTGTAAAACCAGAATTTTCGAAGCAAGTTTGTACGACTACCTAGGCTCGCCGAAAGTGTTGACCCTTTCAATGTGCAATTAACGTAGGAAACTGTCATCCCCTGTATGTGTTCTGTTCTCTTTTTCTGTGCTGTTTTTTCTTCTTTCAGTATGCGAGTTAGACGCTTGCTAGAGATTCCAGTCGCGCTCTTTTGTCTGCCTGCTAGTCACTCATACATGGTCTTACTTTCTGTTAATTAGCGTAAAACATTAGGGGCCAATCCACTTTGACGAGGGGGAATATTAGCGAAGCTGTCGTCGTGCTCCCGAATTGGTCCCCAGGCCATGATTTCAACCTGGTCGGGCAGCAAAGCCATACGACTGCACGAAACAAAACATGACTGACCGGGGCGTAGTCCACAGAAAACCCTTTGTTTTGCTAATTTCGGATTGAGCATAGTTCCAAGTAATGAGCTCAATGAATCTTGGAAAAACGAGTTTCATCCTGGCAGACCAGTATGGGGCGTCTTTTTCCCTCCCGTAGCATGCGGAAGTTCTACAATTTTGCGACTTCACTGTGAGCTAACTATGACAAGTCGTCTTAGTGGCCAATCAATGTATAATTTGGTGGATAGTATTGATAAAACGAGAGTTGTGGCTGTTTTCTACAAGCATTGGCGATATAGCTGACTTCATCGCAAGGCGCTTTTGTTCCCGATACAAACGGAAGTCGCCTTGGATACCCCCCTTCCCCCTGAAAATTCAATAATCAGGTCTGCGACCTAATGAGGGTACCCGATGAAATGTACAGTAAACGCTTTTACTAGGCATTAACTCATGTTAACGCCTCCTCCGCGGCCGCTACGCGCGGCAATTTTTCCGCAATCGACTCCCGCAGGACTTTTACAAATACAAATTTTACAAATACTATCGCGTGTCAAAAGAGAGCCTAATAATGCGCCCTTTATTCTTCTGTAAGGACAGCGCACGACAGCGGAGCGCTGGCTCATGACCTGGTTGCCCATACGTCGGTGAACGTCTCGTTTAATTAAAGCCTCGATCAACTGCGGTGCATCGATAGGTGCCGTCCCGGTCGCTTGAGCCTAAACCTATTTTTTATGATTGACGCTGTGGCAGCGACATCTGTTGTGCACGAAGAGGCATTTCCGCTCGTAATTACGCCCCGTCCCTCGCCTTAAATGTCGGAATCGCGGTTGGCTTTCAAAACGTCATGCTGGCAAGTCGGACGCATACCTCCGGTTTTTTCTGGAAGCGCGAGAGCCGTCAACGAACGCATTTCCACTTGTCCGGAGCTAAGCCACCCGATGCACTGAGGCTATTGCTGAAGATCGCTGTATGGTGTCAAGTACAGGAGATCGCTATCTGGTGTCAAGTACGCGATGGCAAACTGCTGTTGTTACTTCTCTGGCTGAGCTAGAATTTGGGGCGACTTGCAGGTATGCAAAAGGCAAAGAGACGGGAGAGAGAGAGAGAGAGAGAGAGAGAGAGAGAGAGAGAGAGAGAGAGAGAGAGAGAGAGAGAGAGAGAGAGAGAGAGAGAGAGAGAGAGAGAGAGAGAGAGCTTTCACCGGTGTACGGCACCGAAAGTTTTGCACTTCACATTTGTGCCCTTTTCATGGCTTGGTCTGTAAGACGGTTGCTGCAGCCGGTTTTTTTTTTGTGTATGTGCAGCCGTTTTTTGTGATGCACAGCGACGTTTTTGGGTACGCACCGAAAATGAAATTTGAAAAGCGGCGGGGAATCCGCGTTCCCAAAACGTGGTGGTTCGTACCGTTCAATAAGATGTTCCGATTGTGCTCTCACTATAGACGGTAGGCCTACCCAGTACGGCATACGGAAAGCAATCGTCGCACCGGAGCAGCATATTCGAACATTTTGACAAGCTGCGCCCATCTTCCGATGAGGAGTGTGAAGAGGTGTCAGTAAAAAGATGAACCTATACGAACCCGGCAGCGCGTATACGCGTGCTGCACACAATGGTATTTGAATGGAGCCGTCGACCTCTACGGTATCCTTCGACGATAAGAGCTATAAATCCACTCTTCTTACACTTACACTCAAAGAAGTTCCTACTTAGAGAAGAAGTTCACTTACACTCATACACTCTTAGGCAGAAAGGACTAAAAGTTCGTCCTTTTGGGGACTAACGGCTTCTGCCACAATCATTAATCCCTTTGGGGACTAACTGCGAGGGGACGAACGGTTAGTCCCCCACCCGGATGGCCCGTTCCGATACTCCCCAAGGACGAACTGCGTAGAGTCGCAGAAAAAAGAAAAAAAACGTTGGCACAAGCAGGGATCGAACCACCGACGCCCGGAAATATACAGAAGGAACCCGACGCGCTATCTGCTGGACCACGCCGCCGGGTGGTAGCTGCGGTTGATAATATTCAAGTGTACAGCGTGTAGTTCTGTGCATAACGCAACAGACCCATTGCAACTGGTGCCCGAATTTCTATCTGTGCAAGCGAACGTGACCGCGTTTTGCGCCTTGCTCTTAGCGCTTTGCTAGGTTTAGGGACTATTGCTCAGTTCGATTCGAAGTAGAGCCTCACAACCATAGTTTTTCTTGTAAATAACAATCAACTCGTCGTCGCCTAGTTGAGATAGGTAGCTGGGCGATCGGACGACTCATTTGTTTCCGCACAAATTAGCGCAAGCTAAGTGCTTTCTTAGTGTTCGATACATATGTTAAGTGCTCTATGTAACGTATGTGAAAGGTGTCGTCTGTGTGAGTGTCAGAATAAGGAAACATGACATATTTTCCTGCATCGGCGAAAGCGAATTCGGTGTTGCTTAGCTTGAATTCTTCAAATTCGCGTCGCTAGACGATTGCGACTGGGAAATGCAAGCAGGTTTTACAGCAGTTGCAGCATTGTCATAGCTGTGGTGCCCAAGGCAATTATGTACCGAGTGTAAAAGATAACTTCGAGACACTTACCTGTAGCGAGCATTTTTGTTTTGCAGTTGTCATCAGCAACATGCGTTTTTTCTCGTCTGTTAAACATATACATATTTATTACGCTCAGGAATCCACTTTTGCTATTGTCACTAATTTTTGCGTTACTGTTAAGGCGCTTGAAAGCTTTCGTTGGCCGTTATTACCTCGCACGAATCGTATGCAACACAGCGTATCAACATAACCTCGCCGAGAAGCGTATGGCAATCGCGCTTCGCCGCTCCTTGCCATTACCCGCCGCTCTACTAAGCCTAGGCGATTTTCTTATAACTAACATCAATATTTTCTCCCGTGGCACCATCTAAAGCACCCAGTGACTGCAATGGCTTGTGTTTTGGAAATATAAAACTGTTCGCAGACATATGCGCGAAAGGGCAACAACGACGCCATTAGGGGATTAACGGCGCAGCAAAGAGACTAACTGCATGCGTTTCGTCTTCCCGTTACTCCTTATAGATCGGCGGGGACGAACAGTTAGTCCGCATTTATGCACGTACTCTGCCGCAGATACTCCCCTTGAAGATTAACGGTCGCCCGCGAAGACTAACGGCTGTATTTTAGTCCCTATTTTAGCCCCTTTTGCCTAAGAGTGAAGTAGGTAGTCTTTACTAGCGTCACTAGATAACGGACAGAGTACCGCCCTTGCGGCACGCAAGTGAGCAACGGCGGCCATTTTGTTGTTTATCAATGTTGGCAGATTTCCGCTTCTGCTGCCTCACCCCGAACTTGCATGAGGTCATTTGTAAACAACACTGCGGAAGACGCAGCAACACGGCATTTACGGACACACGTCTGCAGCTGAAATGTTGCGACGCGCGTTATGTTTGATTCGCATTCGGAACGACGCTGGTCGCGCGCAGCCGCAGAGCAGGGAGGGCGAGCTGAGACTACCACAGTTGACTGACAGAAAACACATGAACAACAAAATGGCAGCGCCCATGAACCGTCGCAGTGTAAACAAGTGTCACGTAATGTGAACTGTCCAATGATCACGGCGGCGGCACGGAACAACAGAAGAAAAGAGTGCCGATACTCTGTAACCTTATCCAGTGACACTAGTCTCTACCACAGCGCTCCAGAATGGGCAGTTGAAGTGAAGAAGTGTGCAAATTCGGCGAATGACGAAGCCGAACATACGATAGGACTAAAAAAAAAGTGCATGTTTGCCGGGGTAACACGCAAGGCGCGAATGGCGTTTTGCATTGCGCAATGTCCCTGCAGATGCCCTTTTTCGCTCAAATTGAATGCTCGGCCACGTCATTCGGCGAATTAGCCCACTAGGTCACTTCGCTCGGTCGTTTTGGAGCATCGTGGTGAAGACGCCCTATAGCGACATCTTAGAGTGTACCCTCACTGGAAGTGGATTAAAAGATCTGCTATAGCACGAATCTCTGTTCGCTGACGCGTTTTGGTGGGGGCGATTAAAAAGCAGCGGAAAGGGGTTACCAACTTTGCATGGGAAACTGAGAGCTTTTCACTCTACGTAAGAAGGTCACACTTGATTTGATTGATTTGATTATGAGGTTTAACGCACCCACGCCACGCAGGCGATGGGGCGCGCCGTAGTGGAGGGCTCCGGATTGTGTTTGTACCACCTGGGAATCTATAACGTGCGCCGAAATCTCGAACACGCGGGCATCTTCGCTTTTCGCGTCCATCAGAAAAGAGGCCGCCGCCGCCCGGAATTGAACCTGCCTCCTTGGGCTCAGCAGCACAACGCCTTAGCCACCGAGCAACCGCGGCGGGTAAGAACGTCACAGTTGGCACAGATGCCGCTGGCCGCATATCCTAACGATAGCGCGATTTCTTTTGTCCCGTTCAAAAAGCGTTTCAGAACCACTTTAATAATAAATACTCTGCCTATAAAAAGTATGGCAGACAGTGAAACTGTCAAACAGTCTTTCGGCGTGGGTAAATAAACACTATTCGCAGTAGGTTATTTTTTGGGAAAGTACACGAATTAATCTGAAACCTCGAGATGAACTCAGGCAAAGAATCGCCAAGGAGTGAGGCTCATTTGGTAGCCCGTTCAAGTAAGGAGGGACAGCTTGGCATTCTTGCTGAAATGTAAAGCATATGCATACGTCCACTGCTCACGTAAGTGAAAGGAGGTCGCCGTCTAACCAGAAGTTTGAATTTACACCCGTGAGAGCTCAAAGAGGAGGAAGATTTTAGGCTTCAATGTAAGGGATAAAAAGAAGGCATCATTGGTCGCCTTTAGAATAAACAATATTGTGACTGAACCCAAGGAAAAAAAGACGAATTATGAGGGGCGTGTAATTTAATGGACAGGAAATTTGTGAAGGAGAGAAGTGGCTATCGAGGGAGGGTAGCAGAGGCAGACAAAACGCCTGATCAAATAATGGGTTCGACTAACGCAGGAAAAGTGTTTGGAGAAATTATCGGTAAAAACCGTTGCCCTGCAGTCCACCACGTACGAAGACGACTGTAATCAGAATGATAATGATTACGATCATGGCGAGAAAGAATACTACTCTAGATCAGAATATGTGCGTCCGGAACGTCTAACAGCAAAAAAAAAAGGAAACGTAATGAACAGTGCTAAAAAAATATCTTGCCATTCCGGCATAGCGAAAGTGGATGACCTGCGAAGCATTGCGTATGCCATGAGAGCATATCAAACGTTGAAGGTCAATTGATCACTCTGTGCTTCGAGGCGGATCTCGCGTGCTATCTAGGAATGCAATTTATTTTTTGCTCAGCGTAATTGAAGGATGGGATGCGCACCTACATCCCAGCTTCGCAATATTGAATGGTTTGATCACTTCCTGCGTCGTCTGGTCTTTGTGCGAAAAAGACACTTTTGTTTCATTAAACTTCGCTTTACAGCCAAAGTACCAGTAATGCAAGGAAAGGTGCCCCTGCGGGTCATTATCGAGGCTGCCCTTGTGTTCCATGAGGCGCACATTCAAACAACGGCCCGTCTGGCCCACGTACTGACGGCCGCACCTGAGAGGCACGCTGTACACTGGATCCGTTTTGCACTGCAGAAACGGTGCTTTGTGATTTACCCCGCTGCCTTTGCGCTTGCTTCTTGATGGCACGCCTTGTGCTCGAGCACGTATCAGCTCTTTGTTGCATGAATTAATTTTTTGTGTTTTAGCGACCCGGGTAGTATTATAAGCCCGTTGTTATGACATTGGAGCGATTTGCTGCGTAATGTGAGGTTGTTCAGTGCGGCGCAACTTGCGGCTGTAAAGACCCTCCTCCACCCGCCCTATCTTCTGCCAACCCTACGCCGCCCTCAAACCCGCCCACATTACCGGACATCGCTCACCTTAAAAGCCACATTCGTGATATCACCCAGTTCCTCTCGGAGCGCATAGCTGCCCTTGAAAGCCACTCTCTTCTCACCGCTTCTCCAGAGGCGAAACACCGCATCCCGCGGAAGCACCAAGCAGCATCAACCAGCTCCACACCAGTGAACGAACCTGACGATGAGCACTTCTCTCCAGAACAGCCACCGCAGTGAGTGCCGCGCTCCCTGGCACCTTTCTCTCTGGCAATAGAACTGCAGATCATATCGCAACAAGTACCATGTCCTTAATCAATAAGTTCTACCTAACCCTCCCACTCTCATTTCGCTTCAAGAAACGACACAGAAAACCGCTGCCTGCAAGGATATACCACAATCGTCTCCGGCTCTGCCAGTCGAACGGCCATATTACTGAAATCCCACAAGCTTGCCCAAATTCACACCCTTCCCACTGAGGTCGACTACGTGTTTGTGGAACTGCAACCGGGAACTCGCCATCTTAAACGCACTCTTGTCGTGAACATCTATAGTCCACCCTCTTACCTGCTCCCCCCGTTACTCCCCCTCATTCGTTTCGTGCGGCAACGCACCAAAGGCCATGCGCGGGTAACTGTAAGTGATTTTACACCCCATCATACCACATGGCGCAAGACAGCAAGAAGGGCACGCAGGTTCAAAAAATAACCTTCACCTATGCATTGCTCCCGGCACATGCACCCGTACTGGCAGCAGCGTAACTCGTGACTCTTCCCCGGACTTGTCTATGGCTTATAATGTTACAGACCCAATCTGGACATGCCTCGCAGACACACTAGGGGGTGATCAGCCTGCAGCTGCCTTACACAAAAGCTGCAAAAACTCACCTGGGCACTGCACGGTTAGCGGATTGGACACAATTTTGTCACGGAAACCATGTCCAATCTATTCATGACATCAAAGAATGGTCAGCTGCCATCCTGGATACGGCACAGACGTACACAAAAGAAATAATGCTAACTCCTAACACCTACTTTGGGTTGCCCGCCGTGGTCTAATCAAGCGATGGAAAACTCGAAAGACCAATCGGCGGCTCCGCATGCAGATCCCTAACCAAGGAGCCTGCTGATTATGCCCAGCACCTTAGCCCGCAAAATTGGGCTCAATTTTGTACGAAGCTTTAAGGAACGCCAGGGACGAACCTGATATCTCCTGATATCTCTAATGGGTAACAACAAAACCAAAACAGCAGCGGCCCACAAACTGCGCTGCCTCATACAAAACTATCCTGGCACGGAACAAGAACTTCTAGAGGAGATAAAGAAACCATGGGCACGACCAGGCGGGGAATCGTCCCTGCCCCATGCTTCTCACGCAGGCCCCGCAGACGTGGACCTCGATGCGCCCTTCACTCTTTCAGAAATTGATTGATTGATTCTAGGGTTTAACGCGCCGACGCAACGCAGGCGATGAGGTGCGCCGTAGTGGAGGGCTACGGATTAATTTTGACCACGTGGGTATCTTTAACGTGCGCCGAAATCTCGTACACACGGGCGTTTTTGCTTTTAGCCTCCATCAGAAAAGCGGCCGCCGCGGCCGGGAATTGAACCCGCGACCTCGTGCTCAGCTGCGGAATGCCAGAAATTGTGGCAGTCGTGCGAAACCTCGCCCGCATTACCACGCCAGGTAAAGACTGCACGCAGAAAAAATGCCTGCACTACCTTGATACAACCGCCATTGAAGATTTGTTACTGTACATAAATAAACAATGGAATGTAGATTCCGCAACTCTGGAGGCACGCGGGTATAACTCTGATCCCAAAGCGAAAGAAACCATCGACTCCAGGAATCCTTCGCCCCATCTCCCTGACATCATGTGCTGGGAAACTTTATAAACATTTAGTAAATAACCGCTTACTAGCACACATAGAGGATAATGATGTGTTCCCAATGGCCATGTTTGGCTTTCAACCCAATATGTCCACGCAGGATATTTTAATCCAACTTCAGTCGGACATTATTGACCCCCTCATGCCATCCCACAAACGCTGCATACCCACTGTGGACATCAAGGGTGCCTTCGACGACGCGACGACGTTTCAGAGTCGGCAATACTTGCACGACTCACATATCTCGGATGTGGACAGCGCATGTCAGTGCCTTCTTAACGGACCGCACTGCGACAATTGGTCTTGGATATCTTCGATCAACTCACGATTAAAGCGAAAGGTACCACGCGATGCTCGGTCATCTCGCCACTGTTATTCAACATCGCCATGAAGAACCTCTCGCCGAAATTTCAGTCTATTCCGCACATTAAGCACGTATTATACGAGGATGACCTTACCGCCTGTACGCCTACTGGCTCCATTGGAGAGCAGCAAGATGCCTGGCAGCAAGCGGTTACCGTTACCCTTCACTATCTCCAGACACGAGGCCTCCAGTGCGCACCCGAAAAATCAGCTTTGCTGACGCTCCACTCCCTGCCTTCTCACAAATCTCCTCGACATATACCTGAACCTAAGCTGACCATTGCCGGGCAGCCAGTCCAACGTCCTACACCTGCCGGTGTTGGGTCTCACAGTACACAAAAATGGCTCTGGACTGCACACAATTTCCGCTCTACATAAGCTCCTGTCACAACTGATGCACCTTCTGCAACTCATCTGCCACTGCCGTCGAGGCCTTAACAAGGAAGATACCCAAAAAATAGTGCAAGCTTTGCTTATTAGCCGCATCGCCTTCGAAACCCCATACCTTGCTCTCAAAACAACAGAAAAGGCTCCGCTCAACACCATGATTCGCCAAGCGTACAAAATTCCGCTTCGCCTCCCCGCTGCCCCTGCTACCCAAAAACTACCCGCTTTGGGAGTTCACAACACGTGGGAAGACCTGGAAAAAATCCATCATTCAGCTCAACTACGGTGCTGCGGTGCAGCCCAACCTCCATACTGGTATACACTTATCCTGTCCCGTGCGACTATTTTTTAGAGGGTTCCTCATAATAAAGAAAGTGCTGACAGGGACGCGATTCACAGATTTTGATGAGGAAAAAATACCGTTGTCGGCTCGTGCTCGAGTGTGTAGTACTGCAAGTTGGGTAAAGCTGGGAATGTAAAATTAATGTTTCCGGTTACTTCTGGGTCCGCACTCTTATGCTTGCGAAAAATACTCTTGAAGGTTTTTATATTTTTCTTCCTTTTGGGCTCAAGTACATAATCCGAAGTATGATAACCGACAACAAGAAGCCAAAAGCCAGTCAGTGCACTAAAGGTCCGGTATAATGTAAAACCCTCAGACTAAATACACTAAGAAGGGAGCAAGCAAGCGAGCCCTAATAAATGCGATGGCTGCTCGAGTGGACCGGCGGATATGGGGTGAAATGATATACTGAAAAAACTGAGTGTAAGCGTGAAAGAAAACCCACTTCCGAGCTTCATGTTCAGGGAGTATCCTCCACTCGAGTCGCTGGAGGGACAGAGTGAATTTTGGTTTCCGTGTCATCCCGCGAATGCATGGAGTTGTCAGGCACTCAATTTATTCTGCCAATACGTTCACCGATGTGAGCCACGTAGAGCGGAACGTCTCGTGTCGAGTCAATGCAAATGAATGAAACAGATAACGCGTTTCACACGTGGAGTTGCCGTGAGGTAAACAGAACTAAATCTACCGGTCTATGTGCTGGTACCTGGAGATTGGCGCCAAACATCCCATGGAAGAAAGCACCTGTAAACAAACGGCTGAACGTATAAAAACAGGCCAAATATAGCTCATATTGGCGAGAGGCAAGTGCATGTACGCAAAGTGGAGTAGTTGGGGCGAAAAGAAAATCGAAAAAATAGGGCATGGGATTCGAATCAGAGACTTAGCACGCATCTCTAACGCAACCACCGTTCGGTGACTCTAGCTGACTAGAAGGGAACGCAGTGAATGTTTTGTGGCCGTCGAGTTAGAAACGTGTTTTACATACATGTAACAGGGGCTGCATGAGTAACCCGAGCCCGAGCTTGATAATTTCAGACGCAGCAATTGCGGTGGTAGCAATAAACGTTCCTGCTAAATGTGCCCTTTGCTTGGCGATGCGACCGCGTTTATGTGCAGATTTATAGGATCCCAGAGAAAAATGAAAAAGACGCAAAGAGAAAACCACGCTTACAATAATGAGAGTTCCGGAATGGGACACTAATACGATTGCCGTCACTATCTCATAAGGAGAGCTTTTGTGTCCTCGTAATTTTTTCCCCTCCATTTCTGATCAACTTCAGGCTCTGACCAAGAAAGCACAGCGCGGAACACGTGCACCAGCACAGCACCGCCTTGCGTGAAGACGACAGACACCGAGGTCCTTCACTGCAGCGCTTGCAATGAGTGCTGAAGCCCGGCATTTTGTGCGAGTCGATGGGGCAGCTACTTTTATCGCCGGTCCTGTCCTGCCAATATTTATTTCCTCGTTGGCCGGTCGTGCTGCCGATTCCTTCGCGTTGCCTTCAGTCCGCTTGTGTTGAAGTTGCGTGCGCTTAGGATGCAGGAGCAGATGTACGCGAGCGTTCCGATTAAGGTGACTTCCGTCAGTGAGGGTATTCGTTTGACAACAATTACTTCGCCACTGTGAGGAGGGGCCGCTGCAGCGCATGTTGGGCGATAAGTGAACGCCGTAAGAAAGCCAAACGAGGCCCTGAAGGCATTGCAGTGGCCTGCGTGCGAGAAAGGCCACTGTGTACAAAAGGGTAGGAGAGGGGCCGGATTATCGGTTCCCGTGCTAGGGAAGGCAACAGTGGCGACGGACGCTGAGAGAGTGGGTGTTCTGGAGTAGCGGGTCACTGACTCTACGGCGGAATTACGAAAGTACGAGGAAACAAAACGGAAAGAGCAACCCGGCTGCGCGGATGGCGTCTCGGAGCGTCTTAGGCCATCGTCGTCCCTTGTTGGATACTTTGGCCGCCGCGAGCGTAAAAACGGGAAAGGAGGCGTGTGTGCCGAACGGGAACAAGGGCGCACTTCCGGGCGCCTCCGGAAGTGCAGGACGGCCCCCCAGGAGGGGCGCGGTCGGAAGTGGACGCTCGAGGCGGCCATTCCGCCGCATGCGCCGTCACCAACGTGGGGGCTGAGGGCAGTCACTTTCACTGCCGCGCAGCGCCTGCGCAACAAAGGCAGGACATTTTCTGCCCCAACGTCAATGCCTTGGCTATCTAGGCCATCCGACGTTCGAGAATGTCGGCCAATGACAAAATGCTAACGCGAACCATATTCCTTTCCGTTGATGACTCGCGGGTGACGCAGGCATCCAGCAGGCGTCCGAGCGAGGAGGCTGGCAGGCGAAAGGGAAAGTGAGGAACCCAGCCGGGCAAGACCGGCCGGTGTCCTTGGCTCTCCCCTTCGTCTGCAGCGGACTGAGGAGACGTTGGGCGCTCCTTGTGTACTGGGGTCCGAGGCAGCGATCCGATTTGCGAGGCGCGCGCGCACACTGCGCCAGTGCGTGCAGCTGTTCTAAATGGCACGCCCGATCGAGCAGACCACAGCAACGGAGACCCCTCTGCTCTTGTCTTCGTTCCGCTAGCGTGCAACAATCCCAACCACGGCCCAAATCGCTTGGCTTGCGGGGAGAGAACACTGACGCGACGCAGACGTCTGATCAATTCAGAGGTCGGCGGACTCACTCATGAGTCCACTCACTCAAACTCATTTGGGCTCAACCTCACTCGTGAGTTTGAGTTTTAGTGAGCGTGAGACTTGTGTTGCATCATGAATTTAAGCCCGAGTCAATTGGAGCCCAACTTAGTTTGAGTATATTTGAGCCCAAGTGATACTGAGTGAGTTTGAGCCCGCGTGATCCTGCGTCATCCCGATTGAGATTGTACCCGCCTGTGCCCGAGTGAATTTGAGTGCGGCTGAGCCCGAATGAGTTTGAGCCCAATTGACGGCGACTATGTTTGAGATGGAGTGAGTCTGCGTCTAAGTGAGACTGCATGAGACCGCTTGAGACAGTGCGACGTAAGTCCGTGTGAGACTGGGAGAGCTGAAGAAGGTCTTGCCTTCGGGCTAGTTGGTATTCCATAACGTTCATCTTAAGCACACAAAAAACACGGACACAGAAGACAAGGACAGGCGCTTGTCCTTGTCTTCTGTGTCCGTGTTTTTTTGCGCTTAAGATGAACGTTATGTGAGAGCTGAGCCGGCAGTCGTGTAGGTATGGACCTCAGTGAATTTGCGCCGGCGTGAATGTACGCCAGTGTTGTGCACATAAGACTTTATATTAAAGCCCAAGTAAATCCACCAGTTATAATTAACTAATCAGATTATTACATAGACCCCAGCTAGCTGCTGATCGTGGTTATCTCACGTGAATGAGGCCACTTTTCGCCCCGAATGATTTTGGCACCCGGAATGTCATTGCCACTGTGAGCGAAGGCTCGCCTTCCTTGACACCATGTGCGAGTGCGGCAGTGTAATGAAATTGGGTAACGCTGCCATGGCTCACTATAGTAGTTATGGAGCTCTTGATTTGTTTTGCGCTAGGGGTATGAGATCTTTTTCAGGCAGTCCATTTTGCGTTTTCAGCGAGATACGATTGTGCTAGGGCTGTAGCCCCAAAGATTAGGCATGTGCGTTTTAAGTCGTTTGTTACCTGCGTTGCTTCACTTATGTAATTTTTGCGCAAGTGTTTGCGTCAGGTACGAAGCACCTACGGTAGTTTCCTGTTAAGTTGCATGCGGCGTTCTGGGGTTGGAATTCGGGTTACGTGCGGGTGTGGTAGCAATCACGATACGCATGATCAGTTGGGGGGAGTTCTGATCTTCAAAAGATTCTTGTAGAATTGTGATGACGATCAGCACTTGCTCTCTACCACGTTCTAGGGGCTGGGCGTGTGACTGATAATCGAGGGGTGAGGCCATAAAAAAGGCTTATCCCATCTTTTTCTCCCAATGGATTTTCTAAGAAGGTGGGAGAGGGCGGTGGGAGAGCACACGGCGGCGCACGCTTTCGGTTGTTCCCCTGCTTCTGTGAATGGCTAATGATACGCTAGGGGTCAAAAAAGAAGATGTGAGCGCCGGGAGGAAGAGGAGGCGGCGGCTGTCCCTTCCGCTGTTTCAAATACGGTGTCAACTAACACCTCCGGGCGATGCCCACTTAGACTGAATAATGACGACATCATGAGATAGTCATGGTGAGTAGTGGATAAGGTAGAAATTAAAATTGAGGCCGCTAGGACATGTAGGGTACCAAATTAAAGATCTAGATGAAGGGAATCACGTGGGATAAATAAAATAAAATAATTCTTTCGGGTATTTTCATCACTAGAGGCCGGATTTTTAGGCATTAAAAAGCACGGTTTAGGCGCCAAAAATAGGCAGTCAATACAATATTTTAGGCCTCCAACATCGTTATTATAGGCGCATTAAACTTTGACATAAATGCAAATAATTTCACACGTAGACGTGCGTGACAAAGACGCCAACAGTTGAACATGGCCGTTCGGGTTGTCCCACAAAACTGCTGAACTAATGGACATCCATTGGCTTAATTCAACAGTGCTCACATTCATGTTCAACGGCCACTGCCGCTTGCTCGAGTGTCGCATATAGTGAAACAGGCCTAAAAAGAGCACTTGAGAGCTGGGAATACGGAATTGCGAGCCATATTATTGGGATTAAAACTCACCGTTATGCCACTGGGGCGTGTGGGGTATCAAATTAAAGGTCTCCATAAGGAAAACATCATGGAATAAAGAAAGAAATGCGGCCTACTTATCCTCATTATATAGTCACGGAGAGTCAAAGATTCGGTTAAAATTCAAAGTTATGCCACTAGGGCGTGTGGGGTATCAAATTAGAGGTCTCCACGAGGAAAATCTTGTGGAATGAATAAAGAAATGGGCCCTGGTTATCCTTTTTATATAGTCAAGGCTAGTCAAAGATTCGGTTAAAATTCAAAGTGATGCCCCTAGGTCGTGTGGGATATCAAAATATATATGTCGGTGAAGGAAGGTGGATCGAATACAATCATCGGAAATAATGACTAGTTAAGCAAAAAAACCTTATCTGGTGTCCCATAGATATAACTGTGCTCGTGAATTGTTGGCACGCCATCTTGAAAGCATGGTTGGTTCGACACATAGCAGCCCTCAACGTGAAACAGCTTAGCGAGTAATCAAACAGCTTAGCAAATAAAGTGCTGATATATTTTTCAGTTCATAAGGCATCAGCTACGCATTTGAATGGCTGGATTGTTGATGGACTGCGTTCACATTGGACTCTGTGTGCCCTGTGCAGGCGCAGGTTGTGCCGATAATGTTGCAGTCTATATTCTAGACTGACCTGCAGCATCCTAATACTTCGCTGCTGCATTCCGTAAAAGTAATTCATATGGCCCCACTTGACCAGATATGCATCAGCTGTGGAATAACAAAATATGCGTGGAAAATAAGAAGGAGCACGTATGTCCCACCCAAACAAGGTTGTGATTGTTCTTGATATTTTTACATCGGTTTTTTAGTCGCCAAGGCGGTATGCTCATGTGTTTACTACAAATGCGAACCTCCCAAGAGTTAAGTCCCATATTCGGTTTGACATAGCTGTTGAGAAGCGCACACGAATATTATGTAGACACCGAAGTGGAGCCTATATAGCAAGCTCGAAAGTCATGCAAGCTGTAGATGTAGCGTTCCGGAATTACCCACGTTTGCATAGCGCAGCTTATATATCAAAGCTAGCACTGCTACGTATGTCAAATAGGTATAACGAATTGAAAATTCAGGTTTTAATGGGACGAATTTGCCACTGGCCAATGAGGCACGTCGTAGTGAAAGGATCTGCATAAGTTTTGACTACAAGGGTGCCATTAACCTGCGCTTATATCTGAACGCACGGGCGTTTTCGCTTTTTGCCTCCATCAGAAAAGCACCCATTCACCCCGGTTGTGATCATACCCGCCTGCTTTGGCTCAGCACCACAACGCCTCAACCATTGCGGCATCGCGGGGAACACCAACCGTTCGCTGTGCTAATGGTCGGAGAGTATCTAAAGTAATGTACACCCTATATATCTGCTACACTGACGTATTTTTAGATCCAATGTATGCCATTACGAACTGATAAAACAAGAGCTTCTACTAATGTGTCTCGGGGTGACGAAAACACTATACTCGGTCACAGAAACATGATAGTCGCTTTTGTAAGCCGTTTCCAAGCCCGCATGTTGCTCTTTCCATGCGCACAACTTTATAGGAGCGGAGGGATTCAGCCGTTTGAAATGCTTCAGGCGAGGCAGGAAGTATTGGTCAGAGTTACTACGTGATGTTAGAATTGTAGCAACCATGTCTTTGCCAACCGAAAGCACCCTTCCCAATCATCATCAGATGAAGCTTTAACATCAGGACGCGAGTACTCGGCGCGCGATACAAGCTACTCGCCAGAGGACACACTCTCCCTGGTCGCAACCTGCGGGCTGACCAAGGTCCGCGAGGCCGTGTTGCCGTTGGGTTGCAGATGCAGCAGTTATATATAGGCGGTGCCACACTGCCTAATCGGCCACCTATACGAGGAAACTGAGCAAAAGCACCCGGCTTATTTTTACATTTAAACAAGCCAAAAATTCTGTTTCTGCAGCAGACGTGGTCTGGAGACATTTCTTTGGCACACAATGTTAGCAAACAGCAGGTGGAACTACATATTGCATGGTTCTGAGCAGCACCTAGAACTCTTTAAGAGACATTAACTTTGCGTTTTTTATGGCACAGCTTGTGAATATTGGATGCACTGAACCATTTAAATATTTTACGTAGTTTTGGCGGAAAGTACCAGCAGAGTGCACATCAACCTTAAGTCCCCTACGTAAAGTCAATGACAGAATCTGCGCCTGCGAGGGAATGCTCTGTATGTAATGCAGGCGCCGTGCATATTACAGATAATTATTTGCTGGCGCGAACAGCATCGGGTGCAGTGCCAAAACACACTAGAACGTGAATGGCTAAACTCTTTGGGAAATCGCGGATGAAAGGAACTGAGACAGAATATAAAAACAAAAGAATGGCGCGGAATTCCCAGCTATGAATTTCGTTCAGACAACGGTAATATGTAGGGCAAGTGACGCCGATAACTGATAGACACAAGAAATACCAAAATATACAAGTTATACAAGTGCGGTATTATAAACAGTCGGTGGCCGCGCAAGTTGACCCTTCCCGACATTTAAGAAAGGTTTTCGCTATCTCCATCTTCATTTTGCCCCTGTGGTTGTTCACCAGCCTTGTTTTTGGTGGCTACACCGCTTTTCTCCAGACATTGGGAACCGCAATGTGTCGACGAACCAACGTTCTAATGATGCCTGGTCAAACTTCGCCAGCGCGATTGGCGCTCTGAAGCTCCAGGTGAAGGTTTTTGAATATTGCCGTCCATCAAAGCTGAATTCGGCATTATTTACTGGCATGTGTTTGCATTAGTTGCACCCGTCTCCCTGGATGAAAACTACTAATTTTACCGCCCCCACGAGCTTACTGCACAACTCGGAATTTTTACTTATGAAGTGACGGGACATAATTAGCTTCCAATTCAGTCATTGCCTAGATTAACTTTGCGCCCTCAAAACCTTTCCTTTGACACTACAATTTCTTTTGTGCTCGCATTTTACCATTTGCAGTGAGTTCACTTCGTTTACCAACTCCTAACTAGTACTGATCAGCGGAATGCCTTGTTTATTTGCCCCAGGTGATTTTCCGCATCAAGACTTATGATTTCATACCCCACACATCCCCTCTGTATCGTTGAATTTTAACCTAATTTACGACTCACCATGACTGTCTGATGGGGATAACCAGGATGCATTTTTTTATTTGGTCCGCATGATTCCATTGATCGAGACCTATAATTTCATACCCCATAAGACCCGCCGCGGTGGCTCAGTGGCTAAGGCGTTGCGCTGCTGAGCACGAGGTCGCGGGTTCGATTCCCGGCCGCGGCGGCCGCTTTTCTGATGGAGGCGAAAAGCAAAAACGCCCGTGTGTGCGAGATTTCGGCGCACGTTAAAGATCCCCAAGTGGTCAAAATTAATCCGGAGCCCTCCACTACGGCGCGCCTCATCGCCTGCGTTGCGTCGGCGCGTTAAACCCCACAATCAATCAAATCAAATTCATACCCCATACGCCCCAGTGGCACCAGTGATTTTTACCCTATCTATGATTAACCATGACTATGTCATGATAATGACCAGGATTTATTGTGTATTTGTCTAGCGTTATTTCTCTAATCCAAATCTTTTTTGATACCCTACACGCTTAAGCGGCATCACTATGAATTTCAACCCAGTCTCTGAGTCACCATGACTATCTCATTAGTTCCCTCAACGAGAGCTACAATTTGATGCCCTACATGCCCTATCGGCACACCACTTTAAATTTTAACTTAACCCATGACTCACCATGACTGTGTCACGATTATCATTAGGAAGCAATTTCTTATTTGCGCCACGTGAATTCCTTCATCGAGACCTTCAATGTTATACACCACACGCCCTAGCGGCATCATTTGAATTTTAACACAATCTAAGACTCACAATGACTGTGCCATGACAACCAGAAATGAATTTTTAAAGACGATAGTCTTTCTTGGGCTACCTAAATGCAGAAATTTTGGACTGTCCATATGTCTGCTTGTGTGTCTGTGTCTCGATTCAACCACCCTGCCAAAGTGAACTAGAAGCTGCGCAATATAACTACAAACCCACACTCTTATATACCCACAGACAAATCTAAACGTCTAAGTCCGGTGGCAATGTTCACGCTTATCAACATTGTTGAACAAGACATAACGCAAATATAAGCTAGAAAATCAATGCGTAAGCGATATTTGCAGTGTTCCTTCAATAAAATTCATGGATGATTGGTTATTGCAATAGCAAATTAAATACTGCATCAACTTCAGAAAACCGTCGCCTGCTGTTGCCCGCGCTACTATAGCTCCTGGCGAAATTGAAGAAATCAAATGGCAACAGTAACGAAAGGTTGCACTAGATAGGTTCCACCTTCCGCTTGGAACGTTCGTGGAGTAGGGCAACGTGGTTTGTTAAACGTTAGAGTAGGGTGCCTCGATTCAGGCGCGTCTCCGCCGTGCGGCAGCGCTGGCATCGAGGTACCCTACTTGGAGCAGTGGAACGCGGTAAATTTAAATTGACTCACGCAATCCTCCAGCGTGTTATCTTAGGAGGAACGAGACGAGAGAGAAACAGCAGGAGAGGTGTGTGGGAAAGAGAAGGGAGGCCTTTACTTGGCAGAGGCACCAGTATAATTTCTCCTTTCGTCAACATTCGCAACAAAAGCAGCATATGCGCGGAAATTTTTATTTGTTCCATGTGAATACCCTGACCGAGCCCTTCAATTTGACACCTTACTCACCCTATCATTTTCACTTTTAACCAAATCTGACTAGCCATGACTGTCATGATGTGGACAATACTTATTCTAAACACGCGCCGCCTGGACTTCATTTTTGAAAAAAAAAAAAAAAACAAGATGTCCATACCATATGACTAAAATCATGACATATTGCAAGCGGTTGAACATTTAAACAGCTCTGAAACATGCACGTTGCACTGCGTACGCCATGACAGATCCAGTCGATGTTTGCGATTTTTGCACGTTGGGCGCGGTTGACCGGCGCCACCAGCAACACCTGTTTTAGGTCGGGCCCCTATAATGAAGCAAGCATGCCAACAAAATCAAAGGCGCACCCATGAACGCCTCGAGCTTCACGGAGTCGTGGGAACAGTTTGCTTTGCCACAAGGCATTTTTTTGAGAATGCAGAACCAATGGACAACACCTTAACCATAAACATCTTCGATGTAAGTGAAATCAGCGCACGACACCTTTCTGAGTGACCTTTGTTTCTCCCCCGGGTCTCAGCGCACGCTCGAGCTTAAAACCTCTTTATCATGTACAGCAGCCTATATCAAGGGTTTGGTATCCAACACATATGTACATTTGCTTGCACGCGGTGCTAGTCATCATGGGCTAGCAAGTATAGCTCTAATAAATCTGTAGCAGAAAGCATTTACGACCTCACTGGAGTTACAAGGTCACGTCTTTCTTACCAAACGTGAGAATTTTAACAAACGCGTTTGCGACGGTACGTTTCGTGAACCTGCTTGCATTTTCCAAACTCTTAATACATATGAATTCTGAATCTATTTTGAGATCTGAGCCCTAGTGAGTTCTGAGTTCATTTTGAGTTCTGCGCCTGAGGGAGTTTTCAGTCGATTTTGAGTTTTAAGCCCGAGTGAGTTCGGAGGCCGAGTGAGTTCGGAGTCCATTTTGAGTTTTGAGCCTGAGTGAGTTCTTAGTTTTGCGCTCGCTGTGACTTTGAATTTGAAAGCGAAAACGCCTGTTTGTTCGAGATTTCTGCGCACGTTAAAGATCCCCAGGCGGTCAAAATTAATCCAGAACATTCCACTACGGCGCGCCTCATCGCCTCTGTAGCGTCGGCGCGTTAAACCGCACAATCAATCAATCGAGTTTGAGTTCGAATGAGCGTAGATGAGTCGCTGAGCAATGAGTGTAAGTTTGAGTGAGAGGTGATTACAAAAATAAATTTGTGAGTGAGTTTTAGTAAGCCGGTCCAAGTTTGCCGAGGTATGCAACGATGCTGCGTCAGTTGCATTGATGCTTTACTTGCGCTTATTGCTGCTTTCTTTGATTTAGATGGTCTGATCGCATTCATGGTTTGTTTCATTATTTGTCGAAAAATTCGCCTTTATGTGTACTTTCAAACCAACGTATGTGGCTAGGAAAATGATTCGCGCGCCCGGGACCGGTGCCTCCGAGAAGTGGAAGGAACTTTGATATTTTATTTTAGCAAATACAAACGATGTCCAGGGAAGACGAAGATAGTGCATTTGTGTTGAATGTTAAGGGGGCTTATTTCTAAGGGAGGAAGCAGTGCAAAATGTGCCCATTGCAAAAGACGTTGTGCAATTACGGGTGCCTATGGGCGTAAAAACGACCTGGTGTCAACCAGCTCCACTCTATCTACGAAGGGAAAAGAATCTCCGCAGAAAAGACACGTTCTCATTACGAATTCCGAAATTGAAAATGGGGAGGGGCGGAGGAGCAGGCGCGAGGAGATATGAAATAACAGAAAGATAGTGTTGTGTACCATACAGTCGAGTGTAACGACGTAAGCATGGTCCACCAGTTAAAAATATCTTCAGCACAAGCTAGTTCCATCAGCGCCATTTTACACGAGAGAGAAAAAATAGCTAGCCCAAATAAAAAAAAGTTCCAACATTACTTTTCTTCGGATGTAGGTAACGGTGTTCTTTTAAGGGTTTTGCACAAGCGTCCATGCTTTGATATGTTAAGATAGTTCTGGTGAGTTTTCGCTTATGTACGCAGCGGAGCGTCCTTGAAGGTCCAGTTTGAGTTTAGATTTGTCAACAAAGCATTTAAGAGACAGTGGTGTACTCTTTCTTTCTTCTGTGCGGTGCTTCCAACAATATCAAGTTTTCTTATGTTGATTTTTTTCCATTTCACATTTACAGTTTCGCTATTTCGTATTCCTGCAAGTTTATTTAATTAAAATTCCATACAAACCCTATTACAGGACATTAAGTAAGGGGGTTACAAAAGGTAAGAAGTGTCACGGCACAGTAAACGAATAAAGCAACCAATGACGCGTTGTACGTCAGCACTATAAGAGCGATAAAATAAAATACGCACAAAAAACGTCATTGCAGGCTTCACACTGGAATATTGCAGATAATAAGTATGCAAAAAAATATAACTAGCCAAATACAATTGAGGAATACACAAAAAGAGTACCTAGAATACAGGCACCCAAGATTCGCGTATACAACGCGTTCGAAGCAAATTGTGTTGGTTTCGAAAACACACAAGTTATAGAGGATGATAAAAATGCAGAGCGTTATCTCGGACATACTATGCTAAGGACATTATTCAATACAAAAAAATGCAGGCAGGCAGAGAGTGCGCAGCTGAAGAAAAAGGCACGTGCTTTGGTACGAAACGACGCATGACCTAATAAATCTGAAAAAAAGAACACGTAAGAGGTATACAGAACGTGGTTAGAAGGAAGGTGTTGAAAAACTAGGGTTAAAGTCTTATGGCGGAAAGAGAGTGCAGAAGTTGTCGGTATTTGTCGGGAGACCGTTTTACTAACGGATGACGCGAGGACGAGAAGATGAATTGAAGGCGTCGGTTGATCATATAATGGTGTGAATGTTCAGTGATTATGCGCCTACGTGTTGTAATGGAAGCAATACCAAGGTGAAGTGGAAGTGGTTTGTCACTTTAGGCGTATTTGTGAAAGAGAAATTGAAGAGCAATGTCACGCCAAGTACTCAGTGGTTGAAAATACAGACAGAGCTTAATTTTAGTTATGCTGTCATGATAATCACAATTTCGTGAACTGAAACGGGCTTCCTTTGATTGAATTACTTCAAGCATGCCATTAAGGGGGCAAGATAAATGCGGCGAATTCAATTTGTGGGCGAACGAAGGCCTGATAAGCTAGTTGACGAACGGCAGTCGGACAGTTGTGCAAATTATGGCGTAAGTATTGCATTGATTTTGAAGCTCTTGCACGAAACCCTTCTGTCTGTATTTTTCATGCACTGAGGCTGGTAACGTTTTATAAATATGGCATCTTTTTCTGAGATATAATCTGTGTGCGCATTTTGAAAAATTGCTTAAGTACTTTCCGAGATGTGAAACAAGACTTGCATAATGCATAGCGAGCGGCGGTGATCCTTAATTCCATTCGGTGTACAAGATGCCTAAGGAATACCCACTGCTTACGACGTGGGCACAAGTAATGAACTAGCGCGTTGGAACGATGGCCTGGCCTATTTTGTTGCAGCAATGACGTACTCTCAAGAGCGATGATTTTGTTATAGACCAACAACCTTTTTGATTTTTAGCTTGTATAATAGAGTTGTTCTTTCAGACTGCCTTTTCGAGGTTTAGTGCCATACACCATTTTAACCATAGGCTAATTCATCGACTTTCCTTGGGACGTATTCCCGCGCACAACGACCGTGGCTATAAGCCGCGCTCATCAACCGTGCTATAAAGCGTCCGCGGAAAGACGTCATCCCCGCCAATCGGAAACTGCGACGGCTGCAGCCAGAAGCGAGCGCCCACTTCAACTTGGAATCGGGTGCAAAAACTGGAGTGTGGGGAGGAGGAAGCTTTCTCCGACAATGATACTATGCCAGAGAGGAAAGAAAGAATATGTGACTTCAGCGACCGCATTAAAGCTTGTTTCCCCCTCACATGGTGCTCGGCGCCTGTCGCCAGCCGTGTCGGAAACTTACACCATGACACTAAAACTCCTCTCCGAGTATAGCTGATGTCAGCGCAAACATTGCGTCGCCCATCTGCAAAATGTGCTTGCACCGGACTCAAAAAACCATTGACCCACCTCGGTTATGGACCCAAACGGAATAAAACACGCCACTATATGAAATGACACACACTAACTGCTATCTAATTAGATGAATTTGCAAATTACTTTTCGAATCTCCCGCGGCCCTCTCACCGCCGTAAGCTCTGTCTGCCAAACGATGGATGGCACCACGTGTCCAAACACCGGCCCCTCAACGACACTCACAGAATATACCGTTCTGAACACTGAAACTGTGGCAGTCGTGCTCGAACGCAGAAGCCCCCCGCAGCCGCACGTTCTCGCGGACATCTCTTAAAGGAGTACTGACAGGAAATTTCAAAGCTGAGGTAACCATGTAAAAAGCTTCCTTTGTATATTAAGATATCTCCCAGGAAGGTTCAACCGTAATGGTTTGGTATGACATACTTTAAATCAATTTTAATCTTTACACGCACCGAAGAGCTCAGAACAAAAACCCGTTCGACATGTGTGACGGCGAGTGCGACCACGGCTTGTCTGGACGCGTGCGTGCGCGCGTCAAGACCAGCCGTGGTGCGACGAAAGCGGGGGTATCACGAGCGCCCTCCTATCATGGCAGCCGCCTCGGTGTTTCTTTGGTCAAAACAGAAACCGACACGAAAAAACGAGACTGTAATAGATATTTGCGCGGCGATCTACCCTATATTGTGCTATTCCATGATCACTTAGCTGGTAGGCACGCATAGCAGCGAAAAGAACGAAACAAAAATTTCTTGTTGGGACTTGTTTTGAGCCACGCAAGCGTAGATGTTTGTCTTTTCCTCCCCACATATCAATCCCGTTTAGGTCACTGTTAATTATTTCATTTTCATCCTGGGAAGGAATATTTCCATACGCAGTCGTCTGCGAAAAGCCTCAAGCAGGACGTAATGCTATCAGTGGTTTCATTTAATTGAAAAAAAAGACCTAGGGGCAGACCTTTGTGGAACGTATGAAGTTGCGACTAAGGTATAAGAGGCTGCACCGTTTATAACTAAATATTGTTGCCTACCAGTAATATACGCTGACAGCCATGACGGAGTCTTGGGGTTACTACCACAGAATGACAGTTCCCTTAATAACAGCAGGTGATGAACTATATTAAATGCTTTCCTAAAACCCGCCGCCGTGGCTCAGTGGCTAAGGCGTTGCGCTGCTGAGCACGAGGTCGCGGGTTCGATTCCCGGCCGCGGCGGCCGCTTTTCTGATGGAGGCGAAAAGCAAAAGCGCCCGTGTGTACGAGATTTCGGCGCACGTTAAAGATCCCCAGGTGGTCAAAATTAATCCGGAGCCCTCCACTACGGCGCGCCTCATCGCCTGTGTTGCGTCGGCGCGTTAAACCCTACAATCAATCAAATGCTTTCCTAAAAGCGAAGAATCCAAAGTTCAGAGACGCGCAGGCGAAGATGTATAAACAGTGCAGGAAGGCGGGTTAAAATAATAAGGAGGTACCGCATTCGCGCTTGGGAACACTGAAATTCCGAATCTTTATCCGCGAAATAACGCTCCCCCCCCCCCCCCCCCCCCCTCCCCTCGTCATTTGTCATTCAAATGACGCGCACGGCGAGAATAGAAGCTTCGTTAGGTCTCGGCATTCGGTAACAGGCTCCTAATGTTCCTTTCACGCCTTTAATTTTTTTCCCAGCTTGGGGAAGAACGGATGGGTTTATGGCCCGCGGTGCTGTCAACTCTGGCTAGATTGTGGCCCGACAAATGGACGCTTACCACGCGACTGATGGCGAGCCTTCGCCAGGAAGACGCTCAATTTTTTTCACGTCTGCTGCTCCTGCTGCCATGGCGTCTTCAAATGCTTTGCAAAAAAAAAAGGGGGGGGGGGGGCGGGGTGGAACCCGGAGAAGGCGAGAATTACGATGCAACTGGGGAAGAATACCCGGCATTGTGCGCATTTTGATAACATCTTTTAACGACTAGAAACGGCTTATAGGAGCTGAGCTTGAAGGGAGGTTTCGAACACATTGGCAGTGCGCTCTCGCACTCTTTTTACTCTAAGCAGATGAAGGAAGGTGTCGTGTATTGGGTAAAATCGCGGGAGGATTAAAGAAAGTACACAAGCCTTAATTTATCGAAAAAAGTTGTAAACTTATAGCCACTCTCTTTTCTACCGAAATATCATTACACACAAGGAACAGAAAACCCAGAAATGGTGAAAAATTCTGAATTCCCTTAATATCAAATCAATTGCAATATTTGTGTTGACTTCTTAACCTTCGCTTCACCCCTCTCCTGCACCCACTCTTCTGTACACCCTCCCGTTACGCCACCCCTCCACTTTCCCAGTCCTCCCGCGAACTTCCACTAAGGGTTCACACCGCCAACAACAACGCCGCCGTGTGTTTTGAAGAATTCATTCTGGAGCTGAGCGCAGGAGAAATAAAAAAAGAACAAGTCGCAGTTTTGTACCTACGTATAACGTATAGTATTAACCAAGTGTACCTACAAAAGTAGAGGCATGAAATCAATCACCGTTTGATCATGTTTTCTGTATTCCCCAGTGGACTGAAACAAACGTGAAAATGACCCGACGTAAAGATGCCTCTCAGGGGTAGTTGCGTCACTTGAGTAATTGAGGCATGGCGGCACCAGAGTACGGAACTTGCGGGAAAAAAAATATCCCTGACCAAAGCGATGGAAGAAGAATCTTTGTCGATAGAAAGAATTGCGTGCATCGTCAGTGTTCAGCTTTTACTTGCAAAAAAAAGAAGTGTAGCACTCATTACGCGAGACGATGACGGAAATGTCAAAAGATGAACGCAGTTTGGCTAATTTTCAAGGTTTTTTTTTTCGTCTTGCACCTGTATCCCCGGCTGCCGGCTCGTTTAATAGAGCTGGCACAGTATCTCCCCTGGACGTCCGCAATTATTCAGCACAGGGGGAGTCATGTTTCAAAGACAGTTTTCCGAAATTTCCTAAGGTTCCAAGGGCCGCTGAGACCATTCAGCCAGGAATCTCTGAACTTCAGCAAACATATTCAATTGTATACCAGCCATGAGGCAATTCGTATAAACTGCTTACCAAGATACTTCGACAAACCGATCTTCAAATGAGACGAAGGAGAGGTAGTTAAGAGGAAGGTAGTTACGTTCGTTAGAGGTAGTTTTACTGCGGACAGGACTTCAAACTGTATACAAGACGGCAACTGCGCTTTTTGTCGTGGCTGATTTTTGCTCGGCGCAAGTGCTGGCTCTGATGGGCTGCTAGAAACAGTGTATTCATTCAAGTGCTGTGGTGGTGGCCGTTTTTCTCCCGTAGGGTAAAAAAAAAAAAAAAAAAACTAGATCATGAGATATCGGCGCATGTCGAAGAACCTTTGGTGATGTAAATAAATTTTGGGCCTTCCAGAACTTAGCACCGTACACCCTTTAAGTATTCCGGCGGGTCGGCTTCACTGCAGGGCATCTGAATGACCGATCACTGCCGGAAAAAAACTGCGTGGGCACGCGACGTCCTGGAATAAAGTGCTCTGCGCAGTGGCAGTATGCAATGAAGTAATGATGTTTTGCGATGCGTCAGGACGCAGATGAAATAAATACTGCTTGCATGAAATCTTTCTTTGTCGCAGTAGTTGGTGCACTGTGGCCACGGAGCAAGATTTTATTCTTGCTCCGTGACTGTGGCAAAGCCGGCGCGTTTTGAAAAACAACGAAGAACAACCGATGTGCAGTTTCAGTTCGTAACACTCCCGCTCACCCTTTTGTTCTCTGTTTTTTCTTTCAGCGGAAGAAAAGGAGTATCGATCTAGAATGTGCTGGCCCACTCCCCAACGCCACTTACGAAGGCACGTGCGCCATTATCCCGCGAATACTGCTGTTCTCAGCAAGTTCACACCATGTCATCACGCATTGAATGAGCGTCTTTGTCACCTGTGGTGCACTATAATAAAGCTTCTGCAGGTATTCTTCGCTCCGATGCACGCGAAAGCCCAATCACTGCATCCAAGGGCCTTATTTGGCAAATGATGAGGACCGCCATATGCTGCGTCCACAAAAACGTGATGCCATGCATTGCTATGCATTGTAGCGTGTCACGCAGGACACATTTTTCCAGTCAACTTGTATGCTGGTCCTCGTCCTTGCTCAACCTTTCAAATGGCAAAAAAAGATCAAAGCCCCTTTCGTAAGAGAACGATGGTTAAAACGCGAAGCTTTCTCCCGTGCAACGCGAGACAAAGTCAGAGTCCGAAACCCGAACGTGTTAGACCGTGTGGGCATGGCGCAATCGGATAGGCGTCGGCTTCGTAAGGCGAGGGACCCAGGTTTGAGTCCGACCACGGGAAGCGTGCCTTTGTGAAAACCCATCGCCATCACGAGCCCTCCACTTGTGTAAAATGGGCTTTCGTGCAGTGCGTCTCCGCGTACGCTCGCCATCAGTGAAGCCAAAAAAATCCCCTTTTTAATAAAAGGACAATACTGTGCTTTCAGTTGAAGCCGGCCAACGGGTGTGACGCCGACCAAGAAAATCACGGTGCTGGCGACAGCTTTCTCAGAGCTTCCAGGCAGGAAGTGTTTTATCCAGCTCACTGCAGGGATTGATCGATTATGGTGTTTAACGCGCCGACGCAACGCAGGCGATGAGGCGCGCCGTATTAGAGGGCTCTGGATTACTTTTGACCACCTGGGGATCTTTAATGTGTGCCGAAATCTCGTACACACAGGCGTTTTTGCTTTTCGCCTCCATCAGAAAAGCGGCCGCCGCGGCCGGGAATCGAACCCGCGTCCTTGCGCTCAGCAGCACAACGCCGTAGCCACTGAGCCACCGCGGGGGGTTCGCTGCAGGGAACCGTGGTTCGACCCGGTTCCAGCTGGACGGACGTCATCAGGCACTTCTGTCTGGATAGCCATTTCTTTCGATTATATATATATAAAAAAATATGGCTGAATATTTCTACAAATTTATGTTACCGACTTTGTATTCAAGATTAAAGCGTGGCCTATGCTCATAACACGGTCATATTGTATTCGTGAGTTTCCAAATACGTTGAAGCGAACCGATGATCGCGGAAGAGAGCTCTCCAACACACATGTGAGTGCATTTATCGATTTGTAAGCGCCACGACAGGCCGCCCAGACACAAAGAAGTGGACGCCCTGTAGCCGCTCACAGAGCACGCGTGCCTTGTGCACACCCTGGCAGAGGGCTTCACGGGCAGCTATCCACGCATGTAGGCTCAGCCACAGCACTCCTCAACGACGAATCACTGCGATTAATGACCAACATCTAGGTCCCCGACAAACGACACTGTTATAGAATGGAATCTGCGCAGGGGCATGGCGCAATGCAAAGTGTCACGCTTTACCCAAGAGAACCGGCATCGTGGGACATGTGCACGACAATCCACCCTCACATACGCGTTTGGTTATCCGAAAACGTTGTGGTCAGGCCCGACCTACTGGGAATTTTCCTAGAGTACTGTTGTCGTATAAAAAATGTCCGGAATAAAGTGGCCGTCAATTAACAGTATAGACACTTCATTGAAACGCATAAAAATTACGAGGATGGAATAAGTGTTAGGTGGATAAGGTGGATTTTAGGGCTTGGTGGTTTACGATCCACCAATGTCAGTTGGGGTTGTTTCGGCGCTTGCCCGTCAACCCCGCTGTCATTTCCGAAGATGCGCGGCAAAGCCACCCAGCAGTGACGGATACACTGTGGCACAAAGATGAGGACGGACCTCCCAGGAAGATTAGGGTGAGCTCACGACTCCTGTGCGAAGCGAGCCACAAGTACCGGGGATAAGAGAATGCAACAAAAGATAGCCACTGCCTCTTTAGTTATAACATAAAGACTTCTGCATAAATTCGGTTGTTAACCTTCACAGCGTCGCAAAACATGCACGTTGCGTAGTGTTCCGACACAAGGCGAGACATAGTTTCTTCACGTGTACCCGAACTTGTGTTGGGGTCCAGGATGTTTGACGAACGTTTCGAGTGCTGTCAATGGGAAAACATTAGTTCGAGTGTTCGGCCTAAATCCGGCGTCGTAGCCAAGAGATGGCCCGAAAAATGGCCCACGGGGCATAAATTGTATGTATGTATAAATCACTACTCAGCAAGGGGCATCCAGTGGCCCAAGAGAGTAAGGGGTTGTTTTGGAGGGGTGCAGGGCTGCTCGGGGGCCTATACTCTTCTGGCTACGTCCGATCTTCACGAGAACTCCTACAAGGAGAGCTACGTCTTCTTGGCGCGCTGAGAAGTGGTCGGTGTCGTCCACTCCTCTTAGGATGGCACTAGTCTGGCGTGCGCGTCTGCCTGATGTTGGCGGATGCACACACGTACACTTCCACGGCTCAAAAACAAAAAACAAAAACAGGTTAACAAATGCTTGGGCACTAAGTAGATATAAACGAAGCCATTTCAAACTACTAAAGAAGCTGGCATGGCTCATGCACATCAGTATTCTGCAGTGCAAAGGAAAGGTTGCATTTTTGAGGGAAAACTTGAGCACATTAATAGCGATGGTACTGGCGTTCCCCGAATTAGGAATAGACGTTGAATTGTTTTCTTACTATAGAAAAAACAACGCGTTAAAGATGGTCACAAAACGAGGTAAGATAAATGCAAAAAAAAGAGAAATAAACATCGGATGGAGCAGCTCTGAGCCCGAGAAAAAAATAAACAGGAATTGTACTGTACCAACAGGCACTGCCCTAGACGTAAAAACGAGGGAAAATTGAATTGAACTGGATAAAGTTCCTTAAAAAAGGGTGACATATGTCATAATCCCGGAAAATGAAAGTGCGATAAGAGGGTGTCTTTATGCCGAAAAAAAAGTTGCAAAAAAAAAGATGACGCCGGCAATGAAAGGATCGTTCGGCAATTGGACAAAATGCTTCCAGATTGAGTATACATCCTAAACGATGGTTAGGTCACCTCGCAATTTTTTTCATTGGTCATATTGGAAAGCCTCCGATGGCACAGAACCTGCGTCGCGACGGGACGCGTCATAATGCGGATCACATTTCCAAACTCTCCCCGAATATCAGTGCCGGTGGAACCCGCCGGAAATAGAATATGATGCGATTGTTGGACGGTCGACATTGTCACTTCGATCCTCGGTCTTCATTCTATTTAGTCTACTCCCCAGGCGTAGCCTTGAGAATTTACGGCGGTAATGTCTGCCTAGCTTGAGCGGGAACGGGCTAGTGTCCCCATGATTAAGCTGCCGTTCGTTGCGCGCTGCCATGTGCCACGCCACAGTGCACCGGCGGTTTCGACAGGCCTGCCCACAAAGCCTCGTTGCCTACTTCTCAGCGTACGGTATTGCGTTCGATAGGCTGATCTCCACGTTTGCCGGGTCGCACCAGCGAGCCCTTTAGATTTGCAAGGTGATCTGGAATGCACGGGAGACTCGAAGCTATCTAGCCCGGAACCGAGCATGCGACGAGAGAAAATATCCGAGATTGGATTCATCGCCTCGAGCCCCGCCACAGCTTCTTGTTGTTAGTTGCAATTTTAAGCCCCTTTCCGGTTGTAGTACACCACAAAACAACCAAGAGGAGTCGACGCTGCCGTAACCTTGAGATTCTCCAAGTTCAGTGCATGGGAGTGATATTTTCGCGAGGGCTGTCCATTGCACAGTTTTTACGCTATGTAAAGGGCGTAAAAACACCAGAAAATCTCCTGGCGATAAACCAAACATGCATATGTCATTGCGATTAAATTTGAATTGAATTTAGCGCAAAGCAGTTGTTGTGAAAACTGCGTTGTAGGCAAAGATTTGGCTGAGATCTTGTTACGTATCACATAGGTGCTGGCACAGAAGAACTTCTGGGTAATCCCATGAAATTAGTCTGTGCCATACTTTAGAGTCTCCTATGACTAATGTACTTCAAAGCGCGCCATGAAAAAAAGCTATTCAAGCTTAGGTCCTGATAGCGATGGTTGTTTCCGGGTGTTTATACCTTCCCGTAAGGGAAGCAATAGCGCGGCGCCAAGCCGACTCGCTGTAAATTACCAGCTCCCACACGTACCGTTAGATTCAGGCAGAGGCGCGCGGTTCTCAATGAACAAGACCAAGACAGAATTAAAGCAATTTTTGTTTTTGTTTCAGCGCTCCTTTGTCGACGTAAAGAGGCGCAAAGAAATGGTTATCTTTCATGCCTCAGGCATTTGGAATCACGCGCACTGTTTAGGGCTAGCGGTATCAGTCTAGCCAAGGGCAGGCAATGAAACTCCCATGGTGACCAGGGTTGTTCCGGGGAATTTTTTTTAACAATTGAATATAACACGTTTTTTCTTTGAACTAAAGAAGCTGTTAATATGTTTCAATGAATGAACGCAGATAACTGCGAAGAATGTCACTAATTTATGCACAGCATCAAATACTCCCAGGATTACGCTCCAGTACGACACTGCTGTAAGTATCGTCGGAAAAGGGTTCGTAGGGTTCTAAGCATTGATGCTGTCCTCTTTTCAAACGCGTTCGCATTTCTTAGAAAATTGGCAGAAAAATCTTCATTAAATCACGCGAGAAATGATTATCCACAGGCGTAAGTATGGTATTCGCCAATTTCTTCGTGCTTTCCCAGCTAGATGGCTTTCCTCTGCATGTTTTCCCTCAACCATGCAAGCATGCTTCCTGAAACAAATGGTTTGAGTGTAATGTGATAAGTTTTTTTAAATGTCTAAAACATTCAGCGTCTACCTCTAGCGGGATTTGTTAGACGTATCAGGTTTACAAGACGAGCCAAGATGAGAAGACGAGTCTCCTGGAACTGGGCTGCACGCTAGCTATTATGCAGGGCTACAGGATTGATGAAATAACTACGCCACGTACTAGGTCAATGGCACCGAGGCGATGTAAGCCCTAACAACTTTTTGGGAGACTCAGAGCTCTTCCCGCCAATAACTAATAAAGACGCTCCCGACTTCTCTCAAACCATCTAAAGCATACTTATTTACGGCTGCCATACCCTATCCTGCCCGCCCTTACCTTCAGACTCATTAGACTTCGTCCATGTATGTCACACTTTACATGTAAATGTTCAAGTTAAAACAGATAATGAGTATTTACGCTGTCGTGCTGCTGTGGAGGCGAAAGGCAGGCCGATTGTCACTTTCTAAATCCGCCGATCGTTGGTGCCTTCCACGCATACTTCCCTTCCCGTTTGTTATACTTTCTCCTCGGAGGAAATGTCCCCATTCGCACTGCAACCACGAGTGTGATGAATTACGCGGGCGTTTAGAAAATGGCCACGGTAATGCGCAAAAGACCTCACATCAACGATGCAAGACGCTGAGTGCTCGAGTTAAGCGAGTGCCGAAACGCTCGGCACGCGCTTTTCTCTTGAACACCAGCGTCAGCAGCAAGGGCAGGTGCAATGGGTCGAGAAGTGGGTGAGCTTCGCTCCCAGCAGCCCATGCCTACCCCCCCCCCCCCCCCCCTTCCCCCCGAAGGGCGTGCCTAGAGAAAATCCAGCGTACGAGTGCGGCGCACTCACATTGGAAGGCCCATCTCTTCAGCTGGCGGATGCCGAAGACCACCTTCAGCAGGGCGTCGCGGCAGTCCGGGGAGACGTCGAGCTCGGAGCTACGGCGGATCACCGTGGGCAGCACCTTCCGGATAACGCTATCCACCAGGTCCTGCAGGTTGAGTTCGAACTTGGACCACTGCTCCAGTATCCGCTCGTTCCGCGACTTGTTCGGTGGCGCTGTCACGCTGTCTTCCACGTCTGGCGTGGCCGTGGCGGTGTTCTGGAGCACGCCGAGGACGTCGCCGATGGAAGGGTCCGCGGAGGCCACGTCGCTCATGAGTGCCACGCCGGCCATCAAGAGGAGACACACGAGCGGCAGCATCGACGATGGCACCGGGAAGAGGCGGAGGACGTGCCCGGACGCCCGGGTGCCGGCTGGCGGGCGGCAGCCGTGTCGGCGCTCAGCTGTGGCGTTGGTGCGCATCGTACGGCTCGTGTCCTTCTTCTGGTCTGGCCGCCGCGCGGTAGACCTGTTTTTAAAGAGTGCTGCGGCGCCACCGCTCTCGGGGAGGGAGAGCGCGTGCTCGCGCGCGCGGATCGTGCTCCGGATTGAGCGGGCGCCATTGCGGCCGAGGTTGGAGCGACTGCGGCAGCTCTGTGCTGCTTGTTTTCCCGCGCTGCACAAGTGCGTGGCGAGAAAGCGCTTCATTTGGGACCCGCTACGTCAGGGGTCGGCAACATGCGGCCCGCGGGGAAGTACGTTTGCGGCCCTCGCCACAACTTCAGAACCCGCCTCCCCTTGTCACTACCTATCTGAAGGTTGACATGGCAATTTCAACCTCAAATGGGGTTAGCCCGAAATAAAGCAAGACCGCCTCTAGTTGCCCCCATATTCACAGTTGGCTTGAGAACGTCTTCACTTCATTTCTTTGCACCGGTCCAAAAAGGAAACCCTCCTGCCCCTCTTCCCCCTCGCCCTGATTTGTCGTCGGGCCCTTTACCTGTTGGCTTCATGCTGCTCGGTCCTCCACCTGGAAAGCTTGCCGACCCCTGCTTCACGTGAAAGATTTGATTCATTTATTTTGAGTGCTCACCAACAGCGGGGCATTCTCGGGTGATGCACAGTGTACACGGGGAATATCAAGCATACAAACAGACAGCATACAAGAAAGGGTAATAAATAATAAATGAGTAAAAATAAATGTGTAGGTATACTCAAAAGCGGAGTCTGAACAAAGAAGAAAAAAATGGTTTTCTGATTATAAAGCGCTCGGAAGTCGTGTGTAGAGTATGCATGAGTTAATACCGGCGAGCATAAGGAAGGCGTAAGACACACAACAAAGGGAAAAGTGCAGGTGTGACTACTCAATCGGCGTAACTAAAATATTATATTTTTCGAAGATCGTTTCGAGAAAACAGCGTCATTACAAAAAATGTCAATAGAATGTAAAGATGGGCTCCTAAACGCACGTTGGCATCGGCTAGCTGGTGCCAGACTCAGTGACTTTTTTACATGAAAGCAGCCGCGCGGGCGCAGTGGTCTTCTTTACACTCGCAGGAGACCCGATCTCACAAGACTAGGCAATGAAATTTTGCATGGATACAGTTGAAAAGAAAAACAAGTCCGCCTGGACTGCTTGGTAAATAATTGATTGATTGATTGATTGATTGATCGACTGATTGATTGATTGATTGATTGATTGATTGATTGATTGATTGATTGATTGATTGATTCATTGATTGATTGATTGATTGATTGTAGGGTTCAATGCGCCGACGCAACGCAGGCGATGAGGCGCGCCGTAGTGGAGTGCTCCGTATTAATTTTGACCACCTGGGGATCTTTAGCGTGCGGCGAAATCTCAACCACACTGGCGTTTTTGCTTTTCGCCTCCATCAGAAAAGCGGCTGCCACGGCCGGGAATCGAAACCGTGTCCTCGTGTGCTCAGCAGCAAAACGCCTTAGCCACTGAGCCACTGCGGCGGCTCTGCTTTGTAAATAGCTCATCCATATCCAGAAGCTCAAGAAGATCGCCGTGGCCATGTTGTCTCGGGGTTGAGTAACGACGAAATACGATTCGTGTGAACCGCTACTGATTCGTTTCCAGCCGGAGGAATGATGAAGGGCTTAAACAATTCTCAATTGCACTGACAAAGTAGAGGTTAGGTGAAATTAGGGTGCGGTAAAGCGTGGCGAAGTGTGATCACTCAGTCTATTCACTGGTCACCAGGGAAATCACACCAAGCGTACGGAGACAGGAGTTGGTCAGGCAGTGCATATGCGAGTTGAAAAGTAGTTTTCTATCCAGGATTATACCCGAATCACGGATTACAGTAGCGCGGTTTACGGGTTCACCGTGCAGAAAAAAAAATATGTAAAAGATGAGCGGGGGAGTCTTGAGAAGATATAATTTAACTAGGAACCGTAATTTTATGCAAAATGCCGATTTTTTGTCTGCTGTAAGGATCACGCCTGTTTGACATACAAGTGCAAACTAAGGTAATGGGAGCGTTTTAAACCATCTTTGATGGTGCTTATAATTGCCCATTTTGAGGTAACTCCTTATATGGGCTCTTTAAAGAATGAAATGTATTTTTTGTGTTCTTCTAGACCGCCTTGAGCACAGTAGCGCAAACAAAATTTACGATCATACTCCGCTCTTCCCAAGCTATGCCGGGAACCATTGCAGGCAGAAAAAGTTGCAACTCGGTGAATCATACGTACAGATTTAAGAGGACACGAGAACATTGACCGGGCATCTAGTTAATCGTGTCGTAGTTGGAAGGCTGGAAGCTGAACAGAAAAGTATGACCGCGTGTCTGCCCACTTCCCTGCAAATGTGGACGAAAAACGATCTGCCGCCGCTGCCAGGTACATGCCCTCGTCCTCTCCTTCGCCCACCTCTCACGATCGTTCCTGCCGTCTCGTTCCTCCCACGGTAAACACGGTGGAGGGTTGCTCAAGTCAATTATTTATTCCCGCGTTCCACTGCTCATGCGCTATCTAGCGGAACGTTTCGTTAGTGTTGGACGTTTCGGAAACACGTCACCAGGTCTTGGATCGTGCGCGAGCGCTTTTTGTATTTTTGTGTCAATTCAACGTTTACAACGCGTATTTCTTTGTTGGCCATTGCAATAATCAAACAGCCATGCATTTTTTATTAACAGGATACTGCAAGCACCCCTTATGTAATCATGTTTTGACTCAAATATGTTTGTTATTTTCATTTTGTTTACAATGTTAAAGGGACACTGAAGTGAATTTGTCAAGCTCCCGTTTTTGCTTGCACTGCGTAGACTGGCTCAAATTAGCACACTTTTCATCGTTTATCCGGTTGACAAATCGGTAATTATTTTACAAAGCGCGAAAGAAGAAAAACTACCATGCGCGGTTTGCGGCGGCCGCACCAACTAAGCTGTGACGTTGGGAGGAGCGGGCACCGTGATTGGACGATGCCCAAGGTGAGCAACCAAACAAGTGTCGGTTTCGGTTTCGGTTCTGTAAAACACAACCGGTGGCGTTGTTGGATGGGCATTCTCAATAGCTCAGTAATCATCGTACCGCGCTTCTGCCATGTTGTCAGCTGTGAAAATGCATAAAGATAAGCCTCCCTGGATGGCTTGGAATCGTAGCATTCACTAGCCGAGGCCTACGCAGTGCATGGACGCCCTCCGCGTACCCGCAGACGCCCAAATGTCATGCGCTTTTCCCCCATATTTGGAGCTTGCCTCACTCATGCCTTTATCGTAAAAAGCGTGTTCGCACCAGGCCAAGGGTCTGTTTATTCTGGCCTGTGCCCACTGCCCGCAAGCAGTCGGTGCTTATGGCAACAGCACGCCAACGAGAACTCGCTAGAGCGCCAGTGCCAGGCTGCGCGAGTTCTGCGGACTAGTTCGTGGAGCAGTGAACGTTGCGGTCCAAAAAAGGTGAACTCAGGATAGAAAACATCGGCGAAAAACGAAAAAGTTACTTAAAAAAAAAAAAAGCTTGTACCCGCGGGGTTTCGAACCTGTGACGGGCAAAACACTTGCGATGATATACCTAGCGCTCCAGACCACACGGCCACGGGTGAGAGCACTGCCGACAATGGAAATATAAGGTATATAATGTATAACCAGTTTACCCTTTTATTTAGTTTTAGTATTTCAAGCAGCTTAGGTGACTATTTGTTGTATCTCGCTCGTGCAGTAAGCGTCCCCCGAGTTTCCACAATAGCTCACGTCTAGCAATTGCATTTCTTAGACGGAAAAGCGTTCGCAGATGCGTAGTCGTGCTGCTGACCGCTGTGCTTGTTCGCCCAGCGCAAAAACGTGCTTCCCGCACCCTAGTTTACGCTGTACGGTAAAAATTTCAGTTGATTTTATTTCCTTAGTACCTATATTGACTTCGCTGACTCTTCTACCCCTTCAAGAGGCCTTATATTTTCCTACTGGCGTACCAGTCAGCGAAGCGTCACATGTGCGCTTGTGCAGCGCTTGTGTGAAGTGACCTTGACTTGGAGCTAGATACAGAGTACAAACTAAAGAAGTAAAGAAAGGCACATTCTTCCATTCACAAACGTGTTGTGGCTTAGTTTCAACTGATCGAGCGAATTGCCATGACCCGTCGGCGGCCGGCGGACTAAACGTTGGGCCGACTGACTCGGTCGCGGAAGGTCGGCGAGCCGTGCAGTAGCGCAGCCAATTGCCAGCTCCTCTCCTGCTGACGTCACACGAAAACGCCAAAGAAAATGGGCGAGAGTGCAGAGAGGACGACAGCATTTTCGAATTGATTTTTCTACTAAATAAATTCGCGTAAACGCGCTCAGAGTGGTCGAAACAGGGCCTAGGGATTCCGGACTACAATTTGCGCTCGTAATCCCGCATTGTTTACAAATCACTTCAGTGTCCCTTTAAGTATGAAACCTTTTCCCAGATTTAGTGGTTTGGAAAAGCTTTTTTTTTGTATAAACTTCCCCTTTCAAAATTGTTTTATTTTTTGGCTGGGTGGCTGAATCGAGGAACAGACAGACAGGTAAATAGACAGGCGATAGCTTTGCCGTTTAAGCAGCCGAGGAAAAATTATCGTCTTTAAAAAAATCTCCAGATATTAAGCGAATTGTCTACTAATGCGTTGCATTCTTATGCCACTTGTCTGGATTTGGACCTCTTTGTAGCCAGACTTGGCGATGTGTAGTTGAAGAAGTTGAGTTATTTTATTGTTTCACAGATAAGCGTTGTACCGCTACCCCCCCCCCAAAAAAAAAAAAAAGTTCTTTCGCTGCCATTGGTGTCAACAGAAAACTCCCGCGAATAAATACAAGAAATTACTGGCACCGCCAGTAATCTAACCCGGAACAAATAGAGAAACTAAGCGAGAGCGCCTTGTCTTTATGATTGAGCTACGAGCCGACGCGTAGACGGGGGAGACAGGCGGTGCGTTCACCGAGCACATCTGGGGGTTTACCTCCAGCATTTTCGCGGAAAGCCATATGTTAGCATCACACAACGTCTCGCGCTGCTGTGCGCTCCGCCAACGGCATGTGCAGCGGCCGTGTGTGCGCTTTGCGCATAAGCAAGCAGTTACTAAAACTAAGAGGCTCACATCAACGCACAGCACCTCACATTTCCATCGTCTCTGCCGCCGATCTCGTCGCCTCCGTCGGCGGCGGCAGAGACGGAGAAGATGTGAGATCGTCTAACACCATGTTTGAGCGTCCTTTTTTTTTCATAAAAAAGTTTCCACTCTTGTAATTCACTAATACAACTCAACCAGCCAGCATTCATGGATGGTGCATTGATTTAACCTTAGCAAAGAATATCTCTTTGAAGGAAGAAAGGTTGTGTTTCAGTATATTTCACTTGTCTCTGGTTTCACTCCTTGTAGAGCGACATGTGTGAATTCATGTTACGTCGCATGGGTAATCGTTGTGGGTGTCGTTTACAACTTCGCTTTTCAACCACCTTCACCGTGTGGATTGGAGCTCATTTCTTAAAGTTTTTTTGTTTCTGTCCGCCAATGATACAAATTTACATTTTTATAGCGATTAAGTGACAATGCCTTGCAATTATGTATTTTTTTGCATATGCAGGGCGTACTGCCGCGTTGTTTCGTTTTTGTTATTTTTATTTGCACTTGTTCATTGTTCCCCGCGCATATAAAGGTTTAGCCTTCGGTTTTTGGAGTTCATGTTAAAGATACATCTTTTTCGGAAATTATTTTCGGAAACAGTTTAGTTTTTTTTCGAATTTCAAAAAATTCTGTTCGACGATCTCCATTACGGTATTATAACAATTAAGTGCGTTACTTAGGCCAGTTGTAACTGTTCGTGGAAATGCAGGGCGCTACATGGTTTGCTCATTTTCGCAATTTTTTTATTCGTATTTCGAACGTTCTTTTGTGGCATTTTTTATTTCTTTTTGGTTTTTGGAGAATGGGTACAAGATACATATGTTTGTTGTCGTCATATTTATTTTGCGATGATGATAAATTCTTTTATTGCGACTGGGAGGACCGAAGGTCGCTGGGAGGGAGTGAGGCACACGCCCACTAAATCACTCTCACCAGGCCACCGGCAACGCCGAACTGGGCTAAGGTCACCAGGGGGGGCTGGTTTCTCATTGCTTTTATAGCTTACTGCCCAATCGCTGTGTCCAGTCTAACAAATAAAACAAAACAAAAAACCCAAATACAAAAAGTGCTTTTCGTGCTCTCGAACATTCGTCAACGTTTTGGTACGTTTTTGGAAAAAAGTGGGAAATGATGATGATGATTGATGTTTAATGGCACAAGGTAAACTAAGGCAAAGTGCGCCAAATGAAGGTTACATAATGACAGGGGTGTAAACGTGAATACTAAAATTTGTCAGTAGAAATAAATGTGAAATGAAACGAAAGGCAATGAAATGATTGGTGTACAGGGCCACTTATGTGTGATCAGAAATGAGGTGTAAAAATGTGGTATCTAAAAAACTCAAAAAACTTTTATTTATTTATTTATTTATTTATTTATTTATTTATTTAAAATTCCTTACAGGACCCTTTACAGGACATTGAGTAAGGGGGTAAATGGCGAAGTGTTACAGATCATACAAAATTAATGCACGCTTTACAAAGCATAGCAGCCCAACGAATTGCGATGAGGTTTGCAATATAAGTTTAAGTTAGCAGCCGATAACAAGAAAAAAGAAAAGGCGATTGCATAGTGCACACACGACAAAGTGAACCGAATACAATCAGGGTTGTATATGAAGGCGACATCAACCAAAGATAGCCGACTTTACCCACCCGATACGCACCAATCAGTTGCCATAATTTGCAGAACTCACAAAAGAAAAAGCACCAGAAAAAAGGCAGAACCAACGCCCATACGCAGAAAACATTTTCAGTATACAACATTCATAATCGGGCACAAAATGCGATACTGAAAAAAAAAGAAAGCACGTGCTGTGCAACAGAGACGACTGGTTCTGTGGTTTTCAAGTACATTTTTAGAGGTACACAGGAGAGATACAGGAAATGGCAGAATAAAAAAAATGTGCGAAACAGTGGTAAGACTGCAATAGGGTACGCATTTGGGCTGGTTGGTTCATGATTACGAGTGAAAAAACAGCGCTAAAAGACAGGACAAGAAATGACACAGGACCACGGCGCTGTGGACCACAGCGCCGTGGTCCTGTGTCCTTTCTTGTCCTGTCTTTTAGCGCTGTTTTTTTCACTCGTATTCAGTGGTAAGACCTTATTGCGAAAAGAGAGTAAGCAGCAACTGACGGAAAGAATTATTGTCTGATACTGATGCGATGTTATCTGGAAGACCATTCCACAAACGAATGGCGCGAGGAAGAGCAGATGAGTTGAAAGCATCAGTTGCCCCGTGAAATCGCTTGAAACTGAAGTGATTATGCAACCTACGTGAAGTAATGGAAGGAGCATCACGGTGAAGTGGGAAGGGACTGTTGGTGTACACGTATTTGTGAAAGAGGCAAAGAAGGGAAATGTCGCGACGAGTGCTCAGGGGTTGAAGCGAAAGGTTGTGTTTAATTTGCGTTATGCTGCTGTGATAGTCATGGTTGCGTGAAATAACGGGCCGGCCTATTCTGAATAGCTTCAAGAATATTAATTAAGTACTTGTGATGAGGGGACCAGATAGGAGCGGAATTCAACCAATGGGCGGACAAACGTTTGATAGGCTAGTTGAAGAACGTGAGCGGGACAGCTATGTAAATTACGGCGTAGATATCCTAAAGACTTGGAAGCTTTCGCGCTAATGCTGGTGATGTGGTGAGACCAGGAGAGATTGGGTGGGAAATAGACTCCAAGGTACTTATAGGAAGATGCCTGTGACAGTGAGGAATTCTTCATAGTGTAGCGGAAGGTGTAAACGTTTCGCTTGCGCGTAAAGGAGATTATTTTACATTTGTCCGTGTTCAGGGCATTAGCGATTTATTACACCAGTCATTAATGCGGTGAAGGTGGCAAGTTTTGACTCGGACAACTGAGCAGGACGCCTTAGTTAGTGCTACTGAAGGTGAACAAATATTTAGACGCTTTTGTGATGTTGCAGAGCTGGACCCTTCAGGATCTTTGGAGCCTGGATCCTACTAGGCTGTTTTGTTTCGACGTAATTTATATAGCCCCCCCACTTAATTTTTACATGAAACAGGTCTTGCGATTTTTATATAATAAAGGCAAGTAGGAGTGTTTGCATGACATGAATGTGCTTGCTGCGATGTCTTTCCAGTTGACTATTCCTGAAAAGGTAGCAGCCAGCGTGCGCTGTTTCGCTTCTGTGCAGAATGGGCCAAAGTCTGGGTGCGTCGATATTCGCAGATTGACTCCTTGATGGCAAGCACTGTTCGAAAAAAAAAACCGACAGGGACATTAAGGGCAGAAAGGCATTACAAGCTTCCAAGGTAGATACTGCACAGAGCGGATATGCATTCATTCTTGCGTACTGTCGTTTTCACCATGCCGTGCAAGAGCTTTAGCAACAGAGAATCTGGTTGTTACGGATCAACAATAATAAACATCAAAGCTGGGCTAGTTCGTTTTCTGGCATTTTCCACTCAGCATTACGTGGACGGGACAAGATGAACAAAGACAAGTGAGCACTGTTTGTCGTCGTTTATTAATCTTTCCTGTCCTGTTCAGGTCAAGCTTTTTAGTCCCAAATGGTACTGATCTGCTGCGTTCTGCTGAATGATAAGAAATACCATTGTTCGGGATGGCTTGAACAGGTCATGATTTTGTTTCATCACAGGAATACTGAAGCTTTGGCAATGACCTTGCCGGAAAATAGCTGGGTTTAAGAAAACACTTCCGACGGTAACCATGTCTGTAATCACAGAATTCTGCTTCGCCGCATACGAACCATTACCAGTTCGTGATCAGTTTTAGAGGAAGCCATAGAATACGGCTTCGCCTAATTGAAAAAGTGGCATTGCTGACATTTGACATTAGGTGCTTCAGGGGAGAACATAAAAGAGCAAATCTCGCCAACCGAGCGAGAGGAACCAGATAATATGGGAGAGTAGGGCCTAATTTAGACTAACTTTTAGATGGCCAATTTGTACTGTCTGCAACAATGACTTGTCCTTCGTAGAAACACAGAAAAAAAATCGTAGGCTGCTTGACTGTCTTCCAACTATGGGAAGTCGCAAGAAAGTCGGTGGGTCGGAATGTTGGCAAATTGTCTAGAACTGTCAGGGTTGTACGGCGCCACTGTTTTTATGTTCTAAAATGAATCAAAATGGTTTGTATAAGTGATATTTTTATCTTTAATAACAACGGAATTCTTATTTGGGGTGCTACCAGAAATTACACCTTGCACCCTTTCACGGTTTTGTCGAAACGAGTGACCCATTTACGTAGTAAACATCCTTATCTTTCACACAGCATATATGCTTGTTTAAAATGTTTCGTAATTGTTCCAATTGATGTCCTGCGTAAACATCAGCTATATGATTGTTATAAATAACGACGATAGATTAACAAGTCTTGCCGAAATAAAAGTAAACCTTGGAATACATTAGACTCGTAAACGTAATACATCGTAAATAAATGTCGCATGAACTAGGAAAACAGATGTTCTAGTACTTAATACCAACATTTATAAATAGTTGTTTGATAAAATGACAAGGCGCCACTTCAACGTTTTCGTTCATACCGTTGCGTGGCATGATGTGTAAGCCTGTAAGCCGAATCCACCCTAGTGAAATTTGTTTTCAGGTTGTACCCCACCTTTCTGATTACTCCGAATTGAAAACTCAATTAACAACTGAATTACACTTGTTACAAAATTCTTTTTATCAGGGTTGCCTTGCTGTTTGGAATACAAGTTCTCAGGTCTGTTCAAGCAGTTTCAAGAGCTTTTTTTTGCAGGTCTATCCTGGAATTTGCATTTCAAATAGGTTCAATTCAACTAAGTCTAAAGGAGAATACATCTCTGATTATAGGGCGTCGGCCAGTACCCAACTGCAGGTATGCGTTGCTATAGTGGGTATGTATAACATTTGTGTGTGTACGTGCGTACACGTGAATGCTACGTGCGTACACGTGAATGCTACGTGCGTACGCTGAATGCTACGCACACAGGAATAAGTGTACGTGTACAAACTTCTTGTGATTCACCCTGTTAGTGGTTGCCTCCCTAGTGACCTATTGAGTCATTCATTGATTGCTTCCAAGGTGCATGGCCCAGCATACGTTCCTCTATATGAGGAGTTGTGCAATGCAGCCACGTGGGTATGTGCTACTGAGTAGGTATGCATGTCGTTTCTAGAACAGTTGCAATTTCTGGGTATGAACTGAAGCTAAGGTTTTACGTTTCGCTAGAAGGTCTTGCGACTTGAAACGTTATCTGCAGTTTGACGTAGAAAGAATGCTGTAAGTAGTGTTCCCAAGAGCTTCCGGTTAACTACGTTAGGCGTCAAATCGGAACGTTAGGCCTAACGTTAGGGCCAAGGTTAGACACAAAGTTGGGCCGTCGCATACCTGCATCATTTACTTCCTCTGCACGCATCACTTTTGCGCAAGCGGTTTGTTAACTGGAAAACATGGGAAGCCCCAAAATGAGGCTCAAAAAATGAGGCTTCATCCCATTCATGCGAATAAGCCAACGCAGGTTAATAAAGCTTTCGCGCTAAACCTTAGAAACACAGCAAAACGGTTTCATTTACCGGCCCTAGATTTTTTTCTGTGAACTCTGCATAGTGTGGTTGTTAGCGGAAGTCAAATGTTACAGGTGTTCGAAAAGCACGTTTTCGATTTCAATCACAATGTTCAGCGGCAGGATCATATTTCAGAACACTTTGATCAAGGGAGCTCCTGAGACCTTGCCGCACACGGTGTGCATAGATTGGATTTCAAGAAAGAGTGGTTGTGATGTTTAATATTTAGCACTTAGTTTTTTTGCCCCTCTCAGAGGTGGGAAAGAGCAACCAGGAAAGGGTCAGACGTTGTCTAATTTACTTGAAGGAGAACAACGCCGAGAGCAAATTCCAACAGGGAACTGACAAAAGAAGGAGGTGGCGTTCTTGACCTTTGAAGATAATTTTTTAAGTGGAGATCGTCTGCGCGACGAAAGCACTTCAGTCGTGCTTCTGCGCCATTGAACTGGTCGTTAAACAAGGTACTCTCAGATGTTTTCTCGGTACGATAGCACTTTCAAATCTAACTTCGCAGACTGCTTCGGCAGATTACAGAAAAGTGTGGCTACAAACTATTCCGAGCGAGGATTTTTTTTTTGTGGCTGCCACAAAATAATTGTGAGCCATGTCTGGTGGAGTGACGTGGAGTGCACATTGTTGACTTGGATACATCAAGGTATTTCTGGAGAGCTAAGTATTACTTCGCTTTTTAATACGTAGCATTCGTTGCCGGCTACCCTCATAGCCAGGACCGTTTGACGCCCTTCATTTCGATCAAAATTGAGATATCGAGCAAGTTTCATCTGTAGCCGTTATAACAGCGCAAATTACAATAACTTGTCGAATGAAATTTCGAAAAACTAAAAATATTAAAAATACCAGAAAATTATGGCCAATGGCGAACCGTTCAACGCCCTGTATTTCCTAAATAACGGAGATTTCGTGGAAGCTTCAACTGTGAGCGTTGTATAACGTAAATGGAAATATTTGCTGAACGAAATTTTGAAACACTAAAACAAAAAAATAAAAAAAATGCGGAAAATGGCGAACCGTGTAAGGCCCTGCATTTCCACAATAAACTAGATTTCGCGGATGTTATAGTGGCCTAAATGGAGTTAATTGGTCGAACAAAATTTTGAAGGACTGAAAACTGGGAAAACAAAAATATGCAAACAATGGCAAACTATGTAACGCCCTTAATTTTTTAAAAAATCAGATTTGATGCAAGTAACACCTGCAATCATTATAATAGCGCAAATGGAGATAATTGGTCGGTCAGGATTTAGAAAAACCAAACTATTTGCTGTAAAGGACTCACACTGAAGACAGGCGGCATAAAAATACTAGACATTAGAGGATAATTCTCTGAATTTCTGCGGATTTTTTACCATCTGCGCACTAAACAATTACGGTTTGATTATCCTTTGCTGGGAAATTTTTTATATCAAAATTGACTTTGTCACGTATCATTCCGGTTCCTGATTTTTACAAGACAGATGACCGGGATTATATTGGCGCTTCACTATTAAGGGTTTTAAAATGCAATCTTTTAAACTGATGTCAGAAAACTTAAGTGAAGCGCTTAATGCACACCGTGCTGCTTTTACTGAGATACTAGTTACGGTGGTTTTGTTATTATAGCGATTTTTACCGCTGCGCGCCGTGATCGCGTTTTATAGAAGATACATTTTTTTGTAAGCAATTACTTACAGTTGAACCTTGCGGTTTATCAAAACAGTGCATCAAGCAATCGGCTCTGCCCCCAGCGCAGCGATCCATTCACTTGTAATGTGGTAATTAATATCATCGAATGATGAAACACTGATTCATTGATCAAATGATTGAATGGTTGAATAAATCAAAAGTGATTGGGGATCGATTGGCAAACGTGAGGTTTCTGCATGGGACATAGATCTAGTTACCTACCCTCGCTACCATAAGTACATCGTTGAGGAACGGTAGATTTCAATGCAAGAGATTTCAATGGGCGGTCTAGAATAGGACTGTTTAAAATAAACAATTTTTTTTCTCTGTCCCTTTTCAGGCCACCGAGAATATTCGGAAAGAGAAAACACAAGGCAGACAGAGTTGCCGGACCATTATTTAGAGGTCGCCTTCAGCCGAGTGTTTTCTGCAGCGTTGCCCCGAGGTTCTCTACGAGGCCCCGTATTGGGGCGTCGAGTGGGAGCAGCAGGCCGCCCAGCGTTGCACCTAGACCACCGAGGTTGTCGGCCAGGAACCGCCCCACCAGGTACAGCGTATACGTCAGGAAACACTGCGTGCCAGCGCAAGAAGAGAACATGAGCGAGGTACGAGGTAAGAGCGGGTTGAACTCTCAGGCCATTCCGTACTGAGCGTGCAATCAGAGTGAACGGGGCCGTGAGAGAAAGAAAAAGCAGAGGAAAGTCTAGACTTTGCTCTGTCAACCGAATCATGAGAACGTAAGATCGGGCCACTGGTCATTCGGGCCGAAGAAAGACATACAATTTGGAAACCAAGCTGCCCTGTAAGAGTTTTACTGTTTATGAAAAGCAAACAAAAGCAAAAAATTTAGAGACACTTAAGGCTGCTCACACGTTCTAGAGAGAAAACATTACAATTGATTTACAGCTTTGTGATCCTCCGTGTCAAATAGAAATGTCTGTCGTGAATATGTTATATTCTGTTGCAACAACGTCGTCGTCAGTAGAAGAACTAATGTCTGGCGTGTAATCTTCGCGTCGTACCGTCACGGTGATGTCGGCTGTTGGCGGTTTTTGGCTGCAGCGAACGCCCGCCTCTTTGCTTGCCGTATGTCATATTTGCGTTTCTTGCATCTTTTTATGAGGAGTCCTTTCGTGGCGACTAGGTCTCTCCCCTGTCGCTGAAGTAGAAGGTTCCGAGTACATCGCAGTAACCGACAGCACAAACGTGTCCAGTAGTGCGATCGTATCCTCTCATTACCATCGTCATGATCTTTTTCTAATGCGTCGTCTTCCTCTACTCTGCATTAATTTATACTGCGAGGCCGGCAAAATTGCCCTTGATAGCCTAACATACAATCCCTTAGCGCAAAAAGATCCTTTAATCATGTAGGCCTTAGTAGATAACACAGGTTATGAAGTCAAGGTACACAATATATTTACTAGGTATACCCTATGATACTCGCAACGGGTGAGGGCAGCCAGAGGCGGCTCTGCCACATTCATGCAAAAGAGCAACCAAAGAGAAAGAGCCTACAACAAGTATGGGGAGCGAAGGTGCTGCTGCCGGCCGTCGTGTAAGTGGGATGAACACGTAAGCTTTCTTTAATGGGCGCCCAAGCTTTCTGAAAAGGGCGGTTCCAGCGGATGGTTAGAAAGCCTGTAGATCTTGGGTGAATCGGCTGGCGCCTGACATTTCAGAAGATTATGAGAAGCAAAATATACCTGGAGCCGAAGGTCAGTTGTCCTCAAAGAATCCGGCTGTTCTTCTGGCATTCGGGGAAGAAAAGCCCGGTTATGGGACCAATGGACCAGGAGGTGGTGTTTAAAGTTCTAGACGGGGTATGGCAAACGTCACAGCAGTGCAGGTAGCTACAATGAATGTAATGGGCTGGCTACATAGGTCTCGACAGCATCAGATTATGCAGCTACTACAACGGAATGATTTAATTATTGCTCCCATTCAAGAAACTATGTTGTGCACGGATAAAGCCATGACTGCTGTGTTAGAGCCTTGTCGAAGCCACTCAATTAGCCACTAAGTTGACCTGTTGGGTGGCTGCATGCTTATCCTAAGTAAATGTCTCATTTCTGTCTTTTGCGTGTGATGTAAAGAATTTGGGGATGCTTATATGCTCTGAGTTTGATGCTGTCGCAGATACGTTGCGGGCTGTTTATGTGTGCTCCCCAAATATTGCTCATAACTAAAGACTTTCATTTCTTTCACTGGCTGAGTTTTCTAAAACGGAGCGCCGCACACTAATTACGGGATACTTTACTTGCGTCTGCCACTCCAATAATCGGTCGGTTTGTACTTTCCGGTACGGTGCAAGGGCAGAAACACTGAAACACTTACTGACAGAGTACGGCCTTGAGGACTCAGTTTACGCTTTTCAGCGTGCTTGTGACGCTCGCCTGGATAGGATCAACGCTTCTCCTAATCAATTTGCTCAAGTGTGTAAACACATGGTATAGTCTATATTTTTCAGTAATCGTTGCAGGGCATCGGATTTCCCAGGCCCATTAAAAAAACCTACACATAGGTTTCAGGGGGAGTTAGGGAAGCTTAGTTCAAGTGTTAAAATTTCAACCCAGTATTTCTGCTTGCCTGCATAATATTTTAAAGTGCAAGGGGTTTATCAAATTACAAAAATGAGATATGTTTAAACGGGAAAATAAAAAATTAGTCTTTAGATGGTTCAGCTTGGGTGGCGTTTTTAAAATATCATTACTTCGCAGAACTGTATGGTATATTGAAGAGGCTGGTTGAATTCAAAAGAAATTTTCAGGGTGTTTATTGGTGATGCCCGTCACGTGAAAGCCCGTGACACGTGACACATGACGAAAGCCCGTGACGTGATGACATGGTCACGTGACAGCAAAGCGCCTTTCTTAAGGCCGACCTCCATGCAGCAAAATTTGACGGCGAAGTTCTCGCGGCGGCCGCCGAGGATGAACGCACAGCGCAGTTTTCGTCGTCCTCAACCTCCAAGCAACATGAAGCAGGGAACGCCGCCGACCAACAAGCTCCTCGTATCTACGGTGCCAGATGTCAAATGCAAAACAAAATGCGCGTAAATATATCTCTGCTTATAGGTTGACTTCAATAAATACTAACTATTGACTAATAAAACTTGATATAAACGACCTAAATAATATTTCTTTTTTTGCTTATTGGGAGGGAGGTGTTTTTTAGAAATCGGGTCATAGCACATAAACATTACCAAATGGCAAAAATGAGTGGAACTGTACGTGTTGTTCGTTTTCTTGATAGCTTTGCAGCTACTTTTAAGTTTTGTGCGCTGAACTTCGCTGCAATGACCATCAATTGTTCCGTTTCAGCTACACTTTTACCCACCGCGCTACTGTGGCACTTTTCTGGCAGTTTTCTCGACGTTGTGTTCACGAGAAAAGAACCGTTCGCGGAAAAAAAGGTGCGAAAGGAGCGTCTGCTCTTTGGCTGCCGAGTACGCAGGCGCTCTGCGCAGACAAAAAGTACAAAGCTGTGATTGGCTGCAGCTTCAAAATGTAGTTTGCCTCCTCCGGTCGCGTTCGCTGCTTCCGGTCGCGTCGGTGGCAGCTTAACTCTGCAGTGGTATTTCTCACACCAAAGGCAAGTTGTGCTCATCCGCAACCATTGGGGTCCCGCCGTTAGCGTTACGTCACTGGCGAACGTTTGGCAGGAAAACTACTACTAACATGGGCGCGCTCGCTTGCCGACCGCCGTTCCGCCGTCGCGTCGTCAAGCGTCAACGACCTTGCCGGAACCAAAGGGCTGTACGCCATTTGCGATTGTGCGGTAGTGCATCAAGAACGCGTTTGTTCCGTGATCGTTGTTTGTTCCGTGTACGTCTTTCTTGTCGTGATTTGTAGATCAGGAAATTGTGGTGGTCTGTTTTTGAGCGCAACGTCGTCACCAATCACCCGAGCACATCAAGGCTGCACTATTGCTGGTGTGATTGTGGAAAGTGTGTTTGCGTAACGCAACCTCTCTGAGGGAACCTATCTTCTACGACAGTAGCGGCGACCAGTTGCAAGGGTTCTTTTTTTCGTGCTGTGAACGCTGGCGGCGCCCGATGTTGAGCGCTAAATCTAGGTAGTTTGTGCCCGTATGGCCAGAGGCCGTGCCGGGTTGTGCTTGCGTGTGTGGCGTGTTGTTTTTGTCGCCTGCGTTTGGCTGGCCGTACAGATTTACGCGTCATTATTTGTCGCGTTATACGTCACTACTAACAGCGAAAGGTACCTGTCTTTACTGATTCGCATCGACTGCGCATGTTACTCTGGCTGGTAGAGGTACAGCCGGAGCAGCGATCTATTTTTTTATTTACCTGAAATAAGCAGGCTTTATTACAGCATTATTGTAGAGACGCGAGAAGAACGAAACATTCGCGCACAGTCGTCCGAGACTCCGTAGCTTCACAGACAAAAAAAAACAATATGAACGAACGCGAATATTGATCAGGTAATCAAATGCAGTGACTGGATTGCGGCTGCTTGAAAGAGGGTAACTACACATTCGGACAGTAATATTGCTTGGTATTTAACCCCATCATTTAATAAAGCTCTAAGTGTGTGGTCCCGCGGCAGGAGTTCACGTGTCTTCGATCCATTGAGAAAAATGCTCATTAATTGATTGATTGTAGGGTTTAACGCGCCGACGCAACGCAGGCGATGAGGCGCGCCGTAGTGGAGGGCTCCGGATTATATTTTGACCACCTGGGGATCTTTAACGCGCGCCGAAATCTCGTACACACGGGCGTTTTTGCTTTTCGCCTCCATCAGAAAAGCGGCCGCCGCGGCCGGGAATCGATCCCGTGACCTCGTGCGCGAAAAATGCTCATGTGGGCTGCGTTGTATATGCTGTTGATTTGTATATGCCCGTTGCTAATCAAAGCGGCATCAAAGGAACTGATTGTGTGGACTGAGCACAAATTGCCTTGTATTATGTCTGAAGTGTTGGAATTTTTCAGAAGTCCAAGCTATTAAGCTTCTGTTAAAATAGCTGCATTTCGGATTTCAGATGACTAAACCCAGTTTATCTTGCCATCGTCTTTCAGCAGAGTTTGTGTGATGGTAATACAAATTTTTTTATGGCAGTTGTGTTTCATAGTGATGGCTCTGATTTAATGCTTACGTTCTGGTGCTCCTGCACTGAATAATTTACGGAGTTTTACAGAAGAGTTTATATTCAAGTTAAAGGGGTTTACAATGTGTAATGGCAGACATTCAGATTTCCATTGCTTAGTCATGATAGACCATTGTTATTCTACAGGATGGCGCAAATGTTTGAGAGTCTTCCCATAGCGTGTTAGTTCATTTTGATTCAGCACCTCTTTCCCCACACTTCCATGTTGTTATTGCTCTAGAAATGGTGAGAAGATTAGGATAGGCTTCATAGAGTGGGTTGAAGGTTGTTTAAATTGATGAGTTGTAGTAATAATTGCCAACAAGTCTGTAGCAGATAGAGATGGTTTACGTCACCCCTTAAGAGTGCCATGTCGCTGATTTCCAAGCACGCACTGTTGCTTCTGGTTATACAGCTGCGGCAAGAATAGAAAACACCAATGCAGCATATCAAGATAATTCAACTTCAAGCCTTCATAGTGTCATGTCGCTGCTTTTCAACCACACTCTCTTGTTTCTGTACGTAAAAATTGGAAAAGTTTGCTTAGAAGGTTGCAACGTTTAGATGTTACGTCTTTCTTACGTTAAAATGAATTCAGGCCTTCATGCTCTTAAGTCGCTGCTTGTCATGCACAAAGTGTTGCTTGTGGCCGTAAAGCTGCGGTGAGAGTTGAGAACTACCCAGGATGGTTACAGAGTAGCTCCGTACTTTATTTATGCCCATGGAATGCCTACTGCGAGACCAGCCGTCAGGCGTGGGATGTTTGCAAACTGCTCAGAACTATTCTGGACTGGCAAACGGGAGAGAGACAACTCTATTACGCAATAATGTGAGAGTGGACCACTTGTTTCCTTTCACCTGCAGGCGATTTTGCTAACTGGAAGATGCGTAGCCCACTGATAGTGCAATTGATCGTCTTTCAAAGAGCACTAAAAGCTAAATAATTTGTGTTTTAACTGAAAGATTATATGTGTCATAGCTCTCCCAGGTTTTTTTTAGGACTTACAATGACTTGTTCGCTGACAATTGAACCTGACGTTTCTGTCTATTAGTTCCCGTCCGTGTTTTCAAGGTGATTGCAGCCAGTTTTATTTTGTCCTTTTCTGTTGCATGTATACACCAGTGGTAAGCAGGTACGGTAGGCTCGGATGTTGACCCACATGCATGCATATTCTGGCTGCGCTTGTATGCAAGATGAAAAGTTTTAACAAAAAACTGGAACAACGCTACCCGCTTGGACTGAGACATCCTGTTTTATGTTTGGAAGCTGGGCTTTGCATCCTTTAAAAAAGGGCATGAGTAAGTTCCCTCGTACATTAATTTACGTTTTCATGTGTCTGACTCAGTGTTAGGTTCAGAAAAAATGTTTCGGCAAGCTCCACCAATCCTGTGATTCACGATTCAAGATTTTTTATCTCACAAAATGCAGTGTGGGAAAGTGTATGAGGTAGCGATACCTGTTTTCATGCTTTTCGCTTTTTGTGTAATGATAATGCTCTGCTGCTGCTGTGAGTGGCATGTTTGTACAAACGACACTCTGCTACTACTTATACGGGCCAACTTGCCTTTACACGTCAGTGCAGCCCTAAGGAATTGTGATTTCCGCCATCAGAGTCAAAACCACTGGCATCGCTGCTAAGGGTGCAATGGTTAGATGTGTATACATATTATAATGTTTTCCACAACTAGTTGTGTGGTTATCTTTCTGTGGTGTTCAAACGTATCAAAGTACTCTCTGGCTATTTCATAAGACACTGTTCTTTGTTCGATTGTTTAAGTCCTAGATCATTAAGTTTTTGAGAGAACACAAGGATGGCTGTCATGAAGAAGCAGTCCTGCCAAACAAGAATTTGGTAGCCTTTAAAAAGGCTATTTTATCATGGTGATGGTGGAGACGGTTGAGTGCTGGTGAGGGCAGGCACCAGAGACGTTGTCGACCCGCTGCAGTGGGTGAGTGGCTAAGGCGTTGTGCTGTTCAGCCCAAGGATGAGGGGTCAATCCCAGCCACGGTGGCTGCTTTTCTGATGGAGGCGAAAAGCGAAAACGTCCGTTCGGCAAGAATTCGCCGCACGTTAAAGAACCCCAGCTGGTCAAAATTAATCCAGAGCTCTCCACTACAGCGGGCCTCACAGCCCAGGTGTAGCTTCGGCGTGTTAAACACCACCAACCATACTACAGCTGAGGTGGTTGTGCCATTGTTGGAAGTTCTGTCGTAATCGTCTTCAAGGCTCATCAACAGGCCAAACACCTGAGACGTTGCTGTCACAAGCAGTGGCGTCGTCGGATGTGCTTTCGTCGTCTTCCTCAAGCGGGATGACGTTTTGGTCAATGAAGTCACTTCCTCACATGACTTGCTGAAACTTTGTCCCTAGTGTTCTCACATGCCTCACAGCCTCCCGCCAATGTGCGGCTGTGACTTCTGCAACCTTATCTTTCAGCAGTTGTTCCACATGTGTAATGTTAAACGTCGTGTTGGCTGCTGCCACAGCGTTCTTTACTTGAGCCCAGATCAGTTCAAATGGATTGAACTCGCAGTGGTAAGGCGGCAGCCTTAACACGATAAAGCCAGCCTTCTGTACAGCCATGTCGACTCCGTAGCTGATGAAATGTGGCTTCACTCGAGCAACTATCTCCAACAGCTGCTTCTTGGTCAGCCCAGCGACGTACTGGATGCCTTTGCTGTCCAACCTCTCTGCGATCGTTCCCTTGAGGGAATTCGTCGTTGGCACTGCCTTGTTCCGCCGTGAGTGGTAGGAGGCATTGTCTATCACTATGATGCTACCACTTGGGTGCCTCTGCAGCACACTGTCAAACCGGCCCTCGAAGCGGGGGCCCTCCATTTATTCGTGGTAGTTCCCCGTCTTTTTGCCACGGAACGCATCGAGACATTCATCAACGAAGCCATCTTTGCTGCCTATGTGGGTTACAATGACCCGCTGACCTTTACCTGAAAGCTGCTTCAGCCCCGTCGTCAGACCGCGCCTGAAGGCGTCTGCACTGGACTTCACAGTGGTGTCAGTCCACACAGTCGACGTCGTGTGTCCTGCCGTCACCCAGGTGTCATCCAAGTAGAAAATCTGCCGATTTTCCGCTCGGTACCGCCGAATGTTACGCAGGTACTCGTGCCGCCATGCGAGTGTCTTACCGATCAAGTAGCAGAGAGTTCCGGCTTCTTTTCTCCCGCTTGAACCCGATCTTTCGAAGCAGACGAGGAACAGTCCGCGGCTTCATCGACGGGTCACATGTACGGTCCGAGAACTCCTTTGTGGTCTTTGCCACCGTCGGTATCTTGTTGCGGCGAAAAAAGTCGTGCACGCAAGACCTCAGCGCATTCAACGTGAAGCTGTCGTAGAAGGCACTGCGTCGCTTCTTCTAGGAATTCCGCGAGCGTTTTGGAGACGGCGTTGAGCGCACTCCACCAGTGGCTCCAGCCTCCTTCTTGACCGCAAGCACGGTCCGCGAGCCACTTCGGAGCATATCGGCGACAAATACGGCAGTATCTTCCACGGTGCATTTCGTCTGCCTGGCCCGCCAGAACTCATAGCAGTGAAAGATCAGTTTCCGCGCAGTTCTGTTGAACACATTGCCACTCTTGTTCTTCTTGCTTAGGGTTTTCGGTGTAGCAGTTGAAGCTCCACCAGACTCACCAGGCAAGAAAGAATCGTATGACGATGTTGCAACGTGGGGATGTATCACGGAAGAAAAGCCACACAACGCACTCAGAGAGCGGACGAAGGAACGCGCGGTGCAAGTGGTGTTGGGGGCACACTATGTATACGCGAATGCTTCAATACCTGACGTAGGAACTAATGGGCGCGTAACTTACCTGACACGTTTTTAAAGAAACTTGGCTAAAATATTCCGTTATGCACCGACGGCAACTAAAAAATGAAACAAATTATATACATTCTCCCAAAAGCTAATTTCTTTTTTAACAGGTTCGCATTTCCCTTTTTTCTGCCGCACCACGTTTTCCATAATATTTTTAAAGTTGTTTCTGCGTACCATCTAACTGAAGTAGTATTTCGTGCCGGAAAAACATTTCAATATGGATATAATTCCCTTCATTGTAAGTGATCATTTACACGCAAAACAACATTACCATTACGGAACTACATTCTTAATCGCAGAAGTCTCCCAAGGCGACCGCACCACACCCGTGGGCGGAGCTTCTCCTGCATAGTTACCCTGTCAACATTTAAGACGCCGGCGGCGTAGCGGCTGCCGCCGGCGGTCGTTCGTCGCTTTTTCGCCGACATTTCGCTACATGGAGGTCGGGTATTAGGAGAAAGATAGTAAAAAACACGAGCCTGTATCCGTGCCAATTGAGTCAAAGTCCAAAATACGAACTGCCGAAATCTAAAGCCAAAGTCCACTTGAACTCAGCTGGTGTCCAAGCCAACGCCCGCAGTAATGAACACAAAGCAAATGCTGAAATACCCAAATGCGATTATGGCGCATTCGTATAGGCATCGGCTTCGTAACGCGAGGGACGCAGGTTGTATTGCGATCATAGGAACCATTTTTTCTCGTGGCATCATCATCGTTTGCCGTCCCATTGCGTAAATTTGGATTGCCAGCAGTGTGTTTTGGTTACCACACCACCATCAGTGCGACCGAGAAAGCTTTGCTTGAATAGTACATTGCAGAAAAATATAGGGCCGCAATTTGGTCAAAGAGCACCGCGAGTTTTTGATGGCCAGAGCAGGAAATGTTCATAGGTGGTAAGCAGCAATCGGCGCTTACCAAAGAATTTTCCGAAATCGAATGCAATGGAAGCGCCGATATCGATAATTCCGAACGTTTCCAGGCCTTTCATGATCATTAATCATAACTCCTGGACAGCGGAGCTCGAGTCAGTAGATATTTTAGGTTTACTTGACCCTTACCCCAACTTAGTGAAGAAGAGGGGGCTCTTCATGGAGAGTGTTGGGACTGGGCATCCCACCGCAGTCACCAATGTTGGGACTGGGTATCCCACCGCAGTTACCAAGGTTGTGACTCGCATCCCAGCTTGTGACCAATGTTGGGAATCAGCCATCCCGACGCTGTCACCGCTGTTGCGACGTTGCCTTGCTCCTGTCCGCTATCGGCGTGGCGCAGATCAGAGCGATGAAGTTCTCGAGCCGACGAAAAGTTGAAGCAAAATTTATATACAGTATATACAAGGGTAACAACAGCGTTACACGGTGCGCACAAAGGCGACAGTACCTCTCTTCTCGGTGCCTCCGAAAAGTGCCGCCGAATAATGCCTCCGAAAAATGCCGAGGATAAGTTCCTCCGGGCGGGTTTTTATACCCCCAGAAGTCCATTGTGGCCCCGAGAAGTTTGAATCACTCCAACCACGACTCTCGCTGGCCGAAGTTTGAAATCCGACGAATGAAAGCGAAGTGGTTGCGTCAGCCGAGCCGCCCGATGGGGAAAGGGTTGGCGACGCCCACGAAGTCTCCGCAAAGCCGCCTCAAGGCCCTCCAGGCGTGTGACGGCATGCCGGTTGCCGGTCGTTCACCCAATGCATGATTCGGCTGAGCCGCCGTGACGCAGAAGGATGAGGCGACTCTTCGGCGGTGCAAGTTTGAGCCTGTCGGCCGCGGGCGGCTTGGTCTGGTTTGCATGTACGAGGCGTGAATCGGCCCCGCTGTCGGCGCGTCGCCCCGTGCAACGAATTTGGGCCGGGCGCTCTGGCACAGCAAGAGGCAATTACGCTAAGCAAAGTAGGAGACGCAATAAAGGCTTCCCGAAGCAATAAATCCCCCCTTCTGGACGGCGTTAGCCCAGAACTTTATGAAACATTTTGTACTCCCCTACTGCCTGTTCTGCTCATAGTTTTTACACAGGGATACGATGTGGCTGCCCTCTCGCCTACGTGTACTGTTTTGTCATATTGTACTGATGCCCAAAATCTCCGTTGAAAACAGCTGGAAAAATGTAAAAGGATACCGTCCAATTTCTTCGACAATGTTGGCTACAAAAGTTTCGCAAAAATGTTGTTTCATTGGCTGCAACTCGCCATTTCTATCCCAATTGGTGCTTGTATACATGAGGAATCCGAAGTCCAAGTATGGCGAATAATATTCATATTTCTGACCCGCCGCGGTGGCTCAGTGGCTAAGGCGCTGCGCTGCTGAGCACGAGGTCGCGGGTTCGATTCCCGGCCGCGGTGGCCGCTTTTCTGATGGAGGCGAAAAGCCAAAACGCCCGTCTGTGCGAGATTTCGGCGCACGGTAAAGATCCCCCAGGTGGTCAAAATTAATCCGGAGCCCTCCACTACGGCGCGCCTCATCGCCTGCGTTGCGTCGGCGCGTTAAACCCTACAATCATCATCAATATTCATATTTCTAGTTCAGTATTAAAATGTATTTCAGAGGAAAGGAGGAAGTTGCTCTGGTGCCAATAGACCTTGTAAAGCGTTTGATCGAGTTGGCTCAATTTTAACTGCGAATCTGTATATGAATAGCCGAAACGTCCATCCGTGCCTAGGAGGGCCTTCCGCAGCCACCAGTACGCATGCGGAAAAAAAAAACAACGGAGTCGAAGAGGAGTCGGGAGAAAGGGGATAGGAAACGCCTCTGTGTTTCATATTGAAGTAACACGTGTTCGTGAAGTATATACACCCAGGAGTGTCGGCTTGGAGTGCACACACGCCAAGTTTGAGGGTGCAAGAGAAATGGGTAGGTGTGGTTCCTTCGGTGCGTGGGTGTGGCTTAGCACAGGTTGACAGTGCGGAGACGCGAAGTGCAAGGGAGTAAGGGGAGAGGGAACATGGCGTAGGGGAACGATGCCACGGACAGCGCCAGGAGTCGGGCCCGCGACGCAGTTAGGAAGCGTGAATGTCAGGCCTACTGTGCAGTCCGTCATTTCGTGGTGGTGATGGGAAGCCGCATGGGCGGCATATATATAATGCGATAAACACAAGACCAACGTTCCCGTTTCTTCATTGCAAGGCATTAAGGGGTGGGCAAAGGGAGAAATAATTGGTTAACATAGTTCAGAAACACTGTAATACACTCACGTGATGAACCTTAAGATACGCACCATGGCCGTCCCTTTTTTATTTCTCTGGGCAACCATCTCCGCGGGTTGTAAAAGCCGAACTGTTTTTTTTTGTTTTTTGTACAATATCATGCCGGAAGTGGGGACGTTTTTCTCGAAGTTATCGTATTGTGCTTCAATAACTGGACAACAAAACTCATCGTCACGGGAAGCTTTCCCCCGCTGTTAGCATTACATCTTCAAATCGGCAAGAATGTCTGTTATCTACAATACTATTTGGCATATATCTCGAACCGCTATACTAATGCTAAGGGTTTCCCGCTGGAGCACTAAGATGTGAAGCTCTTAGCTTACGCGAGCGGCCCTGCCTACTTTTGTAATAAAAAAAAGTGTTTTTGAATCGCTTAGTTTGACAACGGAGCTTTGTGAAGCCTGTGACACTGTCCTGGACCTGGTTTCTGGTCGGCTACTGGAGTACTCGACCCAAATTTTTCGGAGATACTACGCGGGGAGGGAGAGAACCTTAATACCTTGGAGTACCTCTTCATCACATAGGATGCAGTGGACCTCACTGGGGTGAGCTCGTTCGAGAATCAAACATAAATAGCAGTCATAGATGGGAAGGGAGTTATCGGTGTTTGCATGTGCACAAGTGTGCAAAGTTTTTGTTTTTGCAAACATTCCTTAGATCCTGCCAAGTCGCGCTCTGACTTTCGGCTTGTCCCTACTTTGGTTCAACTCGTTTCTTGGCTCTTTTTTAAAATGTGGATAGCCTCATTCCATGGCTAGTGCTTCAACTTTGTTTCTCCGCACATCTGTAATTTTTATTCGCTTCTGTAGGACCAACGCTGTCCAACGCTCCCTAGGATTTGTTAAGAAAGTTATTGATATATAAAGTTTTATCAAAGTTTGTTTCTCGCTACAATAGATGCATGATCACCGCGGGAAAGAAATAACCCGTATATTGCTAGACCACTTGTTTTTGCTGCCAGTGTATAGTCAATAATTCTTGCATGCTATGGTTAACAGTGTTATCCCGTTTCAGAAGTATACGCCTTCAGCCTCCTGAAAAGATATACTTCTTAAATTAAACACGTCAACGTTGCCTGTTAATATTTCCTGCTAATAAGGTGTATTTCATAAAGTGGTCTGTAAATCGTCGGTTGTGCTATCAATCTGAAACCGTGCCTCATTGCTTTGTGCGGCGTAGAGACGCAGTGCATTTCTGGGACATCCTGGAATAGACACTGAAGACAGACACAGGCGCTACGCCCTATTTAATTAGATTTATTCCACAGGAAAAAAACTGTGCACTCCCACATGATCTCTTCCTTATGAGGCTGTTCTATTTGTGAAAGTGACGACCGTCATGCTTATCTTGCCCGTTCAAAGAAATCACTTTTTCCGGAACAATGCACACGGGAACGTAGCATGTACGCCGCCCAAAGTGAGCCCCCCGAATACGTTCACCTATTTGGTGTCTGTGGGTGTCTTCAGGACTTTTAGTGAGAACGGTTAAGTGTGCACATTCTTCCAGATTTTAAGCGCACACTTCAGAGGTGGCCCATTGTTGCCGAATTTTAGTGGAGACTTTTGAGGGGTGGCCATTTTTTCGGACTTTTTTTGAGAACGTTTGGTGTGTGGAAATTTTAAGATTGTTAATCAGACATTAGATTGCTTATAGTGTTTGCCTTTTCTTGCGTATGCGCATAAATCACGTTGATTTTTCATATGTATTATTTTTATTCGTTTTTTATTTACTTATTATTTATTTATTTATTTGTACTCACAAGGTAATACATTACAGAGAGGAGCGGGTTTAAGACTAAAAATCATGAAAACAGGCAGGTGTTTCCAAACGCAAGACCGAACTGGCTCAAGCAATCTACAAAAAACACTTCACACATTTCTACAGACATATGGATTTGTACGCGTACATACTTTTCGGGAGTAATACACAAATGTAAATACATATCACGCGGAAAAAAGTGTGCCTACACAAAACAAGAATTACTCAAGTAACACTGCACAATGCAGAGCGAACCAAATTGACATCATTAATTTCAACAATGTCTCGTGGAAGGTGGTTCGAGTCATTGGCTATACGGGCGATCAATGAACAAAATAACCCTTAGTAGTACAACTGATGACGCTGACTGCGCGTGTCATCTAGACGCGATGATACATATGAGGGCGAAGGGATTAGACAATCTCGTAAAGTGGTGGTGGGGGGGGGGGGGGGACTACAAAATCGACAGAGACATGCGATATTGCGACGTTAAGTTAGTACCGGAAGGCCCAAATTGTTTGTCATGGAGGCTACGCTCCCTGTTCGGTGGTAGTTTCGGTCAATGAAACGTGGCCAGTTGTTCTGAACCATTTCCAGCGAATGAGTAAGAGTGTCCGTGAAAGTATCCCATATAGATGAAGTATACACAAGTTGAGACCGTACGATACTTTTGTAAAAATAAGTTTGACGGACGACGGGGCGGAATGAAAGTTGCGTTTTAAATAACCAAGCATACGCTTAGATTTGTTGGCGACGAATTCGATGTGGATTTTCTATGCGAGGTCGAATGTAATACGAAGGCCTAACAATTTGTAAGATGAAACAGATTACAGAGGTTAGCCGTTTGAGTGATAGGATAACGTGTTAGGATAACAGATTATAATTTATTTGCACTTGTGAACGTTTAATGTCATCTTCCACTGACTACACCGGGAAGAGAAAACGTTGATATCATCCTGGAGCACATGCGTATCATTAATAGTTGCTATTTCACAGAAAAGCACGCAGTCGTCGGCGAATAAATGGACCGGGGAAGGAATACAGCAAGGTAACGTCATCGGGAAATCTGAGGTTGCTGAGGTATTCTCCATCAAACTTTACCCCCACGCCTCCTGTAAACATGCTGTGAATACCATTGGAGAGATTGTGTCTCCTTGCCTGACGGCCTTCTTTATATATATTTTACTGTTCTCCTTATGGAGGACTATGGTAGTTGTGGACCCATTGTAGATATCCTCTAGTATTCTTACATAATGCTCATCTGCGCCCTGGTTCCGTAATGCCTGAATGACTGCTAGGGTTTCTACCAAGTCAAATGCTTTCTCATAATCTATGAAGGCTATCTATAAGGGTTGAGTATACTACGCGCTTTTCTCTATCAATGATTGATTGTGTGAATATGGTCTATTGTTGAACAGCCTTTAGGAAACCCTGCTTGTTCATTAGGTTGACTGAAATCTAAGGTGGCAGAAATTCTGTTAGCGATGACCTTGGTAAGTACATTGTAGACGACTGACAGTAAGCTGCTCGGCCTGTAATTTTTAAAGTCTTTTATGTCACCTTTCTCATGGATCACGATGATGTTCGCGTTCTTCCAAGATTGTGGTGCACTATCGGTCATTAGGCATTGCGTATACAGGTTTCCCAGTTTTTATAGTAGAATTTGCCCGTCATCCTTCGAGAGGTCTGCTGTTATCTGATCCTCACCAGGTGCGTTGCCCCCTTGCATTTCTTTCAAAGCCTTCTTCGATTCTTCTGTCGTTACTGGTTAGATGTCGACCTTCTCTGAACTACTTCCTCGTTTAATATTGCCCTGGATGTCGCCGTTACTGTATATATCTCTATTCAACTCCTCGGCTACTACAACTATTTTATCCGTATTTGTCATGTCATTGCCTTGCTTGTCTTTAAGTGTATACATCTGATTTCTTCCCATTCCTAGACGCCTTTTCACTGCTTCCGGGCTGCCCCTGTTCTTTACAGCCTCCTCAATCCTCTCCATAATATACTTCCGTATCTGAACTGTCCTACGCTTATTGATTACCTGCGAAAGCCTCGCAGGTTCTATTCTGTCAGCTGGGGTGAAAATTGTCATGCTTTGCCGTTTCCTAATTAAATCTTTCGTCTCCTGGGAAAGTTAACCAGTATCCTGTCTAGCGAGCGTACCTCCGACTTCTAATGCACACTCCGTGGCAATGCGTGTAAGGTTGTCGCTGGCTTCCTGTATAAGCCGCGCAGGTTCTATTCTGTCAGCTGGGGGGAATATTGTCATGCTTTCCCGCTCCCTAATTAAATCTTTCGTCTCCTGGGAAAGTTGACCAGTATCCTTTCTAGCGAGCGTACCTCCTATTTCCAATGCACACTCCGTGGCAATGTGTATAAGGTTGTCGCTGGCTTCCTGCATAGTAAGCTGTGCTGCCTCGGTTAAAGCTGAATATCGTTTCTGCAGCGTGATCCTAAATTCTCCAACTTTCCGGCTTACTGTTAGCTCATCGACTGACTTCTACCGTACTAGTTTGATACGGTGCCTCCTGAAATCTAGCCTATTTCGAGATCGTACCATACGGTGGTCACAACACCTCACCCTTCCAAACACTGCCATATCCTGCACGATGCGAGGATGTGGACGTTCCGGGATATATATATATATATCAGTGTGTCGAACCGAAAAAAATACCGGTTCGGTTACGGTTCTGGTTCAGGCGAAATCATTTCGTTCCGGTTCAGTTCCGGTTCGACAAAATCACGTACCGAACCGGTTCACGAACCGGTTCGGGAGCTTGAACCGGTTCGCGAACCGGTTCGATGAGTTCAATTATCACTCAAATTAGAAAAAAACATTTAGTAGTTTAAAACAACAGTCAAATCAAAATACAGACAAAAATTCAAAATGCTGCTGTTCCCCAAGGGCAGTGGCACAATTGCAAAGCACACATTAAACGATTACGAGATATCAGAAATACGAGATATTAGAAAAACAGATGAAGTATCGACGATTTACCACCTAGTTTCTCGCCCAGATTTCATGTTGTCCTAGCGAATATTCATAAAGCCACCGCCAAGAGATATGATGGTGGGATATATTTTCTGTCCTTTCCTTTTTTGTTGAAATCGCAATCGTCGCTATGGAATCGCCCATCACGCTAACCTTAAAGCCTTAAATACCAGCGCTTAAATACCAGCCTTAAATACCTTGAAGCCTGCGTACCAGCGCTTAATACCAATGGCGCACATTTTTATATTTGTAACAAAAACGAAAAATCGTACAACAGGCACATAAATACTACCAATGAATTAGATTATTTGGTCACCCTGAATAATTTGTTAGCTGTCACCTTATCGAGTGTGGTAGCCACACTTTTGTTAAGAGTAAGCTTTAGTTAACGCTCAGTCGCTGCATTATTGCTCTGGCCACTGCATTTCCTTTTGCGATAGCTATACCGGATGTGTGCATTCCAATCAGTATGTCATCGTACCGCCTGACCCCCGGCCATCGTTCCGAGTGCTACTTTGCGGAATCTTATAACAGATTATGTTGTTACAAATAACAGATTATGCTGTTACAAAATGAAAGGGAAATTCGACCCGCGGAGCATGAGATGGGACGTTTTTAGGCAGACGCTCTTTAATTCGTCCACAGCAGTACTCCCCTCCAGAACGAGTAGCAGTAGAAGTAATGTAACGACTTGGGCAGTCAGCACAAGTGCACCTTCGAAAAAAAGCAGATCTGAAAGAGACAAAACTGCATCAGCAGCAAACGGCTTCGCCACTGAGCAGCTCCTGCGGTCACACTTGTCAAGTATTAACAATTTGCAGGTGTCGGACCTTTTAAACAAATAACGAAATGCAAAAAGTTTGCATACATCGGGTGTGGGCTTTCGCTGTTGCGCAGTGGAGCACTCCTGCAGCCTGATTGCTCCAATAAAGTCGCAGCTAGGGAAGGGTGAAGTCGTTTTATATCCCCTGCAAGCTGCCGAGAATGAGATTTCGTTTGGTCAGCTTGCACTACGCTCGCGCTTCCAGCAGCAACAGACCATTGCTTACATTGGTGCTCATTCATTTCCCCTGTTGTTAGATAGAGCGTGATAGTATTCAATTGTCTGGAGGGGAAAGTGCGCGAGCGGGTACGAAGTTGATGGTACGTAAAAAACAAAGGCTTGAATTGCACTGACTGTGCAATATCAACAACGAAGGATCGAACCGTTTCGGCATTAACCGATAACCGTTATTTATTTTTTCGGTTCAGTTCCGGTTCGGGTTCAGCGTGCTCAAAAAATACCGGTTCGGGTTCGGGTTCAGTTTCGGCAAAAATACCGGTTCAGTTCCGGTTTTCGGTTCGGTTCGGTTCCGGTTCGACACCCTGATATATATATATATATATATATATATATATATATATATATATATATATATATATATATATATATATATATATATATATATATATATATATATATATATATATATATATATATATATATATATATATATATATAGCGAATCAGAATAGCAAATGCGGGGCTCGTAGAAATAACACAGAAATAAGGGTTGGCAGCCAAGACAACCTTGGAAAGCAAAGGGGAGGTTGTGGTAGGTCATCGAAACAGATAAAGACTTTGGAAAGAAAGAAAAAAAGCGGAGAAAAAATTCCCGCCAGGTGGGATCCGAACCCACGACCTCCAAAATACCGTTCTGGTGCGATAACCACTACGCTACTGGCGGGGCGATTTTCCCCCCGCTTTCTGGGGTATTTATGTAATGTAATTTTTTCCTGTGCTTGGGGGTGGTAGCCAGCGCCACTCTGACTTCTCGGGGTGAAGGAGACCTTATTTTAATCCCCGCGCCGTGACTCGATTGTCTACGACATGTCGAGACTGGTCAACCAGCGTTAAACCCTCTTAAGCTCCCTATGTCACCCAGACTGCCAGAACAGAGGCCCTCGCTATGCATGCAGCGACTCGGAATAGAAAATGAGGGGCTCGTAGAAATAACACAGAAATAAGGGTTGGCAGCCAAGAAAACGTCGGAAAGCAAAGGGGACGTTGTGGTAGGTCATTGAAACAGATAAAGAATTTGGAAAGAAAGAAAGAAAGCGGAGAAAAAAATGCCCGCCAGGTGGGATCCTAACTCACGACCTCCAGAATACCGGTCTGGTGCGATAACCACTACGCTACCGGCGGGGCGATTTTCCCCCCCGCTTTCTGGGGTATTTATGTTAATGTACTTTTTTCCTGTGCTTGGGGGTGGTAGCCAGCGCCACTCTGACTTCTCGGGGTGAAGGGGACCTTCTTTTAATCCCCGCGCCGTGACTCGATTGTCTACGACATGTCGAGAGTGGTCAACCAGCGCTAAACCCTCTTAAGCTCCCTATGGCACCAAGACTGCCAGAACAGAGGCCCTCGCTATGCATGAATCAGAATAGGAAATGAGGGGCTGGTAGAAATAACACAGAAATAAGGGTTGGCAGCCAAGAAAACCTCGGAAAGCAAAGGGGAAGTTGTGGTAGATGCCCGCCAGGTGGGATCCCACCTGGCGGGCATTTTTTTCCGCTTTCTTTCTTTCTTTCCGAATTCTTTATCTGTTGCAATGACCTACCACAACCTCCCCTTTGCTTTCCGAGTTTTTCTTGGCTGCCAACCCTTATTTCTGTGTTTATATATATATATATATATATATATATATATATATATATATATATATATATATATATATATATATATATATATATATATATATAGCATACATACTTACAGGTACAAGCTAGTGCGGAAACACTTGGAGAACACTCACCCAGCATTTTATTTGCCCAACACTTTCGAAAGGCAGGACTTTCTTGTGCGGGGATTGTGTCACAATGGACAGAAAAACTCTTATATACACATTGCCCTGAGGGATTCGTTTCCTCCTCACCCTCGCCAAGGAGAAACCTCGGAGAAAGTAAACCAGCGGGAAAGTAACAATGACATCTCGTAACTATACGGCGGATGCTACGCAATGTGGGGAGAGGGAAAAAAGAAGGAGAAAAAGAACAAAAACGAGGAAAGGAAAAAGAGAAGTGGAGAATGGGAAGGAGGCGCAGCTGCGACTGTGCTAGCGAGAACTGACGTATAAAGTACAGCTAATGTATGTCTGCAGAAAAAGCGGCGCGCTGTGTCTGTTTGAGGAAGAGTCGAAGCTTGAAAGCCCGAACGAAGAGGCTTTGAATGGCAGAGAAGCATGCCAAATTCTGCCTGCTGGTAATAATTGGTGACAAAGAACAAAAAAACAAGATTTGTTAATTGTGCTTTTAGAGGGTTGTAGACAAGTGTCACATGGCCAGGAGGTGACCGAGGAAAGCTTATAGGGAAACGAAACAGACTTACAAGAGATGGCCAGGGAAGGGCCAGCGCGCTGAGGATCATACAGTCCGCCTTAGTAAAATGGCACGGAAAGCTTGCGTTAAAACCGATTTATGCCTCTTAAAGAATCACAGGATGAGAAGGATTTATTGCCTCACCGCCGTCGGAGACCCCGATACCACGCTGAGCGTCCCGCACACTCCCCCACCGCGTCCCCCTCGCCTCACAAATTCCGCCACAAGGGGGCCACGAGAAGAGGCCAAGGGGCGTGATCTAACAATTAAAAGAGAAGAAGAATGGAATGGAATGGATGACTTTATTACAGGAGGAGGCCAATAGGCCCTGGTGTGGGGGACGGGGAAAAGGGGAGGGGAAGATTGTTCGTATAAAGTCTGCACTGCACTGTGAGCGTTCACTTAGCACGATATGCACAGGTGAAGTTGTGACGAGGGCACTCTACTACGACCATGATTGGGGTATCCAAAAGGAGCCGTTCAGGAGCCACAAGGGGTGTGTTTGGGGGTACATCTAGAGAGAGGGTGAACGATCCGCCATCATACTACTTTATAGAGACCTGTTTTGAGACCGAATTCTGTAATCTTCTGTAAAATTTGGGGGTTGTTTCTGACGTGTTGGACATGTTCTTCAGAAGTCGTCGGGCGTACGTGCGTCGTAAGGAACTGGTCGCGGTCAGTCGAGTAAGCTGAACAAGCCCAGATGAGGTGGAAAAGATTCGGTGTATTGTTGCTGCCACAGTAGGGGCACCGAGGACTAGCAAGGTGCCTATGCGTTGTCCATTTGGAGATGACGTCCGGAGTGTAGGCCGAGTCAGCGTAGACTTTATTAGCGAAAATTTCTCCTGTTCTTGGCAGGGACTGCAGAGGAGCAAGAAAACCAGGTGGTGAGGCGTCGGCAAGCCGTTGCCGGCTGAGGTTCTTAATTCGACGGTATTTTTGCTGCCAGTCCATTTCGCATGCCTGTTGGGGCTCAGGTCTTCCTTGGATGGACACGGGAACCATGGGAGGATTGCGTAAACACTCCCGGGCAGCATTATGCGCCGAATGGTTTCCGTCCGCTCCATATGTGTGAGCAGGAGTCCAGACCAGGCGTATCTTGAACCCTTCGTGAGTGAGGTCACGAATTTTGTAAAGAATGTTGGTGGCCGTAGAATTGGGCGAGAAGGACCTGTTCAGTTCCCGTAGAGCGACATGGGAGTCAGTGATGACACGGAACTTGTTGGTGGTGATTAATGAGGTCGCACTTTGTATGGCCTGAATGGCGCCGAGGATTCCGAAAAGTTCGGCTTCATCAGTGAGACCGTATGTGTTTGTTATAATGCGAGATCCATTAAGCTGGGGGACGTCAGGGCAGGTCCAGGCCACCGCTGCTGTTGTTCCGTTGATGGATGCGTCGGTAAAAATGTCTATTTCATCGGGAGCTTTGTCGTTGGCGAGAGTGCGGACATATTGTTCCCGTACGGCGCGGTTACGGCGAGAAATGGGTCGGCGCCTGAGGTGGCCCAGGGCGGGTCGCTCCCAGGGTGGAATAGCAGGTGGAAAAGTGTCAGCATTAAAAGTACTGTTTAATGTGTCCCACTTCAAAATAGATTGTCCTTGAGGCACGTGTTCAAGGTGCTTCTGAAAGCGGAGTGTCGTCTCCTCTACCAGGTTAGCGATGGGGGGAAGCGAAACTGCTTCCGACAGTACGTCTGTTTTGGTATGGAGTGGAAGCCCCGAGATGGTACGGATTAGATGTCTGTTGAGGATGTTCAGCTCGTTTAAATGGCGGGGACGCAATTCATAAACGGGGAACCCGTACGTCAGTCGTCCGTGCGCAACGGCACGAGCAAGCATGAGACATGCATTCTGACGTGATCCGCCATATTTTCCAGAGATGCGAGTTATTAAGTGTAATGTGGAGCGCCAAGTTGTTCTTAAATGGCGAATCCACGCAGCAGGACTATTACAGCTGCTTATCTGCAACCCCAGGAGCTTAATAATGCCATTTTTAGAGGTAATAACCTTGTTGGCCACTTGAAGTTCGATGGTTTGATCCGGGTTCGTCGCGCGCTTGCCGTCCACGCTGAGGAATTCTGTCTTATTAGGAGATAATTGCAGATTGAATGTAGCGAGGTGCGCTCCAAGCTGACACAGCAGCTTGAAGCTCAGTTTTGCATACCTTCCTTGGAGTCATAGTCGGCAGCTTCTGTCCACACGACGATATCATCTGCATACATGGCGAACCGTGCAGCAGAGTCTGTTTCGAGTGTGCGAGCAACGCGGTTCATAGCCAGGTTGAATAGTAGAGGTCCAAGAATCGAGCCTTGAGGAACGCCTCTGTCAAGGTAGTAGGTTGTGGGCGTTGCGTCCCGCGGGTTGAGACGAATGGGTCGGTGCTCTAGAAAGCAACGAACCCATTTCTGCGCCTTGTTACTGGGGAAGGCAGCGGCCAATTCTCGGAGTATGCCCTCTTGGCTGACGTTGTCGAAAGCCTTGTGAATATCGAGAGCGACGATGTAGTCAGGAGTACTCTGCGGGATGTTCGGTTCACTACTCGACGGAGAAGCCAAAGATAGTCGTGCGTTCCCAAATTAGGGCGGAAGCCAGTTAAGGCCGGGTGAAACCAACCAGTCGTCTCGAGATAATGTTGAAGCCTGTTATTGATCATTCGCTCTATTAATTTGCATAGGACAGGGGTTAATGCAATAGGCCTAAGGTTTTCGGGTTTACGAGAGTCTTTGCCCGGCTTGGGTATAGGATGAATGATCGACGTTTTGAGATGCTCAGAAACTTCTCCAGTGTCCCAGGACTGGTTTACGAGAGCCAAAAGTGCCTCTTGCCCATTAGGTGGTAGGTTACGGACATCCTGCCATTTAATTTGGTCGTGACCTGGTGCTGACTTCGGCTTTCCCTGTGACATAGCGACTTGGAGCTCGCTCAAAGTGAATGGGGAGTCGAGGTCTCCAAGGGTCGTAGGAATCTCGATAACAGGCAAGGAACGAAGAGCCGCTTTGTCGGTAGTAGCATGGAGGAAAAAGGTCGTTATAAGAGTTTTTTCAACTTCAGGGTAGTCATAGTGCAAGCACATTTCCTGTACGATCTGCAGTCTTGCCTTTGCCCGACCGCTTAGACTTCGAAAAAGGCCCCATAGGCGCGAAAGACCTCTCTCCTGTCCAAGGCGTTGACAGAGATTGTGCCAATTTTCAGACTGAAGAATTTTCTGGTATTCATTTATCTTCTTGTAGTGGCGTTTAAGTTTCATGAGATCTTTGTGGCGTTTTCCGTGTGTTCGACATTTTTTTGTGAGGCGTTCAGCAGTACGCAGGAGTCTGTGCATGTGCGCATCCGGTAGATCGACTTCGACGGTACTAGTCACGGACTCTAGAGCCAAGCTGCGTGCTTCATTCAGGGTGGCGACAAACTCAGATAGGTCAGGTTGAGGAGCCGTATGAAATAGTGAACGGAATACATTCCAGTTGACGGCAGTAAACGTATTCTTAGGCCGTAATTTTTTACCGTTTAGGTGGATTAGAATCGGGAAGTGGTCGCTGCCCCACGTACACGTCAGGGCCTGCCATCTTTTTACTATGCCCGGTGTAGCGATGGTAAGATCCGGAGTGGTATCTTGTTGTGAGCTGTGAAGACCGACTCGAGTAGGAACGAAAGGTTCATTGCACAGTTGTAGGGGGCTAAATTCCAGCGTTTGTTGCAAAAGCTTTCCACGGAGATCACAATGGGAGTAACCCCATAGTGTGCTTTTAGCATTAAAATCTCCACCAATAATAACCGGGCCGTTAAAATTTAGAGAAAATATATGCGAAATCCAATCATATGAGTCCCTTGTTCCTGAGTTGCATTGCGGCCGGTAGTAGACTGATACTAAAAATGAACTATCAAATCTACTGCTTACCCACTCATTCTGCCCTCCAACAAATCTCAGGGTGGTTACGTCAGATTTGAAAGCAAGTTAATCAGCCCAGTGGTCTCATGCATTCCTTAGGCAAACGTTCGAAATTTATGTATTGTAAGGAAACAGGACGCTTCGCTCCGAGAGGCACAGATCGCTTGGTTGTCTCATTTACTTGGCGATCGTGAATCAGCATCCAAACCACTCATGATGATGATCATGTACAGGTGACGATTATAATTGTTATGTACACGTGAGAGATTGACCACACGAATGGGCGGTGGATAGACAGTCTGCAGTAGTTCGACGACGCAGTTTAGTCCACAAATGCACGAATAAGTGCTCACAGTAAAAAGAACGATCCTCTTTGTTCCCGCTCGCATGTGGTGCAGAAGCCTGACTGAATTAAGACGGTCTGTATTTTTTCAAACGAGTGGTCTGGGAGTCGGAGATTCCTAGAAGAGGGAAGGTCGGAGAGGCCCTTTACTAGCGACTTGTGATTGTTCAACCTTTTGCGAAAAGATACTTTTTTTGGCCAATATATTCTCCCTCATAGGCAAGGCAACGGAGTTTGTAGAATATATTAGGGGTGTCGCAGTTGATGTTCTTTCATTTCGTATTTAAAGGAGCAATGAAGACAAAATACAAGTTGGGTTTATTAGAAAGACTGCTTACTATGATAGCAATATCATCTCAATCTTCGAACAAATAACCGAGATATTAAAGAAAACGTGTGAAGCAGTCGCGACCCGTAGACAATTTCCCGCAACTTTTCTATGACGCCATGCAACCTTGTTTGTGCGATTGGCGGCCGCCTAAATGACCTGTTGCGACGACACATGACTGGGCGTCTGTAATGGGGCCTCTAGTTCCATTTGACCTCATCACTTGAATGCTAACGTGCAGTTAACGCACAGAGAATTATGTTTTATTGTTGCCCCGTATGACGTCATTCTTGCTATGAAACGTCACTGTGGCGCAAAATTTGAGCGTTTTTAAATACGTCTTGCTTTTTTTCGTTAAAAAACATCTTTTGTGGCGGTAATGGAGCTGAGTGAGATACTGAATCCTAGTTTTTTCAGAAGTTGTATTTTCTCTTCATGACTCCTTTAAAAATTGGCATGCTGGCCTGGGCAACGTTTGGGGTCGATACGTGGGGACAAAGTTCACACGGCCGCTTGCCGATTGACCAGCAGCCTTGGTTCGCTCAGGTGGTTTTTTTTGCCCTGTTTTTGCCCTGCTCTGTTTTTGCCCCGGCTAAAAGTTCCTTCAAGTTGCTGCCCCGTCTGTACACAACACGGGGGGGCTGCTCAAAAGCAGCCGACAAGCGGTCATTCTACCTTATGCTATTAAAATGTCGTCTCCAGATGTTGTTCACTTTGGAAGTTTTGGAGAGTGCATAACCACCAAGGTGATCTCATGGTGGATTTCTTTTCGGCTTTCAGTCAGAATGTCTCCTCTTTGTAAATTGCGTGCTCGAATCGCACCGTAAATAATTTCTTCGGGATATTTCTGACGAATCAGGGAGCTCTCAGCTCATGAGCCCGTTTTTCAAAAGTGCCCCGTACAGGGCCTATATACTACGATATATACTACGATACCCCTAACGTTGCCCAGGCCAGCATGTCAGTTTTTAAAGGAGTAATGAAGAGAAAATACAACTTCTGAAAGTAAGGTATACCTGTTTTACAATGGCGGGTATGGCTGCTGTACATGTGCAGATATTTTTGGCAGTCAGTGGGCTTTCTGTACAATGTTGTTGAGACGCTCCCTTGCTTCAGTATGAGCGCGACATCCAAAAAAGTATGGTTTCACTTGATATCTGATAGGTCAATTTGATTGACCGATGTAGAGAGTTGATTTCTGAGATAAATTTCCTGAGGCTAGCATCATTATTCCAAATGAAGAAGGTGACGTCGAGGAATCACTTAAAATTTATCTATTTCTTGCAGCGTTTGGTTTCCATACGAGCTTTCCTCGGCCACCTGCTCGCCATGTGGCACTTATCTCTGTCTAACTCTCTGAAAGCGCAATGAACAAATGCTATTTTTCGTTCTTTTTCAGCATTTACCACCAGCAGGCAGAATTTGGCATGCTTCTTTCCCACCCAGAACCTTTTCTTTCGATGTTTCAAGCTTGAACTCTTCCTCACCCAGACGCTGCTCACCGTTTTATCTGCAGACATGCATTGGTGGTACTTTACGCGTCTGTTTTCCCTCTCTCAACTTCGCACCTGTGCTTCCTTCCCATAACCCACTTTTCTTATTTCTTTCCTCATTTTTTTCTTTTTCCCCTTTTTTCCACCTCCCCACCTGCGTAGCCTCTGTATTATAGTTACGAGATGTTATTGTTGCTTTGGCGCTGTTTTACTCTTTTTGAGGGTTCTTCTTGGCGAAGGTGAGCAGAAATGAGATCCCCCGGAGGCAAAGTGTCTATAAACGTTTTTCTGTCCATTCCAATATAACCCCCGAAGAAGAAAGGTCCACCTTTTAAAACTGTTGGGCATAATAAAATCCTCGTTCAGTGTTCTCCAAGTGTCTGCACCCTATTTTTGACCTATTACAACACTAGTTCGGAACTCCTTACCTCCTGACCAGTCTGTGAGCCTCGGTAAATATAAGTTCCCGCTGGAGTCGAGGGCGGAGGTCGTGGGTTCCATTACGGTTTCCGACCATGACAGATGTTTTCTCGAGTTTGATTTCTTGATCCCTTTATCGCGAAAAATGAAAATTAACTTATTCTGTGCTACAAAGAACCTTCTAGTAGCCGAATAGCACTGGAATAAGGACAGCATCTTTGATGTGGTCGTACGGAATCTCTCGCCCCATATATTTCTGTTCTGCAAAAAATGCATAACGAGGGTCCTGCTACAGCAGTACGGTAATGCCATTGGCACTTACCCTGACTTGCGACCACGTTTCACGTGGAAGCCGCCCGGAGCACGAAAGACGCTCCGCGTCTACCCTTGTGGTCGAGGGGCGGCGCTACTTGACCGGTCTCTGTCCCTTTCTAAATATAAGCCCCGGCGGAATTCGAGAGAAGATTCACGGCCGGGATAGCACAGTTGGTAGCGCACCGCACGTCTTATGCGGAAGTCGTGGGCTGGATTCCTGCTTCCGACCACGGCAGATTTTTCGTCAACTCTGATTTCTGTATTTCTGTATCACAAACTGGATGAAACCATCATTTTCCTGTGGTGCAGATAGAATTCCAGCAGCCCTCATGAAGGCTTACGGCAACATTTTTGTGCCTGTTTTAACTTCCATTTATATTAACTGTTTACTTTTCGGCAACTTTCCTGGTGCATTGAAGGTTGCTCGAATTTTTCCAATATTTAAGTCTGCTGATAAGTCAGCCATTACTAACTATCCCCCGATCTCCTTCCTTTGTGTCGCCTCAAAACTCTTTGAGTCACCTCTGCACAAAGTTCTTGCTGCCTGCGTCAGGAACGTTCTGATACCAAATCAGCACGGCTTTTTCTCGGGCCGATGGACGGTTACAAATCTTGCAAGCGTTATGACACACGCTTCGGCTGCAGTTTTTTAAAACGACCAGTTGGACGTCATTTATTTTGACCTCAGTAAGGCGTTTGAAGTGGTGACCATCAATGATTAATTAACAAGCTTACTGCGTGTGGTGTAGACGCAACCCTTGATGCGTTGTTGTCCAACTATCTCCTTGACCGGTCTTTTTACGTAGATGTCAACAACAAAAAGTCTGGTGTTTACACAGCAACATGTGGTTTACCACAAGGTTCCGTGCTGGGTCCACTATTGTTTTCTATCTTTATGAACGATGTGTCATCATTCTCATTAAAATCTTAATTTCTGCTCTATGCTGATGATATCAAACTATTTAGGCACATTAGCGTTGTTTGGGACTGCGGTGTCTTGTATAGAGATGTGTCGGAATTATCAGTCTCGTGGAGCAAAAACTGCCTAATTTTGAACCCCACTAAAACAAAGGTTTTACGTACAGCCGGAAAACAGCCGCTCTGCTGTTTTCCTACTTTGAGGAAGCTCCTCTGCAAAGGGTTGAGGAGATAAGGCCCCTCGGGGTGCTTTTCAACAGTACCCTCTCTTTTTCTCCTCATAGTAGGCTCATCACCTGGCGAGCGTTCCGCAGACTTGGAAATGTGTGTCGGATTTAAAAGGAATGCTCTTCTCCAGATCCATTTCTAATGCTATACAATACAATACGTATCCATTACTTAGAATATGCTTCTGTTGTCTGGAACGGCATCTCCAAATCTAGTAGTGAATTATTACAACGTGTGCATAAGGTTTTATTCATAGTTAGGTACCGTCCTCACATTAACCGTCCGGGTCCTGATTCTGACTTACCCCAAGTTCCTTCCTTCCCTTCCTTGAACTGCAGACGTATGCGTGCATATCTTACATTCCTTCACAAAATTGTTCATGGTGACCTTTGTCGGCAGACTTGCTAAGCTGCTTAGGGTTTAGGGCTCGACAAAGGCCCACCAGGTCGCATCGGCCGTTCTTGACCGCTGCGCAACTCGAATCATTCTCCTGTCCAGAGAATACAGAATTCTTACAACCGCTTCTTTGAACGCCTTGGCACTTTTCAAAGTTCATTTAAAAGTTACCGTACTGCACGATTCAATACAGTTTTCTAGACATCTATGATGTCTCTGTCGTTCATTTTTTTTCTCGATTGCTGTAACTCAGTTTTCCCGTCGGTCAGTTTTAACGAACTGATAGTTGCCTATTTTTGATATTCTGTCCTGTGAATCGTTGGTCTTTTCATTTGTCTCAATACTCTTGCCGCTGTTTTTGTCGTATCACTGTCAAACTTTGTTGCTCTGCTTGTTGTGCGTGTTTTACGACAAGCAGAGCCACAAAGGCGTCTTTCTTTCTTTTTTACGTGTACCACCTTCCTCTCCACCTGTGTTTTATTTATGTCATTTTCGCTACTTCAATTTGTGTGTGCCTTGTTGCTTGTTTGTTTCTTGCAATATCTTTCTTGTCTTTTGTTTTTATGTAACTATCCGTGTGCCAGCACTCAGGCCTTTTGCTGATACTGGGCACGTAAATAAACATGATTGATTGATTGAATTCTTGATTTATTGATTGATTGTTATTATTATTATTATTATAATTATTCCTAACAAAAAACGCTTGCCATGGTGGGAAGGGAACCTGGGTGCCCCGCGTTGTGAATCGACGCTCATCCGATTGCGCTAACATCGTATTCGGGTCGCTCAACATTTCCGTTCGGTTTGTTGCGCAGGCCCTGGCTTCGGACTTTAGCTGTATTGAAGTGTACTTTGTCTTTGGGCTTTGGAAGTTTCGATTTTGTACTTCAAGACCGTGGACGGATGGGGGGCCTGAACTTCCTCGTGAGTGATTTGTATGCTGTCGTCTGAGTTTGGACTTCTCGCAGGCAGTTTACGCAAGTTGATCGTTGGCACTTTCACTTCACCCTCGTCGTCGTCACACGGAGCGGATGTGAATTTTTTCTGAACAATTTAGACCATTGTGATGTCTGGTGAGTGGCGCTTTTCGGCTCCGATGCCGATGGATGCTTAACCTCCTGATTCAGGGCACTCTTAACATAAAAATACGCACGTTGAACCTTGATGTGTGCAAGTAATAATTAGAGCGTCAAAATGTCAAACAAAATGTCAAAACGTCAGTTAGTAGACCTATTTGCTGTCAGACCTAATACAGCCAGAAATATTTGCCAAAACAGGAATGAAAAGATCAGAGGTTCCCCTGGGATTAGTGTTTGCTGGAGTATTCATTTTTCACGGCATAGTAAATGTTGACCCTTTCAATAAAAACGTCTTAAGGCTGGTTATATAGCCCTCCACCCGTAGAAATCTAAATAACAGAACAAAAGACAACTTCGAACGTCAGAAATAGAGCCCGCTTAGCAAAATCACCGAAAAAACGTTTACTAACGTGGCCATATCTACTTAGTACAAGGGACGACTGTTGTAGAATGAAAAGTTGTCACTCACGTCCAAAATTTGGAGTACGGATCCCAGGACATCACCGACCTGGAAAGCCAAAATAAAAGTTGCAGATGACATCTACGTTTACCTCTTAAGGTGTGCGACGCGGTAGTGTTACTTCAACGCCCAGGGGGCGTTTAGGAACAGAGTTGCTGCGTTTACAGTCTATACAATGCTTCACGCGGCACTGAAGGCCAGTGAAGAGAGAAAGACTAGCAACGAGGCTTTTTAATCTCTATGGCTAAGGAGACACAGAGGCCCTTAGCGCTTCTCTGGCTTAAGATCGGAGCCAGAAAAGCAGCGGCTGCGGGTTGTTGGTCAGTTTGAGCGAGTTGAGGGTGTCAGTGTTGCAAACTGTTTATTCTGTAATGTCTTTAATGGAGTGAACATTTTTGCTCTTCTGCTAAGAGAGAGAGCGAAAGGGTGACAATCTCTGTCGAGGAAGATGTACTTGGGATTTAGGAAAAGGGGATAAAGAGTTGTCAGGAAGCTCACGGGTGGAACCTAAAGTCTAGGGCCCTTGATTCATTAGCTCCTTCCCTTGCGCTCTAAATGATCTGCCCTTGAGGTAGCGAAACTGGTCAAAACTGCTTCCCTTGTCTCGATAGAAGTGGAATATGTAATGCTTGAGTTGTTCCCCGTGAGCCTATCTTGGACATGGTTGGGTTGCGCGGAAGAAGGTAGATGTTTCCCCGAATTTAGCACAATTTTACATTATTGTCTGATGTTACCATCGAACCTCTTCAGCCACCTTGATGTGTTGATACCTGTATTAGTTTATGCCCCCCCCCCCTCCCCCACAAACAGTTTGCGATTATTCTTCATTGAGAACCCTTGTCGCACAGGGAAGAATGGAGTTCGCACGGGAGTTCGCACGCGAGGCCCGCGCTTACGTGCGCGTCCCGGCATTCTTTTTTTCATTTTTGTAGTTCTCTTACAGCAGCAAGGCTTAAAGGAGCCATGAAGAGAAAATGCAAGTTGGTTTTATTCGAAAGATTTCGTGTTTTATAGTGCCCCCAGCGCTTGTCCGGATACAAACGGTGCTTTATTCACTGAGAAATTAAACAATTTAGGTTAAAATTTTGATTTTCCCGCTCAATCGTGCGTTTTCGTGGTCCCAAATGACATCACAGGAACCGACCGCTCTGCAGCCTAGAGTACCTTCATTCACGCATCCGCCGTACAGCGTAGAGACACGTATACGCTGGCGCCGCCATTTTCGGTTGCTCGCTCGCCGCCGAAGCAAGTCATTGTGTCAAAACCGCGCTAAAATTATCGCCGCAACGCGGTTTACTGAAGAAGTTTGAATCATATTGTCTGTTTCGCGTTGCTAGGTCTCGTGGGAAACGAAAAGAATAACGCGTTGAGCCCGTTGGCCCAATTGCGGCGGCACGGGCCCGTTCAAAGGTTGTCTCCACCCTGTAAAGCGGTGTTGGTTTGTTCCCGCGTTTCTTTACGTTCCGTAACCTAGATGGCGCCACCATACCGTGGCAAGCGTTTGGTTTGTTTTTGCCCGCATTTAAACCTGGCTTGTTTTTGTTCTGGGAGAAAATATTCGTTCCCTGAAACAGTGCTCGCTCGACAAATGGGATCACGTAAGACACCGTTGCTTGCGTCAATCGGCCAGTGTCGTCTGAGACAACCCCAAGCCCCGTAGTGCTGTGCAGCTAAACCAAGCATTCTGTGCGCAGTACGACAGCAGAACGCATCAGTACTTCTATGTTTACATGCGCTTTCGTAACTCCCACTGTTTGTCCCATCATTCTTATTGCTTTGTAAAGAATGTGCCCTAAATTTAAGCGCAAATCGCTCGTTCGTCTAGTTTGTAAGCTCTACCTAATTTGCGCCTGCTTCTGCCAGCCTCCACCAATCGCAGAGCTTAGCTCATGTGACATCATAGGTTCTGTTGCGGGAAATGAGCTGGTGGGTCGCATGACCATTCCCGTTTTTCCTAATTATGTAGCTTATTTGAGCGAAGTTTACGTTAAAAGTGGTGTCAGTATGATTCTAACGAGACAATCTTTTGAATGAACCAAACTAGTGTTTTCTTTTCATGGCTCCTTTAAACGACGCCGTAAGACAAGAAAGAGGAAAAACGCTACTGTTGACTACACCTTCGCTACCTTCAAGTCTCACGCACTAGTGTGAGCTTCCTTCATTTTTAGGGGCGAAGCTCCTTAAGTCATGGGTCTGTCCATCCCTTGTGTCTCGTGGTACATGACCGCCGCATGCTTTCGGAGATGTCGCAAAGTGGGCCGCATTGCACGCGCAAGAACCGGCAGCGCAAACTCGGCACCGGGAGCGCGAGCTTGTCTGTGTTCGCCAACGGAGGCGCGAGCGCACGTGCACTGCGAGGGGGAGATCACGCAGGAGATCACGCCACGAACGCAGGCAGTCGTTCTCGGAGATCGAACGAGACGCAAGGACCTTTGCTCGTTTCCTCTCGTCTTGTTCGGGCACAAGTTCGCCCTAAATAAAAGTTCTTTCTTAACCGTTGTGTCCCATCCTACGTGACAAATTGTGGTGGAGGTGCGGGGTAGTCCTCGATGGCGCGGGGTCTTCCACCAGGTGTGGGCCTGGGAGCATTGACTCCGAAAATAAAAGTTGATTTGTACAATGTACGCACACAGTCTTACGTCTTCCTTAATGATGGAATGGGCGAACTTTCACGGGAGAGTTACGGTTACCGATGATCTCCCCCTCTCGAGCTTCGCCCCACTTATCATCATTCATTCCGTGGATATGGCGTGATTTTTTTGTACCCTGCTTTTTCGGCGCTGATCTTCAATCAATAACATTATGCATACTATACTGACCGTGTTTTCATTGCTCCTTCGGGTGCTAATGACGCCACCACGGGGAATACTTGACCGAGCCTCCGAGCAAAACCACGCGGAAAACTTGGCCCAGTTTCCCAGCATAACCACACGCATAAACGTAGCCGAACCAAGAATAAACTATGTGAGCCCGCAAGCTTCGCGCCCAGTCTTCGCGCCACTAGAGCGGAGCTGTCCCAATTTTTTTACTCATCGTCATCAGCTTGCACATCCGAGCTATATAAACTTCAGAGAAAGACGCGACCTTGTTCTGAGACAGTTTCGCAACCTTTAAGCTTTTTCTCTGCTGCACGCCGGAATCGAGGTACACACGTGGCGGCCGCTTTCTCACTACTGCTCTGAACTCGTGGACAGCCGTACTAAAGATTGAACAGCCCAACCCTGACTGTGCTGACTGGTGTGCTAAGCTGCACTCACAGATGGCTAGATGGCGACACCTGTTTTGTCCTAAGTCTACATGAACCGGGTTCAGGCGCTGGCAGTAGAAATTTCCCGCCAGGATTGCCAGAGAAACCACGTGCTAGTAAAAAGTGGGTTAAGAAACGTAAATAATTCAGGAAAACCTAAATGTCAGCCATTCAGGTGCTGCCCACACTCTTCTACGGTTGTCTTCCTTTCTATGATCGAGGTTGCCAGACTGGCTGTTCATTTAAAGAAAATTGGGAGATCCCACGCACAGGTGGAAATCGACATAACGCTATTTTTAGATTATAAGAACCCGAGATGGAATGAACTTCCATGTTGCATTTTTCGCGAGAGGTATCGTGTTTCGCGTAGTTGCTGGCTTTTCAGAACAGTGAGCCGTGGCAAGTGCGTCGAGAAATACGAGGTGTAACGAGAAGCCAGAAGCATTTAATGTCTTAGTATCCCGGGTGAACACTCTACCAGCTCCAAGCAAAGAGAGCGTGATACACGCAATAAGTTGTACTCACTGGCGAGGCACGCTTGCAGGCAACCATGTTAGTTCGCTGTCACCGTTTACGTCGGGCTCCGCAAAATGGCGCTACTTGTCCTTGCTAAGTACATGATGTGTGTTGGACGTTCCAAACTCAGCTTCGCCGAATTCAAAGTAACGCCTCGACTTCAATGTAAGGGCGATTAATAACATCTCCATTGACCCCATCGTTGAGAATCTGGTTGAAGTTCAGCAAACGAAGCACGCCGGTGTTTTTTTCTCTATGGCGTGCGGGCGCAGTGGCACAAGCCGCGCCATGTCTGTGGCGCTTGGGCCATGTCCGTGGCCGTTTCCAGTGTTGCCAAGTTAAGAAATTGGCAGTTAAACTTTTCAGTGAATGTCATCTATAGCTTGGGCTTTCCTTGGCGCTGTTCCACGAGTCATTTCCGCGGCTGGCCCCTCAGGCGCGGTATCTGGTATAACTTCCCCGGGCGCCTCCCCGACGCCCGAGAGTCGCTTTCCCGGAGCCGAGGTGCGGCACGCAGAGGCAAGCATTATCTTCTATAAGCTGAAATTCAGCAGCGCACCTGGAAAGTATGCCAGCACAGGGAGCTGGAGGAATACCAGGAGACCAGGCTAATAAATTTTCATTAAAAAAGACGTCGCACGCCGCCACCCGACTCACGTGGCTAATGTCTCAGACACATGACTGATACCAGTAGCTGTGACACCCTGTCGGCGGCTTTAGTCACCCACTACCGGTCGAGGTCAATCGGATGGCTGTTTCCTTGCCCGCTCTCCTGCGCCCGGTCCATACGATACCCTCATTTATTAACTAAGGCTAGAATAATTGTTCCCATGCCAGTTTTTTCAAACAGGCTTGCTCTATTTCAGACTGTAAAACGAAATTTCGGACAGAGCGTTGAGGCGCATTAGGCGCTCTTTCGGCCGTATACATCGTGAGTCTGTCGATCGTGACAGCAGTAGCTAAAATTGGCACTTACCGAAATTGTCATCCCGGGCTGAGCACAAATGTGTTGGAAGTTTTGGAGGCACTGCATACAGAAAACGGCACAAATTTACAACGACAATCAATGAATAATTAACCCATTCAATAACTCATACCTTATTGTTTGATCGCTTACACTGTAACCAGTCTTCGTAAATCGTCTGCGACATAAAACTTCAGAATGACCAATCAATACGACTATGTGCACCAAGTCGACAAAAGACGAGGCGCAGCGAATAATATTACCTTTATAAAATAAGATCCACGCAGGGAGGGACAGTACACGATACAAAGTGTCATGCACGGCATGCGCGGTGTACTTGGTATCATAGCATTTTTGAGAAGTCTCATACGCTGAGCCTCGGCATTTGCCAAGGTTCCAAACTTTGTCGCGTTGATTCTCTATTCTGAAGCGGTAATTGTTTGCAAGGCGACCTACGGGACTTGCTATAGTGTATCTACAATCTTAGCCGTAAAAATATACGTCCTTTACAGTCCGTTCATTACCATCAACAGAAATGCTAAGCCAATACCACAGACGAAAAAAGCGTGCAGAATTGTCGCATATGGGCACAAATTTCCACGCTCTGGATAGAGTTCAGCCCGGATAGGACAACTGAATTATGTTTCAAGCTTGAAAACGTAAGCAAGTGGGCTATGCATTCGCGTCCCGAGCTTTACTAGAGAGCGATGTCTTGTTTTGAAAGCAAGCGTGGCGGTACACGGGCACCCACTTGTAACCTCTCCCTAAGAAAGTACTTCGCTCTCCTGGTTAGCCCGACCAGGCACGGGACTTCCGGTCCCTGCCAACCAACATTTTCCCGAACCGATCTCGCAACTGTCATTTTGCTCTCCACTCTGCCGCCATCGTGGAGCCATTGGTGCACTCCAGCATATAGTGGGTCAAAGTGGCAGTTCGCGCTTTCCTTCCCTTATGACCCGTTCAATACACGTGAGCTTTGGGAGCACGCCCTCGCTGTCCAACAACAGCTGGTGGAGAGGCCGGTCGCCCCAGCGAGGAGCTATGCAGTACTGGAAGCCACGCTGAACAAAATGTTTCAGTGCCACAGGAATGAATATGCTTATCCTGGTATTCTGAGTCCTTCCTCCACTTGAACCTCCAGTGGAGGATATACGTAAAAGTGATTTACCCATGTATAAGCATTGCGGAATGCTCTCCACAGATGAGTGGATGGAGAAAGTGCAGTGGAGGAGGGACTCAGAATACGGCTCTTATTCTCTTTCTTTCTTCTTGGGTCCGTGTCAAAAGCTTTATTATTGAAGTAACCACGATGCCCGACTCCCATCATTAAATGTAGCAAACATTTGCTGTAGTGGGAGTGCACACAAACCAAAACCTCACGAGGCAATGAACTAGGTGCCAGGGGTATTTTCTTTCGAAGTTAAGGCGGACATGAAATATACCCAGATGATCTAGAATATTTCATATGTCATATGTAGAACACGTAAACGACCGCTCGGTGTAGGTTGCGCGGGGACCAGCTCACTTGCCACAGTCCCCCTGTTCACGGAGAAACTGATCATGCGGAAACCCATCTCATCGGCCTTTTTTGTGCTTTCATCGAGAAGAGGGCGTTCTCCGGGTTAGTGCACCCTCAGAATTCGAATTTTCGCTCTATTGCCACATCAACTGCCAGGTTAGGGTGCCACATGCTATTGAGGACGGTTTTGTTGCTGGAACGGGGTGTGTTGTATATAAAATTTTTAACACCTTTCGGAAATGAGATACTGACTGATGAGTACGGCGCCGACTGAATGGAGATCCCCGAACATGCACTTGTACTTACATGAAAAACCAAATAAAATGATTTCATCACGTTTTATGCTTATGAGAAGATCGAGGGGAAGAGAAAGAGGCTATATTTGGCGTTTCCGTTGCCTGCGGAATACGTCGACGATGGCAGAAGGCTTAATTGGCAACTCCTGGCCGCTGAACCCTGTTGCCATAATGAAACAGGCTCAACAATTGAAGGAGGTAATGGTCAGCTGTACGTGTGGCTTTTTCATTTTAAATTGTACGCCCAAACGCCAGAAAAACTGCGAGTCTGTAGAACGGAGGTAACAACCGAAGTAGTAGTCATCTGGGTTCAAGAAAACAGGTAGGTGGAAATGTCGTGACATGCCACAGTTAACCGAGATGGCTAGACCGAAGAAATTCCCTATACTAGTTGCACCTGCCTAATTTGTGGAGGCAACCTTGCTGAGTAGAGATACATAAAAAGCACAGAGAAAATTTTTGGAAAAATACAACCCCTGCAAATTTTCTAAGATACACAGCCTAGATGATGCGATTTCGATAAAATAACTTGGTTTAAATGTCGTTCTATAAACTGTACAGAACCCAACCAGCACAGTAATAAAAAAAGTGCAGGGGTAGTGCAGGATTTCGTATTTATAAAAATACCTTCGGGACTACATCTGAAGCAAGAGGGGAATGCGGAGAAAAGCAACCTTCACTTTTCTTGAAATAGCTACCGCAGTGCCTGTTGCATTGGCGATGCTGAGTGCCCCCCTCATACAAGGGGTGTCCAACCCCATAGATATACCATCGGCGCTGTATTGAATGATTGATTGACTGTTTGATTGATTGTGGCCTTAACGAGCAGAAGCTACCCGAGGTATGAGGAGCGCCGTATTGCATGGCTGCGGAGTAATTTCGATCACCTGGGAACATTTAACATGCTAATAAATGTGGACACACGGGCGTTTTCGCTTTTCGCCCCCGTTAGAAAAGCAGCCACAGCTACCGGAATTGAACCCGCATCCTCAGCCATCGCGGAGGGTGTCGTCGTTCCATTGACACACTTGCGGCCTTTCTTCCGTGTTACAAATGGCACACTCTGATTACGACACAAAAATGTCAGCGGTGCGTGGTTGCATTGCTCTTTATTCGTGGTTAAGGAATGCAACCCCCACAAAAATGCATTAAATGCTCTGTAACGGCAACTCCGGTGTCTATGGAACATCCCGAAAAATTTACCCGCGCGGTAGCCAGTGGCTAAGGCGTTGTCCTGCTGATCCGAAGGACGCCGGTTCGATCCCAGCCGTGGTGGCAGCTTTTCTGATCGCTTAGAAAATTGAAAACGCCCGTGTGTAGAGATTTAGGCACGCGTTAAAGATGCCAAGGTGGCTTAAATTATTCCGGAGCCCTCTGCTACGGCACGCCTCATAGACCACGAATAGCTTGAGCGCGTAATGGAGGCGAAAAGCAAAAACGCCCGTGTGTACGCCCGTGTGTACAAAGATCCCAAGGTGGTCAAAATTAATCCGGAGCCCTCCACTACGGCGCGCCTTATCACCTGCGTTGCGTCGGCACGTTAAACCCTACAATCAATCAATCAAGCTTGAGCGCGTAAAATAGCACAATCAGTATTCAGCTAGAGATATCATCGACACGACATAACCGCTAATCTCTGTGCCCGCTGAAACGGTGGTTTGGGCTCTGGTATTATTTATATGAAACTGCTTACGTGATTTTTATTATCAAGCGAAGGAATGAACAGCGTAAACGCGAGCGTCATTGCTCTGCGGCCTACCTGTCGCGTGCGCTGGCAAAACCAGATAACTTTACTGCTTTAGGTGCAGGACATGTGTTCCACAGAAAAACCCGTTTTTTAAAGCAAAGCTTTTTACCTCTACCCCCCAAGGGTTCTTTCGCGACCGTTGGTGTCACCAGAAAACTCCAACGAACAAATAAAAGAATTTACTGGCACCCCAGGGAATTGAACCTGGAACTAACCGACTAACAAAGCGAGAGCCCGTTGTCTTACCGATTTAGCTACGAGCCCACGCGAAGACTGGGAAGACAGGTGGTGTACTCACCGAGCACATCTACGGGTTTACCCCCTGCGTTCTCGGTGAATGCCACGTGCAAGCGTCGCGTGACCACTCACGCCCGCCTAGTGGCCCTGTGCGCACCTTGCTCATGTGCTACGAGTTACACAAATTAAAGGAAGCTCACACCAATGCATGGCATCTAACTTCTAGTACGCCAATGTGCTAAACCCTGTGGCCTCCAGTGTTCACGTAAACAATCACAGCTCCTTGTCGTCCGCCCTCACGCCAAATCAAGTTATACATTCAAATACTCCTTGATGGCCAGGCCATCACTCCAAGCCCCAGCATCAAGATCCTGGGCCTACATCTCGAGGCTAACACCACGAGTGACGTCTTCTTGCAGCGCCTCAAAAAAAGCATTAATCAAATCATACACATGATCAGGCGAGTTGCCACCAAGAAGCGAGGCCTAAAGGAATCCGGTACCATTCGATTAATTGAAGCTTTTGTCCTCTCGAGAGTTACTTACGTCAACCCCCTGCCTTTCTCTCGACAAGATGCTTTATATAATGATTATAAAGGCGGTCGAGCAGGCCATTGGTCTTCTCATGAGTGCGTCCCCACAGAGGCAGCTTAGCACGGGGCTCCACAACACGGTGGAAGAGCTGATAGAAGGCCATCTTTCTAACCAGAAGGTCCGACTCAGAACTGCGATGGGTAACCGCATGCTTCACCAGATTGGCTGGACAGCCCAGAATGTCACTGCGCTTGACGTACTCCCAGACTCTTGGCGACTAAGACTAAAGATGCTCCCTTTGCTTAGAAATATGAACCCCTCACATGACGAGGGTCACCGAAAAGCACGGGCTCAAGCGCTAAACACCAGCCTCGGTGGGGATCACGCAGTTATCTACACAGACGCCTCCAAACATCGAGGGCAGCAATACGCCATCATCGTGGCTACCTCCAGAACCAACCTCCTTGCGTGTACCTCGCTTAGGACCCAAGAAATGAAGGCAGTAGAAGAGGCAGCCATCACCTTGGCTCTCGCTCAACCAGTGGTTCGGAGGGTAGTTATCGATTCCCAGCAAGCCTACTGGAATTACCAGTAGGGTTGGGTGTCCTGACCTGCACTGCGCGTGCTAAAAAAACACTCCCCAAACGGTTCCATTCAGCTGATCTGGACACCCCCTCGCTCTTCAATGTAGAGCAACAAATACGTCCACCCAAAAAGCCTGCGCTTTTAGCTCTCGTGCTATAGAGCTGCACGAGGACAGTTACCCGCTTGTCACACTCAGGGAGATAACCCAGTATTATCGCCTTCTGAGACACACCATACTTTCGTCTTACCCTGACCTTTCCAGAGAACAACAAACTACCCTACGGCTTATACAATCCGGGCTCCTTCCCACAGCCTACGCGTCTTCACTTAGTGTATCCGAATCGCTACGACACTGAATGTAAATTTTGCGCAGAAGTAGGAACACTCCGCCCCGTAATCGGGGTGTGCGACTTTAGCCCTGAGCACCCTCCTCACTTTCCGTCAACTACCCAACAAGAGCAATGGGAGATGCTGCTGTCTATGCCCTCTCTACCTACCCAGCTTCAGCGGGTGGACAGAACAGAGTCCGCGCGGACTGCATATGGGCCCCACAGAAGAAGGAATCACTCCCCAGGGCTGCTCTCTGGGCCGTTCAGAAATCTGAACAGAAGTATTTCTTCCTCCTCCTCCTTCTCTGCCGCAAATCTCGTGGCCTCCGTCCGCGGCGCAGAGACGGAGAAGACAGATCGTCTAACACCGGCTTGGAGCTTACTTTAATTTTGTAAAAAAGGTTTCCACTCTTGTGCTACACCAATACAACTCAACCAAACACCGTTCATGCATTGATTTAACCTTACCAAGAATATCTCTTTGATGTAATAATGGTGTGGTTAAAAGTGCATTCCACTTCTTTTAGGTTTTACTATTTGTGGAGCGATGTGAGTGAATTTAAGTGACGTCGCATGGGTAATCGTTATGGGTGCGGTTTACAGCTTTGATGTCCAACCACATTCACGGGGTGGATTGGCGCTAATTTTTTTCGTTTAGTGCGAAGCCTCAAATAAAGTGGACTGTACGAATAACTGGCGAGGACTGTGGAAGGAGGGGTGATGTCTATTTAGTTCGTTAACAGAAACTTCTTGCACCCCAAGGCACCCATCCGAACAATCGCCCGTAAATTTCTTTCCTATACGTTGCTTAGTGGAATAACGCCGAGCGAGAAATGCGCAAATACACTAAATAACGGTGAAACAAAGTCGTGAAACGATAATCGTGGCGACAACGCAAACCGGATTTTCACTGTTTAAGTGACTTCGGTACCTTTGAAGCGTCATGATTTTGCGACACGCTACATTGCCACCGCCAGGAGTGTTTTAGTGGAGCGTTTTGTGTGTTTTGCGTTGCCATACGCTAGCGCTCACTGCGACATCTGTTGAAACAAACTGAAAGCGACTGTTTGTGCTGTCTGGAGCATCTGTCGAACGTGTTATGAAAGGACTCGCCCATCTGACGTGACGAGCACCTCGCATTTTCTATGTCTTGTCAAATCAGCGAAACCAAACGCCTTCCCGTTCATATTGAATGCAAAACGTGCAGAAGATAATAATAATATCGTCCTATATAGGCAGACTCCATTACAGAAGCATCAAAGCGCGGAGGTGCTTGCTTTGCGCGATCGCACACACCGCGCTAAACCAAAAGGCCGGCTTTGACGTATGCGTTTTATTAAAGTTCAGAACAACCCGCCGCGGTGGCTCAGTGGCTAAGGCGTTGCGCTGCTGAGCACGAGGTCGTGGGTTCGATTCCCGGCCGCGGCGGCCGCTTTTCTGATGGAGGCGAAAAGCAAAAACGCCCGTGTGTACGAGATTTCGGCGCACGTTAAAGATCCCCAGGTGGTCAAAATTAATCCGGAGCCCTCCACTACGGCGCGCCTCATCGCCTGCGTTGCGTCGGCGCGTGAAACCCCACAATCAATCAAATCAATCAAAGTTCAGAACAATGCAGATATCAATGTCGAACAGGGATTCAGTTTTGAATGCAGAGATCAGTTTCTCCGTCATGTGCCTAGCCAGAAGCCTCGAAGTGGCTTTTTAAGAAAGTCATTCTAAAATAAAATCCGCCCGCACCGACTCTAATTATGCTGGCAGCCGCATAAATAGAAATTATTCTTTTTTTTTTTCGAAGCCGTGCTCCGTTTGCATTTTGCTGCACCTGTACATACCCGGTGCTGAGTTACGTAATCGCTATTGAAAAAGTAATTGCAAACATAGTAAGCACAGTCCGCCCGCAGCAGCACACCGTTGCATTACGCCGCGAAGTGACCGTGTCAAGAGCAGACACAAATCCTCAACCTCCAGCTTGGCAGGAGGATATTTGTTCGGGCAGTTAGCGCTGCCACATTAGGATCGCACATCGTGATTGCGAAATGCAAGGCATGCGATTTCTTTAAAAAGACATGGGAGGAAAACGTTTCTATAAGATGCAAATTACTGCTCACAGAAGAGCGTAAGGGATAAGGCGCTAGTTGCCGCCGCGTTTGAGAATAGGGATACGCAGGCGCCATGCGCACACATGCCACCAGGCTGAAATTGTATCCTTTCTTCTTACGCCCGCTAAACACAAAACTAAGATTGCGTGCTGCGCATGCACAGTGAGAATGACGGAAAGGAATAGCGAACGCTAACATTTTGCGTTTGGCTTAGTACACTTTACTACAGCTTTCTATTATGGGAGTGGAATGTCAGTTTGTTTTTCAGAGTGCGAGTTCAGGCTGTCATGCCGCCAACAAAGGCATAGCTTGTGACAGGGTTTCGTTCGCTTTTATGGTTCGTCTGCAGGCACACACCTTTCGTACTGGTCTTAATACACGAAAGTGTTTTAAAGCAAAGCTTTTTACCTCTACCCCCCAAGGGTTCTTTCGCGACCGTTGGTGTCACCAGAAAACTCCAGGGAACAAATAAAAGAATATGCTGGCACCGCCGCGAATCGAACCTGGAACTAATAGACTAACAAGGCAAGAGCCCGTTGTCTTACCGATTTAGCTACGAGCCCACGCAAAGACGGGGAAGACAGGTGGTGTACTCACCAATCACATCTACGGGTTTACCCCCTGCGTTCTCGTTGAACGCGTGAAAGCGTCACGCGACCACTCACGCCCGTCTAGCGGCCGTGTGCGGACCTTTATCATGTGCTAAGAGTCACAAGAATTAAAGGAAGCTCACACCAATGCATGGCATCTCACTTCTAGTACGCCAATGTGCTAAAGCCTGTGGCCTCTAGTGTTCACGTAAACAATCACAGCTCCTTGTCGTCCGCCCTCACGCCAAACCAAGGAATACATTGAAATACTCCTTGATGGCCAGGCCATCACTCCACGCCCCAGCATCAAGATCCTCGGCCTACATCTCGAGGCTAACACCAAGAGTGACGTCTCCTTTCAGCGCCTCAAAAACAGCATTAATCATATCATACACATGATCAGGCGAGTTGCCACCAAGAAGCGAGCCCTAAAGGAATCCGGTACCTTTCGATTAATTGAAGCTTTTGCCCTCTCGAGAGTCACATACGTCAACAACCTGTCTTCTTCTCGACAAGGAAGACATAGAGATGCTTTATATAATGATTAGAAAGGCGGTCGAGCAGGCCATTGGTCCTCTCATGAGTGCGTCCACACAGAGGCTGCCTAGCACGGGGCGGCCATCTTTCTAACCAGAAGGTCCGACTGAGAACTGCGGTGGGTAACCGCATGCTTCACCAGATTGGCTGGGCAGCCCAGTATATCACTCTGCTTGACGTACACCCAGACTCTTGGCGAGTAAAACTAAATATGCTCCCTTTGCTTAGAAATATGAACCCCTCACATGACGAGGGTCACCGAAAAGCACGGGCTCAAGCGCTAAACACCACCCTCGGTGGGGATCATGCAGTTATCCACACACACGCCTCCAAACATCGAGGGCAGCAATACGCCATCATCGTGGCTACCTCCAGAACCAACCTCCTTGCGTGTACTTTGCTTAGGACCCAAGAAATGACGGCAGCAGACGAGGCAGCCATCACCTTGGCTCCCACTGAACCAGGGGTTCGAAGGGTAGTCACCGATTCCCAGCAAGCCTACTGGAATTACCAGTCGGGTTGGGTGTCCTGACCTGCACTGCGCGTGCTAAAAAACCACTCCCCAAACGGTTCCATTCAGCTCATCTGGACACCCCCTCACGCTTCAATGGAGGGCAACGAATACGCCCACCCAACAAGCCTGCGTCTTTGCCTCCCGTGCTATGGAGCTGCACGAGGACAGTCACCCGCTTGTCACGTTTAGGGAGATAACCCAGCGTTATCGCCTTCTGAGACAGACCTTACCATCGGCTTACCCTGACCTTTCCAGAGAACAACAAACTACCCTACGGCGCATACAATCCGGGCTCCTTCCCACAGCCTACGCGTCTTCAATTAATGCATCCGAATCGCCACGACGCTGAATGTAAATTTTGCTCAGAAGTAGGAATACTCCGCCCCGTAATCGGGGTGTGCGACTTTAGCACTGAGCACCCTCCTCTCTTACCGTCAACTACCGAACAAGAGCAATGGGAGATGCTGTTGTCCAGGCCCTCTCTACCTACCCAGCTTCAGCGGGTGGACAGAACACAAGCCGTGCGGACTGCATATGGTCCCCACAGAAGAAGGAATGACACCCCAGGGCTGCACTCTCAGCCGTTCAGAAATCTGAACAGAAGTATTTCTTCCTCCACTTCCTTCTCTGCCGCAAATCTCATCGCCTCCGTCCGTGGCGCAGAGACGGAGAAGTCAGATCGTCTAACACCGGGTTGGAGCTTACTTTAATTTTATAAAAAAAGTTTCCACTCTTGTGCTGCACCAATACAACTCAACCAAACACCGTCCATGCATCATACATTGATTTAACCTTACCACGAATATCTCTGTGAAGTAATAAATGGTGTGGTTAAGTGCATTTCACTTCTGTGTGGTTTTATGGTTTCTAGAGCGGTGTGAGTGAATTTAAGTGACGTCGCATGGGTAATCGTTATGGGCGCCGTTTACAACTTCGCTTTCCAACCACATTCACGGGGTGGATTGGCGCGATTTTTTTTATGAATAAACACGTTGCCTGTGAGCACTTCCAACGTGTATTTCGTTGCCGTTCCCATCCTACAGCGTTCTTGTTTCGTTTCAACTGCAGTGTGAACCACCTCTCGCAACAAAGCATTCTTCGAAATGGCATTGAGAGGTCGATATGCGGGACAAGCGCAAGTTGGTCTTCCTCCTTCACATTTTGGCTGCACATAAGGAAGAGGACACAAATGTGTAGTATTAAATCAAACTCTGCACACATCACATCATACTAACGGCGGCGCAGTTACTGGCACAACAGCCAACGTTCTCACGTAAGCATCTTTCCGACTTTGTCATCGGAGGTCAGCTTTTATGCATTTTAGTTGTGACCAAGTAATTTAATTGTACATTAAGAAATTTGGTAATGTAGTTGTATACTTTTGCTTGGCTAGGTTAATGCAGATTTTTCGCTGTCTGTCAGTTATAGAACTACGCTTATTTATGTATAATTTTATACACTTATCTTTTCACTGCTTACATAATTTTGCTTACATAAACAGTGCATACTTTATTCAATCACATGTCCTTGCACGCATCGATATAGCACATAAGCATAGCCTTGCCTGAACGCTGTTCGTTGGAGCTTTTTGGGCAAATATTTCTGCGCAAATAAACAACAAACAGAACGGCGTACTTGTTGCAAAGGAGGCCCAGCATGCCTTTTGTACCTCTATGACTTTACAGAAACAAATCGTGCCTTGAATAAATTTCTTAGGCAGGCTTAGATCGGCGGCGAATGGAGCCAATTGGGTCAGGTTGTCCTGTTTCCGCCCTCAGCGAGGCATTTTTGTCCAACAAAATAGAATAACTGTCTCGCGCGTGTCGGGGGGCTTATGATAGGCGTTTCGGGAATCCCGCTAACTTGGATGCAATCTGGCGCTAAAGTACGCTCATAGTATAAAAAATGATGCAATACTTTTCGTGTGATTGAACGCTGCTCGTTAACGGCAGGTGACAGGCGTTTAACAGAAACCAACTATGGGACTCACACGTCCTATACTACGAAGCACGTGACACTTCCAAGCTTTTTCAGGGTAAATTTACATCACAAGTTCTGTTACCTTCATGTTTGTTCCTTTACGGTGGTTGTACCTTTAAGTGACCTAAATATTTCACGTATACCATTTTACCCCACATGTTTAAACAAACACTGCTCCAGTAATTTTAAGCCTGCAATGGCGGCTTGAACCACAAAAAAAAGAATCTCTCTTGAGGAGATTTCAGCGCTTCACCACAAGTCCTGGGTGGTCCCTGCACTTGCGGTTTGTTCTTTATTTCTCTAATCCTGAACACCACCATGTAAGTGTAGGTCAGTTCCTCTTAGTACGCGTCAGACTTGTTTATAAATTTTGTATTTGAACTGACCGTGGCTGTTTCGCAGGAGGAATCTTCAGTTGCACAGACACTTTCTGAAGTGTTATTGCTCATTTTATTACCAAATACCGTGGTACTCAAATCAAACTTTGCCAAACTTAGCGATATCGAGACAAAATATCATTATTTTGGAGATAGACAAGAGAGCTTCTCTTTTCAAAGTGGTCACCGCTCAGCCTAACAATATTTTTTTTCATACGGTAATTTCTCAAATTTGTAAATGAAGAGACTTGTTTACGCTTTGCTATGTACCATGCAAAGGAATTCTCCCCACGAAATCTATAAAGTGATATGTCGCTGATTTTAGTCAGTCGCCGCCAAGCTGACATACTCCTTTAGGTTTTCATGTGAGGGAACCAAAGCGTTTCGTCTAATCACACTTGGTCGGCTCGGCGATTTGTTTCTGGGTCCAAAACATTTCCGTGGTAAAGTATCAAGGCTCATATCTCCTCCGCCATTAAGAAAGCCAACCATACCATGGCCGTCGAGCTACTTTTTGTCAAGTTCGAGCCCTGACTTTAGGTCCCGCTTTGTTTCCTTTGCGCAGTAACCCCGCCACACTCTAGGTAATTCAAGGAGACATTCAGATTTTTATTTGCTGTTTTTTATATGAGTGGCTGGTTCATTCACACAAGAAACAGCTCCCTGTTGCTCTCCCGCCTTGTTTCCATGTTCTGACATTGTGTTGGGGCAATGTCAGAACAATGTCTTAATGTCCCGATTCGTGCTGACACACCCACAGCAGTTCCGATGGCAATTAAACACGCGCGGTAAGAAACACAGAACAGACGCATGTGTGCCAAGTTGTGCAAGCGATATATTTAAACATAAACGTGACTAGACAATGGTGCATTTCAACCGAAGCCCCCTTATAGAGCCCCATTAATTTCTTTCGACATTGAAAACAGTCGGGAGTTTTATGTTCCCTAACTAGCAGCGGCTGCGAACGTCCGTAGAATCGACGTTTGGACGAGTTGTTATCGCTTAAAGAGCATGACGGGTGAAGCACAGAAGACACTTGAATACACGTCCTGTATTCTTCCTTTCTCCTCGATTCGGCGCTTCCCTTCAGTAACTTGGGAGGGGGTTAGCTACGCGGCATTCAGAAAACGCTGTCGCACTTTTTTGTGTGTAACTTCCAGGGCTCAAACTTCGGCATAAGCACGATGTCAGCACTCCCGTAGCCAGTCGACCTCCAATTTGCAATATTTAAGAAATATTCTTGAGCACAAGCGTCGAGATGCAAATTTTAGTTTCTAGACTGCTAAAGTCTAGATGCTAAAAGTCTGGATGCTGAAGTCTAGATACCTTTTAGCATCTAGACTGTATGCTGAAAGCGATATACAGTCCCCATGAGCCGTCGAAATAAACAAATGTTTCCTTGCCCTCACTTTATAACATATGAACGAAGGTTTGGGTCATCTTATTATTTTACATCACCCATATTTGGAAATTTCAGAGTGCAGTATTTTTGTAGTGGCCTCTACGAAGATAGCAAGGCGCAATTAGCGCTGAAGGCACGGGCACAGAATCAATTTAAAAAGGTCGAGCAGTGATGTAGAATCGCAATATTTTTACTCACGCTCCAGGTCAACGGACAGAAAGAGATGAGGAAACAGTACATTTTAGTTCCATTGACGTGAGACTTTGTATGTAGTTGAACGTGAAATCATTGGACGAATGTATGCGGCCGACGTCTTGATACACTAGAGGATAATATGAGTAATGCACAAGGGCCATCCAATTACAGGCGATGGAGAGGTAAATTTCACTTTTATTATAACAATGAGAACCATGCGGGGTTACATCCTAGTAGGCCGCAGAATACTGGTTTTATTCTGTTTAAACAGGAGCGGTACTTTCAGACATTAAAATTAGTTGTAGATAGGTACACGTAAGCAATCTCTCGTCCACACAGACAGGACAAGCACGTGAGAATGGGAGGAAGACAAACGTGTATACAATAAAATGAGGCGCCATCTGGGTACCACAAATGCGAGAGCCTAGAGAAGATTACCATGATACTAATGCTCGAACCTTTGAACCCTGTTTAAATTAAGAGACTATCTCGGGCCTCAACGTCAATGAAGAGGCAGTCAGCCGATTGGCATTGGACTGTCGTCGTAGAACTACGCTTCAACCATCGATGTTGACATCTGCTGGGTGGCCTTCCAAGTCACCGAAGCGCAGTAAAAGGTTTCAAGGAGAGAATCACCAACATAAAAGATACGAGACAGGATGTTAGAATACAAGGATAGATGTATCCTGAAGACGGGCAGACGGAGTGGAAGAAGATTGGCATACACCTACTTCACACAGGATGTCACAGAGCAGAGGCTGCGCCGGCGTCTGTAGGGACCAACCATCGAAATGATGACATAAGCAAAACATTCGCGAAACTAGTCATGACGTCCGTAGGGTCTGGCACCGAAACAGCGGTTGGCGCAGACGTAGCAGCCACCTGCGGGGATGCTTTCTGCCCGAAACGATTCTGTCCTCTTCGGTGTGTACGCGGTAGTTTTCTTCCCCATGCATCGTGGTAGCATTAGTGCTTCTAGAAACAAATTCAAAATTTAAAATGATGCTTGGAAAGACGGCGGGAGGAAGAAAAAGATGTACTCACCTAGGTGGCTGGTCCTTCCTTCTTTCCACCCTTCCTTGTGCCATCAAAGCAGACATGTGCGTAACGCGTTACAAGGAACCAGTTACTTCTACCTAGTTACTATTTTCGGTAATGAGTGACGTGTTTAGTTACTTTTTAAAAAAAGGAACTGGTAACGTACTTAGTTCTTTTTGAGGCCAAGTAACGAGTAACGGTATCTCGTTACTTCGGAGGAGCAACGTGTACAACACCGCTTAAACGGCCTTGTTTTTATTTAACCTGTGCATGCGTTTATAGGCACATTGCGCCGATGTTTGCCTCGAAAGCAGCAGCGCCTTTCCTACATTCTGGTGGTTCTGGGCGTCATTGCTATAGTAAATTATGCCACGCTTATGACGGCCTCATGTCGTAGTATTGAATTTACGCAAGTGTCCGCGCACCTCCCGATATACCAGCAGCCGTTATTATCACGAGTCGACCACGGGAGCCCACACAAAGAGGCCTGATGGCCTTGTGCGGGATGGTTACCCGCTGACTTCAATAAAGGCGTAGTTCCAGAATATTCACCAGCTCTTCCATAAGCACAACACTTCCGTTCCTTCTAGCCCCTCGGTAGAACGATCTTCAGCGTCGCCGGAGATGTATGTTCGAGGAAGCGGGGAAACATAACCCGTGAAAACTTCGAGTGGCAGCTAGATACTGCTTAAGTGCAATGACTACTAGAAATCAAACAATGAGCCATAAAACAAAACAGTTGTGCGTTTGGTCGTCACAGCAATGGGAAAAGTAACTCATTGCTTTTCGAGTAACTAACGCGGTCCTTTTGAGACTCGTTAACAAGGAACGTATTTGGTTACTTTTTGAGCGACTTACGAATAACGATATTTAGTTACTTTTAGCGGCAAACGTTCAGATGTCTGCTGCAAATCTTAGCCACCTGCCTCTACCATCGATAGGAGATGCAACTTTTTTGTCGGAGTTTGGTCTGCTTTGTGTCACTTCAAATTTACCAGGAGCCGACTGTTTTTGCGGACACCGAAAATTCGGACTTGCTGGATATTCCGGACTTCACCAAGGAACCGCCAGTTGTCCTGTAGGAGTAATCCTATATGAACAACAGATATTTCAGACAGAATGAAGCCAAAAAGTTCGATTTTACAGACAAAATGTTCCGCGACAGAGCCACGGTGCGACTCAAACATGACGCCATTTTGAACCCTAAGCCACCTAGCTAGCTTCGTATTGGACGGGCATTGGCTTAATTACGCCGTAGTAACAAACTTTGATCTTGGCGGCCATAACTGTGCATGTTGTCTGCGGCGGAAGAAGTCTCCAAAGGCAGAAACGGGTCATTCCTGGCCATTTTTTTAGACGCCACTTCTTTTTAGGCACGTGGTGATGTTGATTTATAAGGAATATCGTCACCAGGTTTGTCCTGTGTCCCGCGTCGTGCAAGTTATTCCTTTACCTGGTCGGTATCCATTGCGGTGATTGTAGTTCACAGGGTTCACCGCATCGCCTTTGCACGGTGCAGTGTTTACGAAGAAAAAATTGACGCTTGCCTAGATGCAAGGAGATATTCTGACACGAAAGCGGAAGTTAGGGCAATGAACCATGCGGTACTTGTTGAGTCCTATTCAAATGAAATAAATTTCGTTTTTGCTACTCGCGAATTTTTCGGAATATTTTTCGTTCCCCTCCAGGTCCGAGAAATCGGACGGATACTGTACAGGGGTTATTTAAAAGTGCCCACGCCCTTGGATAAGACAACCAAAATTAAATTACGGGTCTTAAACCTTCCCAGGTTGCAACTACACTGTGAGGTTCGCAGTTCTGGAATGCTAGGAATCCATTTGTATTCCCCCCAGCAATATTATTTCCGACAAAATCACACAAGCACGGCTTCTTTTTTGACGCTTTCATCATAGGCTGCGAACAGGACCTGCGACCTCATGCTCAGCAGCAGAACTCTTTGGTTCTTGGTGCACTACAACGGGTTATTACCCAATTTAAAACAAACAAAACGACTAGTGGAAATGTTCTTACAGCTTTATTCTTGGAAACATGGCAGCTAAGGTAGCACGAAAAAAGCAGTTTTTCGTTGGTCAGATACACGGAACAAACAAGCGTTATTCGAAAGGGCGAAGTTTAAAAGGTTCTCCATTATTAGGCTTCAAGCACAACTGGCCGTTCTGGACGCTAGCATACCTGCATGGGCCGAACGGCAGTCGATCAAGAGGTGTTTTGAAAAACTAGCTTATAGGAGATGGTGTAGAAAAAACCACGTTAGATACACTACGCCAAGAAAAGCAACGACGATAATGTTATTCCAAACCGTTTATTGACCTAAAGAAGGCACTAGGCAGCGAGAAGTATAGATAGGTGGCGAGGGGATTCAAGTTTGTTGTTCTTCGGTACTAAGCACCATGAAGCAGTCTTCAGTTCTTTTGAAGAGGCTATCCGCTTGCTTGTAGGCCAACACTCTACCAGTCGTGTTAATGCGCTCGTGCACTTTAAATGTGCAATTTAAACGATAGTGTATTCTTCCAGTGTGCTAAGATCTACGGGAGGGGTGGTGTCAAAGCAGTGGATAAGAAAGTTCTGTATTTTTAAAATTTTCGGCACTTCCAGGCGATTTGATGGGAGTACTCAGTGCTGAGTGTTTTGCAGTAGTGGTACTTGGGAATTAATCAAAGGTAATCCCTGATCCCTGTTTGGAGTCTCTCTGGCAGAGCTCGGCGGACTCACTCATGAGTACACTCACTCAGGCTCATTTGGGCTAAAACTCATTCGTTAGTTTGAGTTTGAGTTTGAGTGAGTGCGAGGCTAGTGTGATATCGTGAGCGTGAGCCTGAGTGAGTTTGAGCCAGAGTGAGCCTGAGTGAGTTTGAGCCCAAGTGATCCCGAGTGAGTTTGCGCACGACTGAATTTAGTACGCGTGGGCCCAACTAACTTCTGAGCATACCTTGAGTTGTAAGTTTCTTTTGAGTTTCAGTTCATTTTGAGTTCCGAGTGCATTTTTAGTTTTGAGCTTGACTGAGTTATCAGAACATTTGAGCTCTTAGTTTATTTTGAGTTTTGAGTCCGTTTTTGAATGGTGAGTTCAATGTGAGTTTTAAGTCCATTTTGAGCCCTGAGTCCGAGCGAGTTCTGAGTTTGTCACTCACTGTGAGTTTGAGTGTAGCTAAGCGTAAATGAGTTGCTCAGCAATGTACCTGCTTGAGCATGAGTGAGTGATTCCAAAAGTAAAGTTGTGAGTGGGTAGAGACGGTCCAACTTTGCCGAGGTATGCTACTGACAGTAGTTTTATACAGTTCATAATTTGTATATTGCACTAGCGGGACGTGATTTCTTTTCAAGCAGTACAGTTTGCGTTTACAGCGAGATACGAAATTGCTGGGGCTGTACCCCCGAAGATTACCCATGTGCGTTCGCATGTTGTTAGTTAACTGAGTTGCTTCGCTTACGTGGTTGTTCCGCAATAGTTTGCTTAAACAATAAAGGGGCTATGGTTCGCTGTTAAGTTTCATGCGTCGCTTTGGGTTCAGAATTGCGGTTGCCTGCGGGCGCGGCAGCATTCACGACCGGCATGATGGGTTGGGGGTGGGGTGTCTCATCTTAAACAGATCATTTTAGGATTGTTATGACGATAAGCAGTTGCCCTCTGCCACGTTTTAGCGGCTCGGCGTGTGATCGATAATCGGCTGGTAAGGTCATAAAAAAGGCTTATTTTGCATTTTCCTTCTGATGGATCCTCTAAGACGGTGTAGACGGTGGTGGGAAAGCACACGGCTACGCTTGCTTGCTGGTGGTTCGCCTGCTTCGGTTAATGGTTAATGATATGCTAGGGGCTAAAAAGGAAGACGTGAGTCCGCAGGTTCTACCGCGCGGCTATCCGCCTGCAGCGGGAGCGTGCGCTTCAGTTATTGTCTGCTCGCAAAACAGTTTCGAACAAGGCGTTGCATGACCGTGCGTTTCGTATATCGTCAGCGTGGCAGGCAGTTTCCTTCTAGGCGTTGCGTGACGCGCATTTCTTGTGAAAACGTTACTGACAGGATAACGTATACGTATTACCAGAGTCCGTCAATGCTTTTTACATGTGCAATCAACAGCACGTGTCTATTGTCAGAGGTGATCTCTGCACATTTCAACGAGTTTTTTTTCCAGCGTCACCGTCGAGTGGCTGGAAGCGGAGCATGGAAACCGAGTAAAGGAGAGTTGAGAATTAAAGTAACTGCGTGACGCCAGAGGGAGGGTAAGCGGGAGTGGGAAGGGCGCAAAGGAAGAGCAGGAAGTGTGGGAATCCAACTTTATCAAAAAAAAAACTACTGTGGAGAGCTTAGTTCAACAAGAGCAGTGAAGAGAAAAGAAAAGAAGGCAAACAAATCTTAGACGTTGTTGTTGCTGTCCCTTCCTTCGTAGCCCATGGCCACTTGTGGGATTGGCCCGCAATTTGGAGCTTTGAGGTGCTAATGTATTCACAACACTGTGAATTTGAAAAGAAGAAGTTGTATGATAGTGCGTGCCGCGTGAAGCCTGAACGTGATGTCAGGGGAGTATACAGGTGCACACCACCCTCGTAAAACACCGATTCTAGGGAGGCTGTGGCGTGTTCGTCTGCTCGCTGACGTAATTAACACACCAAGACGGACAAATCAAAGAGAAGGAACGGACGAAAAGACGTTACAGCAGAAAAGATCCCATTCGAAGTAATCCGTTGCAAAAGAAAAAGAAGCGAAAGCGAGTAAAAATGCGCAAGTACAATGTATCAGAACAGAAGTTGCTAATACGTATCGTCAGGCTTCGGCCTTTAAAGCACGTAAGCTGACCTGAGTGCCCGGAAAAAAATTTGTATCGAAAAGCGGAGGGTTTGGAGCAGCAACTGTTTTGAAAATGGAGCGGTTCCATCACCCACTTTCTTTTTTTGCCAGGTGACCATAGCACGTGATTGCATTGTCAGCCACCGGCGGCTGAAATGGCTTATTAGGACGACAAATTTCAACCAAAAAGCTCATGTGACTGGCTGGACTAAAAAATAAATGAAATTTGTAGGTAAATACAGATTAATAAAGTAAAAGTGCAATAAACTAAATTTTGGATTTGCCTGGCCCCAGTAACCACTGGTGCAAAAGTAGCGATAGAGAACTCCCTCAAAGCTGCACCGGGCCCTAGTCGCGCCTCCTGCAAACATTAGAAATCATGGCACTGAACAATTACCAGCTAAGGAAAAAGTGTGATCCGATGCCCCAGATGTATAAATGTCCTCGTAAATTGTTGGTACGCCAACTTGAAAGCGTGGTTGGTTTGATGCATTGGAGCTCTCAACGTCCATCAATATTCGTACGTTTCCATGAAACAATATAGCAACGAATCGGTTGACATATTTTGTCATTCATAGGCGTCAGTTGCGCGGCTGGCTTGATCATGCATTGCGTTCACATTCGACAGTGTCCCCCTGCCGGGGCAGGGTGAGGCGTTAACGTTGCACGCTATATTCTGGACTCATCTGCCACCCTTTAATGTTTTTCGGCTGCGTTACGTGAAAGTAATTCATATGGCCCCACTTTAAAAAAATATGCATAAGCTGTGGAATAAAAGAAAACATACGTGGTAAAGAAAAAGGACCAGGTTTGCCCTACGCAACAGACGCTGTGATGTTTCTTCCTATTTTTACTTCTGTTTTTTTTTCGTCGCCTAGGCGTTGTGCTCATACGTGTAATATAAATGCGAACCTCCCAAGTGTAAGGCGTTATACTTTGTATGAGATAGCTGTTAAGGAGCGCACAATACACATTTTCTTCGCACCGAAGGAAAGCTCAAAACCCATGCAAGCTGTAGGTACTGCGTCGCGGAATAAGAACGTTTGCATAGAAGCGTTTGTATATCAAAGTTAAGACTGCTACGCGTGTGAAATAGGTACATGAAATTGAATGTACAGGTTTTCATTTGCGGAAGCTACCTTTCGGCAATAGGATGCCCCATAGTGGTAGGGTATGGATAAATTTTGAGTACATTGGTATTGTTAAGGCGCGCTGATATCCCGACGCACGGGCGTTTTCGCTTTTTGCCTCTATGAGAAAAAAAAATATCAGCAGTGGCTAAGCACGGCTGTGCCAGGATATACGTAGCGTGAGCTAAAGTTCAGCTGGTTATTTTTAGCTTTCCTGGTTGTCTATGATTAGCGTGATTATCATGCTTAATGCTGCTTCAATGACACACACACACGGTAAACGCATTAAGTGACATGTATATTTATCAAGCGGCCCCCTCGCAACGTCACCAATCGCCCCAGGGTTAAGCTGGTTCCACAGGCGCACGACGGTGTTGCTGCGACGCACGAGCTATCGGTTCCACACCCGGCCACCCCTCGCATGACCATCAAGTGGACCGGGCCGCCCCGTGCGGAAAGGAGGTCGGCGAAGACGCTGGGCGCGTGGGTGTGTGAGAGACGCCGGGCAGCGAGCAACGTTCTGTGCGCCGTGTGACGTCACTGCTCTTGGCGCATGCGCAGCATGGCTCTGCAGGAGCCACGAGAAACTGCTCAACCTCGGCCAGTGTAGCTCACGCTACAAAACAGCCATGCACCCCGACTGCTATCGAGCCCCCCCCCCCCCCCCCCCCCCTGCTTGTGCTCAGTACCGCGCAACGTCTTAACCACTCCGCCACCATGGCGAAACACCAACAGTTCACATTGCTAATGGTCACAGAGTATCTAAAGTTATTTAAACCCTATATGTCTGCTACATTGATGTTTTTTTTAAAAATCCAGTGTATCGCATTAAGAACTGGTAACACAACAGCTTCTGCGATGTATCTCAGGGGGACGAAAACACTATACTCGGACGCAGAAAGATGATGGTCACATTTGTAAGCTGTTTCCAGGCCCACATGTTGCGGATTTCATGCGCTCAACTTTCCAGGAGCGGAGGGCCTCAGCCGCTTGAAATGCTACAGGCTACGGAAGAAGTATTGTTGAGAGCTAGATAAAACAACCAATTGGGCGAGATTAGAACTGTAGCAGCGCCGTCTCTGTCAACCACAATTACCCTTCATAATGATCATCAGATGCAGCTTCAGCATCAGCGGCGCGTTTCGTCAGCTAGAGAGACAAGCTACGCGTCAGAAAACACCGCTCTGCGTGGTCGCAACCTTCGCGCTCTCCCGGGTCCACGAGGCCGTGTTGCCATTGAGTTGCATATGCAATTACGTATAGGTGGTGCGAAACGGCCTAATCGGCCACTTATAGAATAAAAAAAGCGCTCCGTTTATTTTCATATTTACGAAAGCCAAAAAATTTCGTTTCTGCAGTGGTCAGAGGTAGTCTGGAAACATTCCAATGGCACACAATGTTATCCAACCGCAGGTGGAACGTAACGTTTTGCACGGCTTTGGGCGGCACCAACAATTCTTCAAGAGACATTTACCGGGCATTCTTTCATTTTCTTCTACAGCTTACAACAATTACAAGCATGACTATGTTGTAAAAAAATGCATGCGAAGCTTACGTTCACTCAATTTTTTCCAGTCTACCTACATGTCCTTGTGCCAACTTTAGTATTCATAAACACATCAGACTCCTGGACCGGAAAATACCGGAAATTTTGCACAATTGCCGAAAAATAGAGCTTCAGTCATACGCCACTCCTCTTCCAATTTTTGAGTTTGAGTTTGAGTTTGAGTAAGCGCAGATGCGTTGCTCAGGAATAAGTCTGAGTATGAGTGAATGGTGATTCGAAAAATAAATTTGTGAGTGAGTTTGAGTGAGCAGGCCAACTTTGCCGAATTATGGTATATGCGGGGTATGATGTATCGGGAAGATTTTGTTGATAACTATTTCTGGTGATCTGTTTAACGAGGAAACGAGTGTGACGTTATCTTTTGGTGTGTGTTGTTTTGGCCTAAATTTCTCGTTGTTATGGTATTTGTTAATACAGGATGATGGGGAAAAACTGCAGTCATGGGGAGAATTCGTGAATTTCGATGGGCAGGCGAGGAGGCGAAGAGATAGGAAAGATGATTGAAACGCAGAGGCGCAAATATAGCACAAACTGGCCTGAGGCGGAAAGCGGTGCTAGTTATCGTTAGACGTCAATTAGCACTGAAGATTCAAAACCGGCACATGAAGAATTCGTACAGTTATGTTAAGTGAGTACAGGGTATACGCACAAATCAAGGGTATACGCACAATAAATGGCTCGTGGTAGTGCCCGGTGATGCAAAGGTAGGCCAGTATTCCAATGCGTATAGCACATTTCTGTTTATTCATTTCTTATCATAATTAGTTATGACACTATGGAGTTGCATCCTATCAGGAGTTTTGGTCTGGTGTCAATGTATGGGCTCCTGCTGAAGGCGCGCGAATAAAGAAAACGGAAGGTACTGGTGTTTTTCTGCAACGATCCCGGAAACATTGTGTACGACGATTCTAATGTGTGCTGAAATGACCACATGTCTATGGGAATGTTGTTTTTTGAAACATGAATCCTGTTTTTTGCGCCATTCGTTACGTTATATCTGTAGTTGCTGTGTGTGTGTGAGCGTGTGTGCGTGCATGTGCGTGTGCGTGTGTGCGTGCATGTGCGTGTGCGTGTGCGTATGTGTGTGTGTGTGTGTGTGTGTGTGAGAGAGAGTGTGTGTGTGCGTGTGTGCGTGTGAGAGCGAGAGAAAGTGTGCGCGTGTGCGTGTGTGCATGTGCGTGTGCGCGTGCGCATGTGCGTGTATGTGTGTGCGTGTGCGTGTGTGCGTGCGTGTGCGTGCGTGTATGGGCCCGTGGACATGCAACATGCTTGTGTACAGAGCCTTCAGACACATCTGCCTCATCCGTCGTAAGGCACAGTTGTTACTTTCCTACATGTACCCACGTTCTGGAGGAGCTTCCTGTTTGTCAGAACCAAGTGTGTGTGACACTGAAGTCCTTCATAAAAAGAGGAAACATCGCAACTACACGTTTAATATAGTGAATGGCTCAAAAAACAGGACGACAGAGGTGATCCGGTAGCCCTTGTTTTTTAGGGGGAAGGGGGCGAGATTAATCGTAGCGCTCAACATATTCTCACAAACTCCTTTTTCGTGGAGGTGCGAGAACGTGAGAGAAATTTATCTACACCCTTCGTTATTCTGTAGTGACTCCGTTCGGTTTGCATCAGTTTTTTTTTTTCAAGCGCGGTGGCCTGAAATTGCTTTCCCGACAGAATGAACAGCGTGTAAATTGAAGTAAAGGTTGGAAAAGAAACACGTGGTTTTAGCAGATAGACGGGCGTTGGGAGAATTGCATGGAGGTACTTTGCGCCTTTTCAGTCGATTAAATGGGGCGTACCCGACTTTCAAACAGCTTAGAACTTTTTTTTCGATATTTGGAACCTAGTCTGCGAACTCGTTTACTTCCTGGTCGTATTTTTTTATTGTTGCCTTGTTTACGCCAGGCCGAAATTCCATCGTAACTCGCTGGCATGCCGTAGTAGAAATTGCCGGCAGTTTCGATACCGGCAGTGATCCTCTTACGTTTGTCTATCCCCCACCCTCTTTATAAGTATGACATCTGGATTGTTTTTTGTCCCTGAGAAGGGGTGACTACCGCGTCGTGTAGTATATCGAGCACCTCAACCACTAAGCTACAGTTGGCGCCTGATCTCAAACCTCATTTTATAATATCTGTGAGCTATAAGCGGCTCACAGTCTTATGCAGTGCGCTTTTTGCAAACACGAAACGAAATTCCTATCAAAAGCATATTAATACGCCAGGCTGTTGCGTATTTTTTTCTCGCTTTTTTCATCCCCATTTTGAAGTCAGGATTTCTAGGTACGGTCTAAGTTTTGCTCGCACCATCCTCCTCATACCAAAAACGTCTGTAGCCGCCTGTGTCACCTGAAGGACGCTCTGCACACGAGCTGAACGGTAGCACTGCACATGGGCCCGTGTTCAACCAAATACGCAAAATCCCCGCCCCCCTCCTTCTGTCGTACCAGAGGTAACATTAGACTCAACTAGTTGATTAAACGATCTCACCGATACCACGTTTGACCCGGCAGATATGTGTTCGGACATTTAAGACGCAAAACCACTTGCCGGGAGTGCTCCGGGAAGGTATTTCCAACTCCCGAGAATGACGGGCAAAATTATTCGTGTAGGTAAGACAGCACTTCACTCGCATTAGCCCTTCATACAGCACTACCCGAAGTTAGCGAATGGGATATCACAGGACTGAGTGTTATGAGTGAACGAAGAGAACGATTTAACTTGAGGTAGTAACCCGATTTTAGCGCCGATGCGAGCGCGGCATTATCATGCCGGCAGCCACCGCAGTAGGCCTACCATTCCACCACAGGGAAGACGCGCGCCACTGCAGACACGTAAGCCACCTTTTTATCCTCTCTCGGTTCTCCAAGATTATTGAAACCTAGTATTTGGCCCTCAAGATCATCAAGCCTCGGAGGCGTAGAATATGTCGAAATACGACTATAGCCCTACTCAATGGGAATAACATTAGTTGGCTACAAGCCAACCTCAAGCTCCATTTCGACTCAACACAAAATGCGGATACCATGAAAACACCCTCGGCGGTAGCCGCTAGGGTCGTCGTTCCAGTCAAGCAGAGAACCCTCGGCACCACCTTTCAACTGGTATAACTTCGCGGGCTTCCTCTCAATTATGTCACGAAGGGCGTAATCCTCGAGGTTCCCCTCTGTTTTACAAAGCATGAGATCGTTCCCAACCTGAACCAGACAAAGTGCAAAATATGTACATAACGTAACCTCTGCCAAACCGCGACCGTGACCCTGATTTTGCAAGAACGAAGGTTCCATACAGTGTACCCCTCTTAGTGTCGAATATCCTTGGTCGTTACGAAAAAAGACAGTTCCAGTCTGCGCCACGGGCCACAACATGCCATGGGTCCTTCAGCTCAACATTCGCATAATTATCTGCCGAGGGCCCTGAGACAGGTCCCAGACTATCCGTGCCCCCCCCACCTGCTGCCTTTCTGGCGGACCTCCTATCTCGGGCTCCCGTGTCTGTACAAAACGCTCTGCCGAGCTCTAAATCACCCGGAAATGGCTGTTCCGGCAAGCTAATGCGGCCAGCTGGAATAAAAATAGTGACCCCACCCCTCCATGTTGCAGCAGAATGGAGTGGTCCACCACTTCAATTCGAGATGCCGGAGAAAAAATAAAAGCAAGGGGCGTGGCGGGGCAACAATAGAGCCGACTTTACACAAGCATGACCTAAAGGAAGTAAGCGGTGATCAGCAGATATCCCGCACTGCGTTAGCCACAACCCCCCCCCCCCCCTTATACACAACCCCCCGGCTAAAACACAACGACATCAATTCTCCTTCCTGATTTATATCTTTGAACAGTATAATATTATGATAGCTTCTATAAAGTCCCGTCTGAAACGTTTCGAACGTACACCTTCGTCGCTTAGCCAGACAAAAACAAAAACAGCAGGCTTGACCTGGCCTCAGGAGTCTTTACCCAACTAGTCGGTGATGCAGGAAATTTGTGAGAAAAAAACTTACGCTCAGATAATACCATCCCCAAGAAATAATTACAATCCCTCCAAGATGATCTTACCAGCCTCAGCCAGAAAGCGTGAAGGCTCTTCATAAATTGCGGAGGTATTCTTACAGCACGCCCCGGCGCAGACCCCCATAAAACAAGACAGTGCCGGCGGCGGTGGCTCCCGTCTCTATCGCCGCGGAGTATACCATCCGCGTGCAAATGCATGAAATCTAACCCCCAACCCGATTACAGGTGACTGATTGATTATGGGGTTTTACGCGCCGAAGATACACTTGGGCAATGAGGTACGGCATAGTGGATGGCTCCAAGAATTTTGACCTCCTGGCTTTGTCTTTGATAATGTATGTGAGGACCGACAAAAGTTCCGAAGACTGGATTTCGTTATGACCAGTAAAAGTTTTGTAAACTCTTTATGTTTATACCTTGAAACGGCACTATACACCTTCAGCGAAATTTATTGAAACATATACGGTTTCAGAGAGCCAACACGCCCTATAAGTAAGATTCCAGTCACCCTGCAATAGAATTCTCTAAGCTGCGCGGGTAAAGCAGCCATAGTACAACACCTGTTTACTCTGAAGTCACTACGATATATTATTAATACAGAAAGCCAATAGCCGTACCAAACTCGAGGACTACCTATGCAATAGACGTGCCTTGTAGAAAGCCAGAGACACCGTGTTCCGAAACTCCATTGCGGCCACACAGCACCTCACGCCTCAACCCGGCTGTGAACACACGCTTGTGGAAGTCCGCTTCTCTTCTATCAAACGTATGTCTAATCTATTTATTCTGAACATTCAAAGGCAATCTAACCTGCATTCCTAATGAAAAAAGGCTGATACTCTCGGTTATGTACCTGTGTTTTCCCTGAAATATGCCTAAGGTTTCTTTCTTTTGCGGTGAATAATAACCGCATGTTTGAGCCATGCCAACAATTGGAGTAGTCTGGAACGGTCTTGTTAATACATCTTCTGCTGCAGGAATCCTATTCACTGCTTTTAGTTGGGATGCTTCAATTGAGTGTCAGCCAGTCACACAAGAAAGGTAGAGAAACAGGACAAAATTTTTGTGTTTAGATATTGCCGCGAGCCATGCATGGGGTTTGTTTGTTTATGTTTTGTTTTACCGCCCCCCTCCTCCCCCCACGGGGCCGGGCTATGTTATCTCTGTCGCAAATGCAGCGCATGTTCCATTCGGTATTTTTTATGCCGCACGTGTTATCTCCTTGGATAGGGAGAGTGTTTCAAACTAGTGTTACCAGCCTTGAATAATCTTCTTTGATCTACATTGTTCCGGATGCAATTCGACGTTTCCAGAAACACTCGCGGGGAAGGATAAATGCCCATAGAGCAGACACCGCGGTCTTCGATTCGCCGACACCAGTCTGCGCACGTCAGTTTGTTGACTGCTTTTTCGCAGCCTGTGTATTTTTTGAGTTATGAGGGAGCACAAATTCGCTCCGATAGACTTGCTTTTTCTTCAAGACACCTCCGTTGTCTTTGGCTACGTGACAATATTCCGAGAAAGACCACCTTCATTAAAGTATTTTAATGAGGTAAAAATTCCAGCATAAGAGCTTTGTTCGTCCCTGAGGACTGGCAAAACTACGGAAGGGTGTGTTTCATTACGACCACTAAAATCTTTACAACTCTTTACTTTCAAACCTTAGAATTGCGCCGTACACCTTCAGTTCACCAAATTTTCTTGAAACATTCTCAAGACGTAATAGTGAGGAAATGCATAGCACGAATGTACAACGTGGCTTACAACCTGTTACTAACGGGTCGGACAACCCGCTTTTTAGACCATTCCGATTTGTCTCCTGATCAGATTTAAACAAGTTACGTTTGATAAAAACTGATAGAGCGAATAAGAACAAATGGGCACAGTTAATTTTGGCTCAGGAACTTAAAAGAACGCCAAAACTAAGGAAATATACAACAAGGCTGAGCTTCATATGCATTTGTGAATCCTCTGCACTAGTTTCTTTCTTCCTAAAAAATCTCGATACTGTAAATGTGGCGCACCTGAACTCGGAACGCTACAGCACTCGAATCTATGACCTATAACATAGTAACCCATAACACCAGCGCGTCGTAACACTGACAAGTCGCATTTCTCCGACGAAACGTTATTGGGCAACTTCCAGGCTACTCTTTTTCAAAGAAGCCGCCAAAATCTGTTTGTCCCAACTACAGCCCTTACAGCCCTAGTGGCGCCATCTCTGAATCAAAACTTTTACCATATACCTTCCTTGCCCGGGCGGGAAATTTGTCTACGCCGAATATACTGTATTCTAGGCACCGTAGTTTGACGGAGACTGCGGTCGATGAGGTGGGAGGGGGGGGGGGGTTCTACAAGTTTGAGGTAACAAAAATTGCCTTAACGTTGGGGCCTGTACCCTTTAATAATAACTGTTACCTAAAAAAAATTGGCTCCAATTCACGCTGTGAAGGTGGTTGAAAAGCAAAGCTGTAAACGACACCCACAACAATTATCCATCCGACGTCACTAGAATTGACAAACGTGGATCTACTAAGAGTGAAACCGGAGATTCTGCCTGCCGTTACCGTGAATTCGCAGGTGCCGTGTCCTGAACGCAGAAGCGTCGGTCACAGGCGGGCTAGAGCGGCGGACGACGCCGCCGCTGTAGGCCGGCCGTGAGTCGGGATAGTGATCAAATGTAGCGCAGTTGAAACACACGGGACGGAAAGAATACACACGGACGAGCGCTAGCCAAGTCTACAGCTTTACTTAGTGAGTCGGGAGAAAGAAAGCGGGGAGGAGCGTCTTTCGAAGGGTGAGACAGAGGAACCTAGCCATCCTTGATTGATTGATTGATTGATTGTAGGGTTTAACGCGCCGACGCAACGCAGGCGATGAGGCGCGCCGTAGTGGAGGGCTCCGTATTGATTTTGACCACCTGGGGATCTTTAACGTGCGCCGAAATCTCGTACACACGGGCATTTTTGCTTTTCGCCTCCATCAGAAAAGCGACCGCCGCGGCCGGGAATCGAACCCGTGACCTCGTGCTCAGCAGCGCAACGCCTTAGCCACTGAGCCACCGCGGCGGGTAACCTAGCCATCCTGATTTGCTTCCTAGGGGGCTATACCATCGCGCGACACAAGCGTAGACACCGAAACAATTCCGCTTGTGAGCTTAGTGATTCTTATTTATACCGATTTAAACTACCTCGTTTAGTAAGTTCGAGAATTGCGAGAAAGCTGAGGCATCTTTTATAATCGTTATTTATCAGAACCAGTTGCTCCTTTCACTGCTTTCACTTTCATTCCCAGGGTGTCGAACCGAAACAGGAACCGAACCGAAAACCGGAACCGAACCCGAATTTTCGGCCGGAACCGGAGCTGAACCGGAACCGTATGTTTTCCGCCATTTTGGAACTGAACCCGAACCGGAACGAATCGAAGGAACCGTTCCGAACCGGTTCCGGGGCCTCAACACTGTAATTTCAAGTTTTCCATTTCGGTGCCCTACCTTGGGTCTGAAGATATTTTTACCATTCACCAGACGGCACCACGAAATATTTTCCTGCAGTTCCCTAGGCCCATAATGTTCTCTTATCATAATCATCATCATCATCATCATCATCATCACCACCCTATCTACGCCCACTGCAGGGCAAAGGCCTCTCCCATTATTCTCCAATTGCCTCGGTCCTGTGCCAACTGTGACCAATTTATCCCCGCAAACTTCTTGATCTCATCTGCCCATCTAACTTTCTGCCGCCCCCCTGCAACGCTTGCCTTCTCTAGGGATCCACTCTGTTACCCTTAATGACCAGCGGTTATCTTGCCTTCGCATTACATGCCCTGCCCACGTCCATTTCTTCTTCTTAATTTCTACTAATATGTCTTTAACACCGGTTTGCTCCCTGACCCACTCCGCTCTCTTCTTGTCCCTTAATGGTACACCTATCATTTTCCGCTCCATTGCCCGCTGAGTCGTTCTCAATTTAATTTGAACCCTCTTAGTGAGCCTCCAAGTTTCTGCCCCGTAGGTGAGTACCGGTAAGATGCAGCTGTCATACACTTTCTTCTTCAGCGACAATGGTAGGCTGCTATTCATTATCTGAGAATGTCTTCCATATGCACCCCACCCCATCCTTATCCTTCTAATTATCTCTGCCTCATGGTTGGGGTCTGGGGTCACAACTTGGCCTAAGTAGATATATTCGCTTACCACTTCCACTGCCTCGCCACCTATCTCAAACCGCTGTGCTGTCCCGAGGTTATTGATCATTACTTTAGTTTTCTGCATATTAATTTTCAGGCCCACGGTTCTACTCTGTTCGCCCAGTGCGGAAAGCATGCTTTGCAATTCGTCCCCCGAGTTACTTAGCATGGCAATGTCATCAGCAAATCTGAGGTTACTGAGGTATTCTCCATTAACCCTTACTCCCACCTGTTCCCAATCCAACGTTCTGAATACTTCTTGTAAACATGCTGTGAATAGCATTGGAGAGATTGTGTCTCCTTGTCTGACACCCTTCCTTATAGATATAGATATATTCTTATTCTTCTTATTATAACCCTCAATTTAATGTAAAGTTGTCCTTATATACTATCAGTTTGCGTTAGGTACTGCCCATATCCCCAATTATCTTTTACATTTAGAATGTCTTAAAGGAGCCATGAAGAGAAAACAAAAGTTTGTTTTATTCGAAAGATTAGGTGTTTCATAGTACCCCAAGCGCTTTCCCGGAAGCAAATGATGCTTTATTCACTGAGAAATAAGGCAATTTAAGCCAAAATTTTAAATCTCCCGCTAAATATGAACATTCCGTGACGTGTACAATGGCGTCATAGAGCCGGTCCATGAAACAGATACTTAGTATGTCGACTCCATATAGCACCCACACGCGGGAGTCGATCGAGACGGCGGCCATTTTAAAAATATTAGTAAAACCTAGTGCACCCGCAGCCCTAGTCATGGAATCGCCTGATCCGGAGAACAAAACTCTCGCCGAGGAGCTCGGGCTTGCATTTAACAACCTCACACCACTAAAACGCTCAATGCTTCTAAGTGCACGAGCGGCAAGAGTTGTGGGATACGCGGTGGACGGGAAAGCGACCATTCCGCGATAGCCACAACAGACGAACGCCCAGCCGTCGGCACCGCTGCCTCGTTAGCCCCGTCGCGACGGACGAATATAGACTGGTACGTATGTGCCGTATTTTGATTACGGTTAATAATAGTTCAATTTCAGTAGCAGTATCACTTATGCCAGTTGGCCGGTGTCGTGTATGGAAAGCCGTTCGCGCGAGCTCTCTGCTTCGACCAGAAAGATACGAGCGTCAATGCGCGGTGTTTACGGCATTTTTTTCCCCAAGGTCAGAGCGATTTGACGAAGTCGGCGACGAGCGCCAGCATGTCCCAGGAGTGAGCTAACGTAAAGGTCCCTGCCGTAATCACTTCCTCGGAAATGAAGCGAGCACACTCGTACTTCCTTTAGCTCTCTTTCTCCTCCGTTTGCAAAGTTCACAAAACGTAGCCACTTGCTTCGCCGATATTCGTCGTTGGGCAGCACATGAAAGGAGATCTCCTCACTGGCGGGGATGTCGCACTCCCTCGACGATTTGCCCGTACTACATGGGCATTTCAAAACGCAGCAACGAAATTTCATTGTAAAGTACTCGAACAAACTGAAGTTTTCAGTGGTTGTAAACTGGAAACGAGCTCGTAACGACAGCAGCAAGCCAACACCATTCGAAACTTACGCGACGACTGGCACTATTTCGTCGCTTCTTGCTGTTCCTGACTCCCCTCGTTTCTATTTTTACCTTTTCTGGTGGGCGATATGACGGCCAACCTCCTGTGAAGGGATTACGATACGAAGCAAGGTCGCGGCTGTGCGTGCTGGAACGGTTCGTTGGCCCCGAAGAGCCTCGAACCCGAAAATTCGTCTGCGCGACGGCGAGATGTCGAGCTCGGCCGGCGCTAGTTTCGCACGCATTGGCGCACACGCTTACGTGTTCGTTCGGACCTTCAACCGTTTACTCCACCGTTCTTTGTCATAAAAAGAATGTGCAGTATGTTTCACGGGCATTTAGCTCGCTATGCAAACTGTAAGCCCTGCCTAACATGCGTTTGCTTTTGCCGGCCTCCGCCAATCGCAGAGCATTCCCAAGTGACATCACAGGTTCTGTTGCGGAAAATGAGCTGGTGGGTCGCATGGTCATTTCCCTTTTTCCTAATTATGTAGCTTATTTGAGCGAAGTTTGCGTTATAAGTGGTGTCGTTATGGTTCTAACGAGGCAATCTTTCGAATGAACCAAACTTGTGTTTTCTCTTCATGGCTCCTTTAAGTTAGAACGCATATTCCGAGGTGACATATCATGAATATATTCGTCAAGGTTTCTATCTACAGGGTGTTTAAAATCGTGTGAAGTTTTCAATGTGTTGTTAATTCGAATGCACCTATTTCCGCTTGTGGAGGTCTTCAGGGACACCATCAACAATAAATCCATATCTTCCACTTACTTTAGTTTGAGTGAGTAGTTATATACAAACAGCACTAAGACACAAACGCTCACAGTTCTCTACGTATTGGTCGACAACCCAATGCTTTCGAACAAGCATGTTTTTCAGTTTTTTATCAGACGTCAAGTATTTACAGCTTCTTTGATATGATGCATAATCATCCTGGCCCTATGCACGAGCCATCTTCTTGGATTCGCTTCACTTTTGTTCTTACTGAGACAATTTAGTATTTAATTGCACATCTGTCATCAAATAACTGATCTTTGGCGCTCTTTGCCCTTGTTAGCCTTGCGCCATTAAACTCAAACCATCATCATCATCAGTTCTCTACATCATCATTATTTTTTCTTGTACAGTGCCGTCTTGTCTTTTGGTTACTGCTCTAGGAGAACATGAGAAGTGAAAAAAATTTGGGGCCTTCTTATTTCCACTTTTAAAGTAGATGCAATAGCATTATCATGTTATCTTGAATCTGCTCAACCTTAAAATTAAGGGGCGCATGGATTAAAGTCGATTAATGCTGATTAGTCGGTAGACTGGGGTGCGTTAGTGAGATGAGTGAATGAGCTAATGGAAATTAGTTGGACTGGTGTGTCGATTAATTAGGATTACGGGAATTAGCGGGTCAGTTAAGGTGGATTGGAGGGTCGGGCCAAACATGAAATTTTTGGGGTCTTTGGCATTTGGAAATTTTGCAGCGTTCTCCTTCTCGACCAATCAGGAAATTTAGTTACGCACAAAATAGCCGGAAAGTTATGCGACGACCACATGAATGCTATAAAAGGTCTTTCTTTATACACGTATTGCGTTGTTGGGTTGTTTCTCGCGTAAGATTGACATTTCGCACTGAAGTTAATAACTAATTGCTAATGGATATCTTATATTCACCAAATGGTTTTCCAAACGTGTGTATATATAAGGTAAGAATGTAGGGAGCAACTGAACTGAAAAAATTGAGGAACTATCAACTGGTTTGATGCGAAAGACACCCGATAGCATTGTTCAATACCTTCTCTTTCTTTGTGGTACCGTTGTGCAGCCTTCCACCGGTGTAGTATCCCGACCCGCGAACACAGCCCCCTAAAAGCTGAGGAAGCGGCGATAGCGCGTGCGTTTAGCCAAAGCGGCGCCAAAACTCTCATTACAGACTCCTAGCAGGTGTGGCGCAACTTTGCCAACGGTCGATTGCATGTCACAACACTTCGAGCGATAAATCAGAGTCCACCAACGAGACCAGCCAGGATTGTATGGGCACCAGCTCATACTGGCATCTCCGGCAAACAGGATCACCAACCTCGTGGCTCGAGATTTGACCCGCTTAGCCAGCGCTGATGAAGCCGAGCCCGAACGCATGCATCCTGTAGTCACCTACCAGGAAATTACTCAGCACTATAAATGCTCTCCCGTACAACTCATTACTCCACGCACAAATCGCTACCGATTAACCAGGAAATACTATTCCGCGCCCTGCTGGTTAACACCTTCCCGCACACAACCAGACTTCACCTCTTTGACCGGACACTATTCTCTCCACTTCGCCGCTACTGTGGAGAGCCAGAGAACCTCTTACACAGGCGGCTGCGACAAGTCTACCCTAGATACGCCCAACCTCCAGCTTTCCAAAGAGATTTGGGAGAGAGCCTTGGCCAGCTCGGGCCTCGAAGATCAGCTGCACTTGATGGAAACGGCTGTCGACTCAGCCGCCTTGAATGAGGACGCCTCTCTGAAATTTTTCCTCGATTTAATTAGAGTACATTTTCTCTCTCTCGACAAGGGATCATTACTACTGCTTGTGGCTTCATTAAGCTATTATCTTTGCTAGACCCCACTCGCTGTCACCTGTCGCTGAAGTGCCATTAGCAAGTTCCTATCTGCGGTGGTTCCCTAGCCAATGCCGTCCTATACACGCCGTCCAATGAGTCATTAAAGGGACACTGAAGTGATATGTAAACATTGCGGGATTACTAGCGCAAATTGTAGTCCGGAGTCCCCAGGCCATGTTTCGACCACTCTAGGCGCGTTTACGCGATTTTATTTAGTAGAAAAACTAATTCGAAAACGCTGTCCTCCTCTCTTTACGCTCGCCCATTTTCTGTGGCGTTTTCGTGTGACGTCAGGAGGGGATGAGCTGGCAATTGGCTGCGCCACGGCTGCGCTACTGCACGGCTCCCCGGCCGACAGAGTCAGTCGGCCCAGCGTTTCGTCCGCCGGCCGCCGGCGGGTCGTCGCAATCAAGGAGGTTAAAAAAAAATTGCTTGGTCGCAATTCGTTCGCTTAGTTGAAACGAAGCCAGGACACGTTTGTGAATGGAAGAATGTGCTTTCTTTACTTGGTTTGTTTGTACACTGTATCTAGCTCCAAGTCAAGGTCGCTTCACACAAGCGCTGCACATGCGACGCTTCGCTGACTGGTACGCCAGTAGGAAAATATAAGGCCTCTTGAAGGCGGGAGAAGAGTCAGCGAAGTCAATATAGGTACTAAGCAAATAAAATCAACTGATATTTTTACCGTACAGCGTAAAACTAGGGCGCGGGAAGCACTTATTTGTGCTGGGCGAACAAGCACAGCGGTCAGCAGCACGACTACGCATCTGCGAACGCTTTTCCGTCTACAAAATGCAATTGCTAGACGTGAGCTACTGTGGAAACTCGGGCGACGCTTACTGCACGATCGAAGTACAACAAATAGTCACCTAAGCGGCTTGAAATGCCAAAACTAAATAAAAGTGTAAACCGTTGTACAATATATACCCTATATTAGCTAAGCATTCGCGCCCCGCTCCGTGGCCTAGCGGTCTGGGGCGCTAGGATGTCACCGCAAATGTTTTGCGAGTCACGAGTTCGAATCCCCGCGGTACGTGCTTTTTTTTTTTTTTTGTAAGTTAACTTTTTTGTTTTCCGCCGATGTTTTCTATATTGAAATCACCTTTTTTTGGGCCGCAACGTTCATGGCTACACGAACTAGTTCACAAAACGCGCGCAGGCTGGCACTGGCGCGCTAGCGAGTTGTCGTTGGCGTGCTGTTGCCATAAGCACCGACTGCTTGCAGGCAGTGGGCACAGGCCAGAATGAACAGACCCTTGGCCTGGTGCGAACACGCTTTTTACGATACAGGCATGAGGGAGGCAAGCTCCAAATATGGGGGAAAAGCGCATGACATTTGAACGTCTGCGGGTACGCGGAGGGCGTTCATGCACTGCGTAGGTCTCGGCTAGTGAATGCTACGACTACAAGCCGTCCTGGGAGGCTTATCTTGTGCATTTTACAGCCGACAACATGGCAGAAGCGCGGTACGATGATTAGTGAGATATTGAGAATGCCCATCCAACAAAGCCATTGGTTATGTTTTACAGAACCGAAACCGAAACCGAAACTTGTGTGATTGCTAACCTTGGGCATCGTCCAATCACGGCGCCCCTTCTCCCAACGTCACAGCCTTAGTTGGTGCGGCCGCCGCAAACCGCGCATGGTAGTTTTTCTTCTTTCGCGCTTTGTAAAATAATTACCGATTTGTCAACCGGATAAACGATGAAAAGTGTGCTAATTTGAGCCAGTCTACGCAGCGCAAGCAAAAACGGGAGCTTGACAAATTCACTTCAGTGTCCCTTTAAAGCCGTTCTTTCTTTCTAATCGGCCTGTTAGCAGATAAAAGATTAGCCGAAGGAAATCGCTCTAAACGCCACCAGCCACGCTTGACAGTAGGATCTTGACGCCGACGCCGGACTGTTTTTTACTTCTGAAGCCCTACTAATGATTTCGTGACAAAGCTAAAGCGCCATTGAAACAAGGGGTACATGAAAAGCGTAGCAAACCAACCAATTTATTTACAATGCAAAATTTGTTGCTTCATTGTGCGAAAATAAGGGGGCGTTAGCGCGTGCCTGCGTAGACATTCGATGGATCAAAAAAAAAAAAGATAGCGGGCGCGCAGGCTCTCCTGCCCGCCAAAAAGACTGCCCGCTTGCCAGTAAACTACCTTCCCGCCTGCTTGCCAGGCAGGCGATTCCTGAGAGGATGCGTGATTTGGGGACGAGGGGTGGTCCGTCACGAGACGCCCTGGGGGAGGGGGGGGGGTATTCAGATGCAAAATGCCGCACCATGGCGACAATCGAGGGCACCAAAAAAACGATTGTAGACGGACGCGGTCGTCCGCTTAGTAGGACATGGCAATTGGCAGCCTGCAGGGAGGCTGCCCATTGCCAGAAGATTCTGGCGAGGATGCACCGGGGGGGGGGGGGGGGGGGGGGGGGGGGGGGGAGGCGTCAGGGGCACCAGGGCGCTGCCCACTGGCCAGGAGGCTACATGTTTGCCTTCCAGAAGACTGTGGCGAGGATGCGTTATTTGGTGACGATGTGCGGCCCGTCACTGGTCGGCGAAGGGAGTGGACACAGGGCAGAACAGCGGCGGCTATATAGAACCATGCGTTACAGCGAGCGCAGCCCTGAAGCGCCCGCCCATGTGGTTTCGCGTAGTCCCTCAGCGTCAGCCTCGTTGCAACCGAGAGAACGAAGACGCCACCGAAGATAGAGCGAGCAGGAAATCGGAGGATGACAGTATGACGAAAGTATAAGCGGGAGGGCGGAACTCCAAGACCGCGCGAGACGTGCTTCAGGGCGACGACGCCTAACGAGATAACGGCAGAGTACCCCGCGCGCCATCGTGCATTTGCCGATGACGCGATCGCTTTTCAGACACAGCAGCTATGCACCGTTGCCGAGAAGACTGCAGTTCGCGCTGCAGTCAAATTTCGCATTAGCGAGTATCCCAATCGCCTAGTAATATTTTTTGTTTCCTCAAGAAAACAACTGCGTGTATAAAAGTGCAGTGTTATGAGCCAAGAATAAAATAAAAAAATGAACAAAATTCAATTAATAAAAATACAGTTGTGGCCATAAAGAGTAATGCTTTCACATTCATACAAATACACGCCTTAAGTGTTCCAGCGAATTTTTATTTCGCTTCAGTTATTGTTGTAATCGTGGACCTACCATAGAAAACATTTTGCAGTAGATTGTACTGTTAAAGGATCTCTTCAACACTTTCGATCAATTCTTTCACTCTTTTCTGTGCATCTCCAAGCATTGCGAAAGCTATACCTATACCACAGACCAGCAGTCGGGTGATTTGCTCGTCACAGCAGATACACGTTCATTTTCTGCTTCGCTTTTGTGGCTTTCTTTTTAGAGTCGCAACTTAAGGAGAGCCGGAAAATAGCCGCTACACTACTGTAATGACATCATTACAGCGGTAGAAGAAGGCCAATACTAGGAAAGAGAGAAAAACATTTTAAGCAAGTTTCTAAGTTATCTGATGTGTACAGAGCAGTAATTTTTGTCTGAGGCACTTTGCGACCCCCTAATCTTAGTACTCGATGTCTAGGTTGACTACTTTCTGCAAGCATTGAATATTTAGAAAAAAGTTGATAAAAGTGTTGCAGGATCGCTTTAATTTGGCCAAAACAAAACATTTGCACAACGAAACCTGACAAGGGAACTAATACCGATCACAAAAAAATAACAATAAAAAACACGCCTGCATTTTTTTATTCCGAACCCGTTTGAACCCGTTTGAACCGGTTCGAACCGGTTCGAACCGGAACGGAATGGTGCTCCGGAACGGAACCCGAACCGAACCCGAAAGGCTTGAACCCGAACCCGAACCGAACCCGAAAAAATTCCGGTTCGACACCCTGTTCATTCCTTTCACCTGTTAATACACAACCGAATTAGTAATCACCAATTTCGAAAACGGACTCCCATTCGTGGCAAGCAGTGCGCAAGAGGTAGTGTTTGTTTAGCGGCCAGATGTCTGTAAGTGGTCTCAACATTTTGTTTGCGTGCCCTGCAAAAGAATCTTTAACGTATCGTTGCCGTACGACCACTTAAAGGGACACTGAAGTGAATTTGTCAAGCTCCCGTTTTTGCTTGCAGTGCGTAGACTGGCTCAAATTAGCACACTTTTCATAGTTTATCCGGTTGACAAATCGGTAATTATTTTACAAAGCGCGAAAGAAGAAGAACTACCATGCGCGGTTTGCGGCGGCCGCACCAACTAAAGCTGTGACGTTAGGAGGAGCGGGCACCGTGATTGGACGATGCCCAAGGTGAGCAACCAAACAAGTTTCGGTTTCGGTTCAGTAAAACACAACCGGTGGCGTTGTTGGATGGGCATTCTCAATAACTCAGTAATCATCGTACCGCGCTTCTGCCATGTTGTCAGCTGTAAAAATGCATAAAGATAAGCCTCCCAGGACGGCTTGGAATCGTAGCATTCACTAGCCGAGACCTACGCAGTACATGAACGCCCTCCGCGTACCCGCAGACGCCCAAATGTCATGTGCTTTTCCCCCATATTTCGAGCTTGCCTCCCTCATGCCTGTATCGTAAAAAGCGTGTTCGCACCAGGCCAAGGGTCTGTTCATTCTGGCCTGTGCCCACTGCCTGAAAGCAGTCGGTGCTTATGGCAACAGCACGCCAACGAGAACTCGCTAGCGCGCCACTGCCAGCCTGCGCGCGTTCTGTGAACTAGTTCGTGGAGCCATGAACGTTGCGGCCCAAAAAAAGGTGAACTCAATGTAGAAAACATCGGCGGAAAACGAAAAAGCTAACTTACAAAAAAAAAAAAAGCACGTACCCGCGTGGATCCGAACTCGTGACTTGCAAAATACTTACGGTGACACACCTAGCGACCTAGCACACCAGGCCACTCGGCCACGGGCCGGGCTCTGCTGGCCTTGGTAATATAGGGTATATATTGTACAACCAGTTTACACTTTTATTTAGTTTTGGCATTTCAAGCAGCTTAGGTGACTATTTGTTGTATTGCGCTCGTGCAGTAAGCGTCGCCCGAGTTTCCACAATAGCTTACGTCTAGCAATTGCATTTCGTAGACGGAAAAGCGTTCGCAGATGCGTAGTCGGGCTGCTGACCGCTGTGCTTGTTCGCCCAGCGCAAAAAAGTGCTTCCCGCACCCTAGTTTTACGGTGTACGGTAAAAATATCGGTTGATTTTATTTCCTTAGTACCTATATTGACTTCGCTGACTCTTCTCCCGCCTTCAAGAGGCCTTATATTTTCCTACTGGCGTACCAGTCAGCGAAGCGTCGCATGTGCGCTTGTGCAGCGCTTGTGTGAAGCGACTTTGACTTGGAGCTAGATACAGTGTACAAACTAACCAAGTAAAGAAAGGCAGATTCTTCCATTCACAAACGTGTCCTGGCCTCGTTTCAACTGAGCGAACGAATTGCGACGACCCGTCGGCGGCCGGCGGACGAAACGCTGGGCCGACTGACTCTGTCTGAAGGCCGGGGAGCCGTGCAGTAGCGCGACCAATTGCGAGCTCGGCTCCTCTCGACGTCACACGAAAACGCCGCAGAAAATGGGCGAGCGTAAAGAGAGGAGGACAGCATTTTCGAATTAATTTTTCTACTAAATAAAATCGCGTAAACGCGCCCAGGGTGGTCGAAACATATCCTGGGGACTCCGGACTACAATTTGCGCAAGTAATCCCGCAATGTTTACATATCACTTCAGTGTCCCTTTAATTGCGTCGTGTCCGGGTTACCGAGGAGGTGCTGTGGAACAGTTTAATCAAGACGTGCGAAGGAAGCGCGCAATGAAAGCGAAGTGCGCATAAACAGGCCCAAAACAACCGTCGCTAAAGCAAATGACACAGTCGGTTCGCGCCGATGCGCCCACCGACGTGAGCGCGCAGGGAACGCTGGGTAAATTCGCCGCGCCATCTACACTGTGCTCTGTGAGTGAAAACCGCCCTTCCCTCCGCAGCCGCGTTGGGAGTTTCTCTTCCATCACGCCACGGAAGAACCGTTGGCTGGTATAGGTAGAATGCTATACTTTAATAAAAATTAATGATCCTTTGATGTTGAGTTTGTACTGCCGAGATAAGCTGACTGGTACGCCAACATATACACCCACAGAAGTAGGGCAATAAGACGGCTCACTAGAATTCACTTTGGTTAGGTAGCGGACACTGCCGCTTTCTACACCCCCCATAATCACTGTCTCCAAGATCTTCCTCGGCCCATTTCTCTCTCGTAGCGCCTTATTTTGGCAAGCAGTGAGACAGCTGCATTATAGAGTTCCTCTGTTGGGTACTTTTTTTTTAATTTCTTGCTGTCCCATGGTAAGAGGCCTACTGTACATATAGCCACGCCTCGTTCCCCGCACTTCTCGCGCCCTTGCTGTCGCGGTCATCTATAGCAGCGTGAAGTCAGGCTGTATTACGATAAAGGCAAATCCACTTAGCGAAGCGGGAGTAGTAAGGTTCTTTATTGTTTTCCACGTGTGTCCGACTGTTCCTTCTCCCTATGTGCATGTGAATGTGCATGAGTTCATGTGTGTTTGTACGGGTTCGTCCATGTGTTGATGTGTGCGTATGTGTGTGTGCGTCCATGCGTGTGCGCGCGCGCGCGCGCGTGTGTGTGTGTGCGTCCGTTTGTGCGTGCACGAGTGTGTGGGCGCAGGCATGCGTGTTTCTGCGTGAGTGTGTGGGTGCGTGTGTGGGTGCGAGCGGGTTTGTATTGCCTTCCTCCTGGCCGGAACAAAAAATAATGTGTGCCACCAATGCAACGAGTCTTGACAAGTTGATCATGAATTCAACGAAAGCTGCCAACTACTACCGGTCCGTCAACTGCGACAAAATGTTGTCAACTATGACTTAACCACGACCGGAAATGTTGTTGCAGTGTGTCCCCCTAAATACGCAAAGGGGGGATTATTCACCGTTGCTTGCCGCATCATGAAAACGCCCCCTCATTTTTCTGTCATGAGGTATCATCCCAGCCTACCCCTCGCACTTTACCGCCTCTTATGTGAGTCTTCTCGGCTTATTTCTGCTGTGTTCGGGGGCATGAGAGTTCCGCACCACTGATAATGTGGTACGCTTCCCTTCCCCAATAAGTGTAACGGGTCTTCATGTGGCACCACCATTCCCGGTGACGTCACTTCTCGTTGCGATTTGACACCTGCCGTTAATAATCAGCCTCAACTACCCTTGCCGATAGCAGCAATTGTCACACCAGTGAATTTTCATTGTTCTTTCAGTGGTCTTGATACATCTGGTACAACCATATGTCTTCACGTGGAGGAGAGATACATGCGAGCTACGGTCGCACGGACACGAAACTTTGAAGTTATCCCCTCCTCCAAAGTTGGATTTGCCGGAATCTGTTCCTTGCGGGAAAAGCGGTACGTTGTTTCCGGGAAATTTGAAAATTCCGCTTAAGTATACCGCTATTTCTCTACATATCCTGGCTACGTGGCGTGTGTTTAATATTTCTCAAAGCACTGTATTGGTCAGGACGCTTGATTATAAGTTTAACATGCCTTGTAAACTTGAGGGCACAGTGAACAATGTGCGAATGACCCACTGCGTGCGAAGGTAAGGGCGCAGCACCTAGGCCACCACGACTGTGCTTTGGCGGCGGCGACGCCGACGGCGTTTTAACCGAGCGAGCGACGGCAGAAAGAAAATTTCTAAAGAAATTGTAGCGAACGTGTGAGGGGGAGGTAGTGTGTTGACATGACATGACATGACAAAGACTTTATTAAATCGCCTGTTTACATTGAATATATTTGGCATTTAACGCCTGAACCAACACCGGCATGCATTGCCTTCTTTCGTGGCGGGATGCGCAATTACGTCGACGATGTGGAAGTTGCGAACAAGCACAAACGTCATGAAACCATTTTTATCTTAATGGTCTGCCTAACAGATGTGGACGTCAGGCAGCGGACGCGCGAACTTTGCACCCAGCAGCAGTAGAGGCGCAAAGAGCTCAGCACGGCGAAGCATGGTCGCTGATTTGTCACCGTGGTACGCGAATTGCGTACAGCACGACCGCGCGTGAAATGTTGTTCTATGCCCTCTGTGGGTTTAACGATAATTGATGAAATTTTAGGTTAGAACTTCACCTTCACCACGTTGCTGATATGGGGCACCCGGAAGGCACGGAGGGTGCAGGTGAACCGATCGCCGTTTCCTCCGCTCGCAACATGGCCACTTGAATCAGAACCACTCGTACCGGATCCAGATATGCCTCGTCCGTCTGAACCAGATGTACCTGTAGAAATTTCGCCTCTGTTAGGTCCACATGTACCAGTTTCGCTGGTTCCAGCTCTGGACAGTCATTTCAGAACCGGCCGAGCCAAATCCTCGGCCCGAGGAACCGGAACCTATGGTATCAGGTCATCTGCTACCTGATACACTATTACCAAGCCGAGACGTAGCGGATGCAATTGTGCTTAACAACCTAAAAAGGCTGTCATGTTCCCCCAAGAAGAGCGGCGCAGCTGGCGTCATGGCCTCGTGGCCTATGGCACCAGCACTGCTAAATACGCCGCATGCATCTGTGGTTTTGGCTGCCTATGGATCCGCCCGTCTAGACCCTGCGGACTGCTGTTTATCCGTCCGCTTTAACAAACGAAGCAAACGATCACTTACACACTGCCACCTTAAGCAATTGAATAAACACACGCTTTGAATCCCGTAAGCAACTTTCCTAGGAATCATCACTAATTATTTTGCTGATGGTTTCCGGCTGGACAAACATTACGTTTGAGACTTTCAATTCAAAACTCTCATTAATAATATTTTGCTTGCTTTAGAGGTCTTATCCATTAACCTTGAAGGCCCAGTCACTAAGCCGCTGCGCAAGAGAGTTGTGCTTCACTCGTTTGATTCCAGAATTAGGTGCCTGTTTTTGTGGTAAAGGCGAAAAACAAACGCTAAAATGGTTGAGGTTTTGTCTAATGTGAAACATTTCCCTACTGGTCGAAAGTACTCGGTAGTTTTCCATTACCCTGCGCACTTTCTTGTCCATGGGCAGTTTTGGCAATCCTGGCTGATCTCCCAAATTTGGACGTTTTTCGAAACAATCACAAGGACACCCGAGGAGGAGGTGTTCTAATCGTCACCACCAAGTTACTATCATGCTCAGTGCTTGATATCAAGGCTGACTTAGGAAATCCTATGGCTTCTTATTCGGTCTACACCAGAAACACTCATGCTCGGAGTGTGCTATCGGACCCCGCAAAGTAGCCCAGACTTTCCACAGAAACTTAACAACATATTGATCTACCTCACAGTTAAACATTCCAACGCGCGTGTCCTATTTTTTGGCGAGTTTAACTATCTCGATATTCTGTAAAAAGACCAGGTAGCTTTGGCAGGGAGCCGTGGCGAAACAAAATATTTCATCCATTCGTGCCTAAATTTTAATATCACACAGATAGTTTCGGAGCCAAACCCAGTGACGATCAATTCAGCGAATATACTGGACTTGATACCAACCACACACCCTGAAAGTTTATGCTTCACATACATATCTTCACCAAATCAGCGGCCACAAGGTCATACCAGAGTCCTTCAATGCTTCTCTGGTCATGAAACTCCCGGTCAAGTTTCGTACGGGGACAAAGGCTACCGCGAGTGGCGTCACCGCAGATGGGAGGGCATCGGGCGGCCGCCGCTGCTCTGTAGCCAGACCGGCAGGCAGGAACGCAGTTCCTGAGCAGCATGCCCGTTCGCATCAAATTTTTGCACCATTCACAAAATGATGAGTCCATTTGAAAGGCCCACGACACGTAAAGCGAAAGCGCACCGCTGATAAGGCGACGAGCGTCTGTTTTATCCTACTCCGTGGTCTGTTCCCTGCCAAACGCGCTATGATCACGCCCCCGGCTGCCCTCCGATCAACACCAGTTCCGCGGCGGGGCAGCGAACGAAGCTCTCCCATAGCGTGATGGCGAAGTTTCATGATCAGAAAGGCATTGAAGGACTCTGGTCATACACTCGGTCTTCAATTTCAACCGTTTGTCCCGCCTAGGAATATCAGTTTGTACGATAAGGGGAGCTACGAGGAAATAATTAGCGAATTTCAAAGCTTCTTACCGGACTTTGAAGCAAGATTTTGGAAACGATCAGTAGAAGAGAACTGGACAATTTAACAAGGACGTTCCTACCGACAACCTCATTTCAATTTTCTTGCAAGAAAGCATGGTTCGAGAAAACGTCGAAAAAACTCGAAAATAATAAGAAATGATTATTTCTGACCGCTAAGGTAAAACAGAGTGCTCAAAATTGGGATAAATACTGTGCTGCTGGAAAAAGATATTCGCTTGCGATACGCAGCGCGAAGCACTGGATTTATCACTCAGGCTTACTCGAGATTCCAAGCAAACACGCGAAAAAGTTTGGGCAAATTATTTATCCGCAGGAAACGCGCACTGTTACATTGAAGAATAAAGCTGACGATGAAAAGAGTGATGCCGACAGTGCTGTACTGTTGAATACTGCCTTTTCATCTGTTTTTATAAATGAAAGTTGTACTCAGCCTTTTATGCCGCCTGTAACATTTATGCCAGCGGGTATATTGTATGTTGTCGATAAAATGAAACTGTCTCCTTCAGCAGGTGTGGCTGACAATAATTCTAAAATGCTTAAATACTTTAAATGCATTTCGTCAGTCATTTTGTCGCTAATATTCTCACCGTCACTTTGCACAGCCCCTTACCGGACGACTGAAAGGTGGGAAGCCCACTCCTGTGTTCAAAGTTGGTAACAAGGACAGACACTTAAATTATAGCCCTATCTCTCTAACAAGTGTTTCCTCTGAAATCATGGTACACGCCATCTACTCCCAAGTAATTAATTTTTTTGACACGCACAACTTAGCCCACCCTGTGCAGAACGGATTCCGAAAGGGCTACTCTTGCGAAACCCATTTCGCCCTTTTTGTCCAGGATTTTCTTACAAGTCGACAGTAACCTGCTGACAGACGCAATATTTCTGAATTTCTAGAAAGCGTTTGACAAGGTACCTCTTAAGCGACTTCTAATGAAACATGCATCTTTAAATTCATATCCTGACATTTTAACAATGGTTGAAAAGTTTAGAACTTACCGCTCCAGGCTTGTTTCCCTCGGTGCAGTGCCCTCTACTCCCCTTCAAGTAACCTCAGGTATCCCACAAGGCTCTGTTGTCAGGCCCCTTCTCGTCTTAATTTATAGTAATGACTTAGCTCGTGCATCTCGTTCAATTCTCGTTTGTTTGCCGATGACTCTGTGATCTATCGCTCAGTCACTAACCCCACTGATCAAACCGCTATCCAAGAAGACCTTAGCCGCTTGCAAGAATGGTGTGACCGCTGGCTTATGAAACTTAATCCTAACAAATGAAAAACAGTCTCATTACAACACCGCCGCCATTCCGTTTTATTGCCGTACGTAATTGCAGACGTCGCCCTCGAACACGTGCAATGATATAAGTATCCCGGCGCCACCCTACGCCCTGACCGTAACTGGTACCTGCACATTAGTAACATTATCTTTACTTTTTCTTAAACGTCCCCTTCGGCCACCACAAAGAATGTGAAGCTACAGGTGTACAAATCTCTTATATGGTCTAAATTGTAATATACGTCTGCAATATAGAGCCCTCACCACGCATACCTAATCGACTCACTCGAGGCAGTTCAAAACAGTGCTTTTAGGTTAATTACTCTTCGTATTCGTATAATACCAGTGTATCATACCTCAAAAAACAACCTGCTGTTTTGAACGCTGATGTCATCCGCCGTATTTCCAGCTTGTGCCTTTTTCACAGCCCCCTCCGTCATCCCTACATTATCACACCAGCCCGCATATCCCACCGCACGTGTCATCCACTTCAGGTCATCCGACCACGTATTAAAACGACCACGTTTTCCATGTCCTTCTTTATACCAACTACGAATGACTGGAATGACCTTCCTCAGGATGTTTTCGCCATTTCCGGTCCATCAGCATTTTCGGACCAACTGTATGCTTATCCTTCACAAAGAAGAACTCATGGCAAAAAAAGATTTTTTATCTTGTTAACCTATCCCTTATGTGATACCGCCTCGAGGGGACTTTAAGGAAATAAAGTGATGTGACGCGATAAAGAGTAATTTGAACTCCAAGGTTCCATTGACGGAAAGATTGGTGATATTATTGTGATCGTCTTATAGGCCGTGGGGACCCATAACAAGCAAAATAAATAGGTTTAACTGATTTCGTATGAAGGCGGTGTCACGCCTTTTTTAGGTCATTGAACCCACTATGTGACATCGCAACATCGAGTTTATAACAACACGCCTTCGGAGGTAGGTGGCACTCTCAGAATGTGCAGTATTTGCCAAAATTTTCTGGGCCTTTCCAAAAGTGCATTCGCCCCAATACTTCAAACTACCAGCTTACCTTTCTAGCGAAGCTGAGACGTTGTATGCCCAAAATCGTTCTTTCTTACTGTCACTAAATAATTTGGTCGCAGGTAAACGTTCAGCTTTTGCTTTGAATTCCTTCTAGCCTGAAACATTTGGCGTGTCCTCAGAACATTTGATGAAGACTGTACTCATTGCATTGCTGGAGACAGTGAGTGTATACTCGCACATCCGGTGAGTCTTTATGATTATTGTCCTGCTGTCCCTGCTTACAACTGAAAGTCGTAACCTTTCCGTATGTGGTATGTCCTGAATTGCCCTAAACCGTGCTGCTTAAGGGATTACATGTACATCTACTGTAATGGGCGATAACAAGGTCAACCTTTGTCGGTAGCCAAATGAAGCTATTTCTTTCGCACATATACGCTTTTTACAGCTTGCTTACACATTTGCCGAGGTCTGTGATTGTACAGTGACAAATGTTAGTACCTTATAGCTACTAAATGCCATAATCATTAGTCAGTGAATTTCATGGTGAATGAAAAAAAATATTCTGCCTTACTCCCATGGTGAGGTATTTTTGTCCTCTGCTGCAAAATTGGTTCGGGTGCTCAACAAAACAAATAATTTGTTTACAGCAAAAGCAGGTATACTGGATGATTTCACTTACTCACTACGAAGGCAGGTAGAAAAGGCATAAACGCTAGAAGCCAGAGGCTCATAGAAGGTCCGCAGAGTGCACTGCGAAGCATTGTTTTGCTCGAGTGTGTCGGTCCAAGCAGGGTACTTCGCAGACGGAACTAAACTCTTTGATATCAGCTCACTTCTCGTGAAGCTTAGTGTCAGTGGCCAATCTCCGCTTCGCCGATGTATTTCAGTGTCATAAAGAAAACCGCAGATGGTTTCGTCACCACCACCGGGGACTGGGCAGAATATTGCCAGCAGAAACCGAAGTAGAGACTCTCAAAAAATACGATTGCGAAACGTATAAACGTATACTCTAGGTAGGAAAAAGTCGCCCTTCAAACATCGGCGTACACAGTCTTATCCACCATTGAATCTACATCACATGCATTTCGTAGGGGTACACTGGCAACGCAGTAGAGCTTTTCTCAGAATATTTACGTCGATCCAGAGTAACAGCTGTTCATACGGACTGCTTTCTACATGTCTGTGTACGTGCGTGCCCGCGTGAGTTTGTGCGTGTTTGGGTGCAAGCGGGCGCTGCACACGAATTCGGAACATAGTTCACCCGTGAGCTGCATGTACTGCTAGGCCGCATGACTCGTGGCCCTTTTTGAAATATAACACTTCCTGGTGCATAACTTTTTAGGCGAGCTGCCTGCATGCCACTTGAAAACCCACGTTTATGAGCCACTTGAGAGATACTTTATCGCATACGGAAACACGAGCCACCTTTCCATATATGCTTCTGTGGTAGCGCCAACTCTACGCAGCGCAGCATTTTACGTGTTCATGCTAAGAGTAGCGAAATATTTTAAGGCGGATGCCCTAAGTTCACCGTTATAAGAAAGTATGACCGGTATCGTTGTTGTTGTGCGGTCAAGAAAATGGCCACATCTGGAAATAGTAAATCAATAACATATGTGTTCTCCGGTAGGATTTAAATGCGGTGGGATTGAAACCCACCAGCAGCCGAATGCGCTGTGGTAACTCTGCACGTTACAAGCGGGGAACAAAATGGTTGTAGCTGTTGTTGCGGATTTTATCGGCACGTACCTTGGGGGATTGGCCGGGAATCAGGAACATTAGCTGGCTAATCTGCGCACTTGGCGAAATTTACGGATCTGTGAACAGGAAATGAAAAATTTGTAGGATAGGTCGTGCCACGTGACACCCGAGTGTGACGGCATGCGAGTGGAACAGGTACACACCACGCGTGCAGAACACCGCTTCTAAAGAAGCCGTCGCGTGTGCCAGTCTGCTTGCTGACGTAATTCGAGCCGCCAGACAAAAAAACGAAAGCGAAGAATGAGACGGAAAAAAAGGTGTGGCAAAAAAGAGGCACGGCGCACTAATTCGCACCGAAAGACAAATAAAAATACGAAAGCCAATATACGAAAGGCACCTTTAATGGTTAAACTTGTTGCCTATTAATCTCTGATTAAGCCAAACTAGAGTCTGCCGACATAATATGGAGCCCCCACCAAAAATATTTAGTTTACAAAGTTGAACCCGTAGAGAACTTGGCTTTGCGTTTCATCTTCTCCAACTACTCCCGGTTTACTAGTGTTTCCTATCTGCGAAAACGGGCTGACCTCCGAACTCTCTCTGACTGCAGAATGATATCCAGATGTAAGTACCTTTAACTTTTGTTCCACGATCATTATAAAATACCCCGAACTAACTACCTCCAAGCTCCCTTCAGGCATTCTTCGCGCACAAATCATAATACGGCTATTAGGGAACCTAATAGCAATATAAACACACATAAGTACTCTTTATTTCCATCAGCCGTCGGACTGTGCAACAAATTACCGGCGGAAGTGGTCAACAGCACATCTGTAGAGTGTTTCCTAAGAGCTATAATTGATCTAGAGTTGTAACGCATGATGAAAGTAAAAGTTGCATATTTAGTGTTTATATAATTTCTTTTTGTTGACTAAATGTTTACACTGTATATCATGCTTCTGTCCATGTGTATTCTATATTTTTCTCGTTTCCCGCCTTTTGAATACCTATGTTATCCCCAAGTTGAAAACTTTAGTCCATTGTAACCCCTCCTGCATGGGCCCTCAAGGGCCTGCAGTATGTTGAAATAAAATAAAAAAATAAATAAAAACGCAAATATTACATCGCAATAAAAAAGCTACTAAATGTCGCTTTGGTTTTCGCCTGCAAAACACGTAAACCGATTTAAGTACTCCGAGTAATTTTTGTTAACCTTTGCAGATCGGCTAGCTCGGGATAGCTCAGCTAGATCGGCTAGCTCGGCTAGCACTCTCGCTCCGATCCCAGGCGGTACGGCTCGCGTCCAACCAAATTGAATAGCGGTGCCAGCCTTCGGAACACCTGTTCCGTACCTTCATCATTTATTCGGCCTGGACCCCAATATTCGGCTGTACATGCCACCCGACAAAAACGATTGCAAAGAAATTCCGCACACCGAAAGACATTATTGTGCTGGAAGATTACGTGCTGGGACATGCGGGTCGCGTGGAGCCGACTCGTGTGGTTGAGCAACGATTCAAGCCTCCTCTCCAATCCATCGTACTGCGCCCCCAAGCTCAGCCGGACCTTCCCCTCATGAATGGAAGAACCGCCTCCGAGCAAGAGGGTAATGGGAAGCTCTGTAAAGTCACGCAGCAAGGCCCAAGACCACTGCTGGTAGGACTTCACGGGGGAGCACAAGCGTTGGTACACAAAGTTGCATTCGGTGCCCCCTCACAGCAGAAGTGTTCGCCAAGTGCCGAGTGTACGTTTCCGCAGCTTCATACGCCTGAATATAAGAGAACTAGAAGACAACTACCATGACGTACCTATCATTCATCCTTTTTACTAAGAATCCTGATTGTACCCCCCCCTTCCCCCCCCCCCCCCCCCCACCCCCGTAGCAGGATACCCGGGAGTTTGCGGTGGCGGGAATCGGAGCCATCTTCATCCGAACATAAAGAGTCTCCTGCAGCGGACATGCTTTACTCGACGGGGCAGAAAGAGACTGGCAGGTACCTGTGAACGTGTTTGAAACTACCGTGTGAGACGATATGATGAGAACGCTAACGTATCCTTGCCACACTTTCCCCTACCTGCCTAGAGTCTCAATTTATTCTTTTAAATGTAACAAGGCTCACCAACCAACTTTGTTGTCGTGACTCTTCACGCTCTAAATTGAACTTCAAGTCAAAGAAGTTGAGATTTTCATGTTAGTAATGCGCTTGCGGAGTCAAGGTTTATTATAATTAGATTTTTGGGGTGAATATGCGCTATTACTGCCATGTCGCCCGCCTGTAGTGCCCTAGCAACATCCCATGTACATCTCTTTGTGGTAATGCACTCCCCCGACAACGATAACTTGGGAGATTAAGACATCGTTCAACTGTTTAGTTTAGGGCTGCCTAAAAATTTCCTCGAGAATGAAGCAATCCTTTTCACGAGTTCGTAATGACATTTGCACTGTGAAACAGCACTGCTATTTTCACTAGACAGAGCCAACCAGTAGCTCAGACATCAAGTATGTTGTTTGAACATGTGAACATTTTCCGCGGTAAGTCCGTCTCTAACACATTTTCCACCTCTATTTTTATTATTTGTTTTACATGTTTGCTCATGGTTTATGTATTGCTCATGTACTGCAATACAGCTATCCATCTTGACAGGTTATATACGTTTTATGCACTTTCATGATACACGCCAACAGTGAGGCATAAAAATATGACGAAATTCTACACTAAACGACTTTATTAAACTGAATTCAACACAGAACGACAGCTGGGATACGGTGGACTCTAGATAAACCTAATAACTAAAAAGACATGCTCGGCCTTGTGCATATAAGCATGTCCCAGGAAGCCTTCACTCAGCGGCAACGTTACTAGGTAAGTATTTATTTCTAAACAGAGGAAACAGTATAAATATTTTCATGCATCTCTACAGAATGTGAAATTGGCGAAGTTGATTTATTTAGTCATTGTGGTTGCAAGATCATTTTGAAGAAAAAATTATAAAGAAAGCAGCTTTACGCATGCAGAACTGGCGCCGCATCTTTTCCAAGTGCTACGAGTTGTGCCGCGCCTCCGCCAGATGGCGCCACGGGTCCCGCGACCGAGAGAAGACGCAGTGAAACATCCCCCTTGCGAGGGGCACGATCAAATGCAGAGCATTTCCGGGGGCGCACGACGTTAAGTAGTTTGCGTTACGTTAATGTTGTTGCACTTGTGGCAACAGCAGTAATTTGAATGAGTCAACGATATAAGGCGTGTTCGTAGCGTCCCCTTCTGTGTCGGCTTCGTGGCGCAGTGGGTAGAGCACCATGTACATTGCGTTGCGCCCGCAGGGTCGAGGGATCGAAACCGGGCGCCGGATAGTGTTTTTTTTATATAGTAGGGAGAGGTGCGGACTACGGACGTCAACGCGGGTGACATCGTGAGTTACTGAAATGCTCTGCATTTAAAATAAAAATGGCTGTTTTTGGTTTTAAGTATCTTGCGACTTTTACTTGAGCCTGTGCACCGACTCAGTGCACGTAAGTCTGGGGCATAGAGTTTCATACAAATATGTACTAGAGGGAAATCTGGCGCTGCATTCGCGGGTCGCCGTGGGCGGCGCCATTGCAGCTAGCGACGTTCTTCGCCTCATTGGCTTGGTTATCCACATGGCTTCTTTTTCGTCTTGAAGACAAAATCAATAAAAATGGGTAACATTGTTTTTTGTTCATCTTGCATGAAGCTTCAAATAATACCTGTAAAATCCATCTTTCTGTAGCTTTAATTTTATAATAATAAAACAAATTCGATTAATCTTGTGCAGTAATAGTGTTGCATTTTTGCAGCTAGAGTCAACTTTTCAGCCTGTTCGTGAGCCATGCCAATGACAATTGGAACGTGCCTGCCCGGAAGATGACGGAACGCTCGCTGAGCGCGGCTCCCCTCGACAGTGGCGCCAGATTTCCCTCTAGTGTATATTAGTATGAAACTCTATGGTCTGGGGTAGGTGCACCGGTATTTCCTACACACAGCGTCAGCTACAAGTACAATTTGTATGTCTATTTTGTTACTGAATATGGCATAATTGGTATGTAGCAAGGGCCAAGGCATATCGTCAGGGCAAACGAGATGAATCTTCTTAAAAGCGTCATGTGATGTATTTACTTGCTATCTGCGATGGACCGATTACAGGTATGTGACCCACTAAGCAGGCACGTAGGCAGGGGGGGGGGCCCAGGGGGGCCCGGCACCCCCCCCCCCCTCCTGAAATGCGTCCAGTCGGCCTTTAACGCCAGAGAATCTTACAAGTTCTTCGAAAAACGTTAGAAAGCGACAGGTTCCTTTCCCCAAGCAATTGCGCGCAGTCACGCAGCTGTTTCGCATGCTCAGGAAAACGGAAAAAAATAATGTTACTTTCGCTGATTTTTCTAATACAGATACTAATGATAATAGGTCGTCAGAGATAAAAAGAAATAATCAACCGTAGTATTACTGAAAAGCTACGCTTATTCCGGCTATTATCCCACAGCTAAATAGGACTTTATTTTGTAAGGCCGCTAAACTTTCCACAGACTTAAAATAACGCGGAATTAAGAGCAAGAGCATGTTGTTGCGACTGCGGGGTATCGTGGTCGAAGTGGACGAGGTTGGTGTCGTGCCGGGGCAGTCATCAGGACCAAGTCGATCGAGAAAGAAAGCTGTATACTAGTATTTACATGTTCAGGGTCTGAGTGAACAGGCATTGCGTTCCTGGTGGCGCGAGATTAATAGACTTTGCTTGGTCCATCCCTGTTCTCCCTGTCTCCAGGCTGTGGTGCGCGGACGTGCGCGGACGTGCGCGGACACGCACGTGCGCGGACACGCACGCACGTGCGCGGACACACACTACGAGGGCATCTTTCCCCTTCTAGTAGCTGAAAGTCTGTCGCCTCTGGTGGCGCTTTCTGCCGAAGGTCGACGTCCCCGGGACCACCAATGTCCAAGTCCCGGAAAAACATCTCCTCCATTCCCACGCTCTGGGACTCGTTGAACAACAGCTTTTCGGGCGTCGGCCACATGCCGCCAATGAGGGAAACCGTCAGCACGCAGCACGCCGACGAAAGGGAGATGCCGCCCAGGGCTTTTGTCATCACCTACGGTCGTTAGGGCCGCATTCGGCCAGCCGAGGGTATGGGGACTCGAAGTCGCCGACAAGCGGATTAGCCACCGCAGCACGGATCGCCGCCGTGAGGTGGTGGCAACTTGGAGAGTATTCAAGTGCTTTGTTTGACTGATAGCTGCGCGGCGTGGGAACACGCACGCGTACGGCTTTGCTTTTCCGCAGACGCAGAGTTTTTCCGCGACCTGACGGCGGAAGCTAACCGAAAGCTAGGAAAAGGGGACTTCCGTATGGAAAGCGACGTCTTGAGGGTCCATTAACCCGTTCGACCCCGCTGGCGCCTTTGCGAACCCCACCAACTTTCGTCCGCTGCCTGTGTCGTCGGGCAAGGGCCCGCGTGGCGGAAGGAGTAAACAGGAATGAGTGGATATGCGGCTCTCCAGTAAGTGTACACGGGCGGCGTCGTCTCCTCTTACTTTGCGCGTGTGGCCGCCTAAGTACGGCGGTGACTTCGCGACTGATTGCATCTTTAGTGGATGCACAACATGCCAAAGAAAGCAAAGTGCGGGATTAGTTCTCAGCTGGGTGACTCCGTTGAATGCCGCGCCGCTGTGACGCGCCGTCGGCGCCCGGAGGTTCGTTTCAGCCGCGAGTCGGCGCGAGCAGTTCATATCTCTCCAAGTAGGACTCTCCACTGTCCGCAGTTTGAATTCGACGAACGGACTTGCTGGGGTCCGCCGAAGAGGGAGAAGGGAGGGCGACTCCTCGGCACTCCTTCCCAGGTATGTATATAGGGGCATGTTCGCCGCGGGCTGGCACAGCGAGGCATGATTCAGCCGATTCAGCACCTCTGTTCGGCGCTCCTTCAGACCAAGGAAATTTGTGCCGGGGCGCTCTGGCGCAACAGAACGCAGCCATGGGGAAAGAAGGTGCCAGCCATGGTTCAACTTCAACGGCCAGGAAGGGACCAGGACAAACGATGAAATTGACAAGCTTCTTCGCTAAAGTTCCAAAGGTGGGTCCTGTGTTTCTTATTGTCTTTGCTTGTTACGCCCGCTTTAGCGAAGCGGCAACTTAGTAATTCCCAGCTTGTGAGCTTCTGAGCAATACTATGATACTGGTTTTGCCATAAATGTCTATTTCTGAGATGACTATTTAAACACGATGCATCTGTCGAGGAGTGCAATTTTCCTCATATAGCGCGAGTGCAGTCATCGCATCGCTTTAAATATCTTGTATACTTGCTACGTGTATGACTGCACGACGCTTTTTTGTTTTCTTATCACTACAACCATGCCACTTTCTAATCGGGCCATCAGGAATGATGTCTCCATGACCGCAAACGATGGCCCCGTTACGCCATCCGTAAAACACGCATTCTATTCCAGCCCAGACGGCCGAATTTACTCCAGTCTAACGCAAACCAAATTTTTGCAGTTATGCACTTGAAAGTATTGGTAGCAGATTTTAAAAATAATACTGTACTATGCCCCTATGTTGACTATTTAAAAAGAAGACAAAGATGGAGAGGCATGTAGAGTTCAGCCCTCTTTGACTGAGCAGTTTTTCTCCTGGCAGTTAAATTTATTGTATAATACAGTTCGCGTGTTAATTCAAGGTCTTTTACCTTGACAGTTCCATCTCCACAGATGGCAAAAGTCCGCTAGTGCGTTTGTGTTCGAGGCACGGATATCTGCTTTTGCGCTACTCACAGTCACCACGACGTCGGGCACGCAAAAACACGCGACGCAGCTGTATTAAACATGCTAAATGCCTTTTCTTACACGGCAGTTTTCACAATGAAAGCGGCGCACCACCGTTTACAGTTCATTGGAACACTAAACGAATGTTCGCGTACTCGCAAAAATAACCTGTGTCGCTTTTTCGTAATGACGATGAGTCGATGACACTCCATTTGAACCCTTCGATGAGATCATGGGAGGCTGTTACAAAACCCGCGAACGTGGTTGCGGTTCAATATTCGGTTTCAAAGTGCAGGCAATTTTTGGACTCGTATAAATTGGAGAAAAGGTGCGCATTAGATTTGAGTAAGTTCAGTTCCAAGGGCGAACCGCTAGGGAATGAAAAGGGTTCAATGCCATGATAATGATAAGTTTTCACCCATTAGAATACAGATGACTTCCACAGGACTACAACGTCAATTCTATATAATCGTGTTTGAATTAACGAGACTCGACTGCACCTAGTCTAAATCAAAGAGCAGTATACACAGGCACATATGGCGCGAAAAGTGCAATGTATTGAATGTACGGATACTCGGAGTCATTTTTATTTAGGGTGCTTGTAAAAGCGGAACTTGGCATAAGTCCTACGACAATAATTAATTGAAACATGAAGTAAAAACTATTGTCAGAAAACTTACGTATGATTATTTTTTTATTTCTATCGTGCATCTAGGAATGAAAGCCTTCTTTTATCAGAAGGCGGCTCTACCTCCGAAAACGTCACAGTACCTGCCGACTTGGATGCCGAGAGAACGGATGACTGCGAGGACGGTGTGGAAACTGTCAGCCCTCTTTGTCACAATGATATCGGAATGTTTGTCAATAACACTGACATACCCGATGACATCCGAGAACGGGTATACTCTAACGTATGGGTGCCAACCCCGAGCTACAAATTTGAAATCTCGGTCGCCAAAAACGGGAAAAGGCGCACGTTTCAGTTTCACTGGCTGCAGCGATATGAGTGGCTTGCATTTTCTTATGTGCGGAAGGGAGCTTTCTGCAAAACCTGCGTACTTTTTTGTCGTAAGAGCGGAGCGGGTAAAGGGTCTCACCAGACATGTAAGAACCTCGTAACAGTTCCGTTTACGAAGTGGAAGGATGCCCTTGAGACATTCGAGAATCATGCACGGACTGAATACCACAAGACGGCAACGGTTGACGCCGAATGATTCCTCAGAGTCGCCAGAGGAAAATCAAGCAGTGTCCACGTACAGCTTAATCAGCAAGCAAAGGGCGAGCTCGAAGACAACAAGGCAAAGTTGCGCGCGATTGTCGAGACAGTTTTACTGTGCGGCCGTCAAGACCTCGCGCTGAGAGATGACAAGGATTCGGGGCGTCTTTCTCTTGAGGAACCCTTACAGAACGACGGCAACTTCAGGGCGCTCCTACGTTATAGAGCTAATGGCGGAGACATCATTTGGACCAAACACATTCGCACAGCAGGCAGCAATGCTCTTTACTCCAGCCCGCACATTCAAAATGAAATTATTTCGATAATTGGCAAGCTTACACAAGATAAAATTGTAAGACAGGTAAACGAGGCCGGATTTTTTTCGGTGCTGGCAGATGAAACAACGGATTTATCACAAACCGAGCAGTTCTCTTTGCGCGTACGCTACGTCGATCCTACTACTTCGAGCATTCGGGAAGATTTCCTCTGCTTCGTACATGTTGACGGCGTCAGTGCGTCTAGCCTGGTTGACACACGGAAAAGGGAGCTGCAGAATCTTGGCCTGCACTTGGACGTGATGAGAGGGCAAGGATACGATGGAGCAGCAGCGATGAGTGGGGCATTCAACGGCGTGCAGGCGCTCATCCGGAACGGCTTCCCAACGGCGTTGTACACGCATTGCTCGTTGCACTCCCTGAACCTTTGTTTGAGCGACGCCTCAGCTGTCCAAGATATTCGACGGGCCTTTGGAACAATTAGTGAGGTATGCACTTTCTTTCGGCTATCACCCAAAAGGACAGCGGTCCTGAAAAAACATCTGGAAGCGTCTACAAAGTCTTTCCGCCGGCTGCGCCGATATTGTGAAACAAGGTGGGTGGAACGTCATGATTCAGTCGCATTGTTTGGAGAAGCACTTTCTGAGATAGTTCACTCACTTGAAGAGTTCATGGGCACCTCCCCTGATAAAGCAACAGCGTCCACCGCTCATTGCCTCCATCAGCGAATCTGTTCATTCAACTTTCTTTTATGCCTTGCTGTTAGTGAGACATTCCTAGGCCTCACACACCACTTGTCTGTGTATCTGCAGAGCCCAGCTATTCACATGAGCGTCGCCTTGGAGCAGGTTGACCTGGTGCTGACTAAACTCGAAGAGATGGGCACTAACGCGGAGGCAGAATTCCACAAAATATGTTTTCTATATCAAGATAGAGCGGCGGAGTTCGGAGTGAAGTGCGAGATTCCACGGGTGGTAGGAACACAGAGATACCGGGCAAACTACCCTTGTAGTTCTGCGGAAGAGTACTACAGGCGAGCCACGTTCATTCCATACATCGATGACCTGAAAGCTTCCCTGAAACGGCGCTTTGCAAACCATGGGAAACACTGCAAAGTTTGCAATTTGTATTGCCAAAGCACGCCTCCAAGGGCAAATTTGAATCTGTGCGGCCGGCCTTCGATTTTTACCCCAGAGATATGACAACAACGCATATCCTTACACTACAAGGTGAATGGGAAATCTGGAAAACTAAATGGCAAGCCATGCAAGAGGAAGAACTTCCCCGCTTTGCGACGGACGCTTCAGCTTAATGCGGCAAAGGCCTCTTCCCGAACGTTCACACATTCCTGAAGATATTGGCAACGCTCCCAGTGACTACAGCTGCTGCAGAACGCAGCTTCTCGACACTGAAAAGAGTGAAAACATATTTGAGGAACCGGACGGATGAAGAGCGGCTTAATGGCCTGGCCCTTATGTCCATTCACCGATGCAAGTCAGTGTCGACGAAGGTATCGCTGTGTTTATGGAGAAACCACGACGTTTGAAAATTGCAGCGTGAACCGCTCTTTTCGGCCAAGCTACGTGTTCGTTTTTTTTTCTTTTGCATTGACTTTTACTATATAGTAAAACAATCGCAATGCCATTCTTTAAAATTGCTTGCTGTAGAAAGGAATGTTAGCATTTTGCATCTTTTGTGATTATGAAAGCATCCGTGTTTTCGTTCTTTGTGTTCAATAAAACTGATTTCCCGAATATGCCTGTTTTTGTTTAAGAATTGCTGTCATAAAATGGCTCACGTTCTTCTCGCCAGCCTGTTGTTGAGACACCGAGTGAGAATTCGGGTAGAGAAAGCGTCCGACAATTTTTTTTTTATTTGCCGCACAACTCCCTGAGTAGGCGCCTGATTCCGTTGCATCCCCCCCCCCCCCCCCCCTTTTTTTTGTCACTCCTCTTTTCGTCACTGTCTCTGTACGGCCCTTCTTGGTGGAGATTATTTGGATGGAAAGTGCACACGCACTAGATTTATTGCAGTGTCAAAAACTTGCTTTCCATCTCGGATTAACTCGCCTCTTTCACTGCATTCCCCTTTGTTGTCGTCCTCTTCTAATAATTAGGCGCCTCGTATATTTCTGGGTAACTGTTTTTCTTTTTTTGCCATCTAAAGAGCTTGTTTCGAACAATTAGGCCTTGGGGACCCCCCGAAAAAAAATCCAGGCTACACGCCTGCCACTAAGCATCATCTTCTTCAGAGCTGGGACCATGGGTTTCCGCTCCAGTGTTCACTGCGCATTCTTGTGCAATAGATTCAGAGTCAGAGTCAGTTCATTTAACATTGTGGAGATTTTGGGAGCTCCAACAAAACGCCTACGAAAAAGGCTTGATTAGTGTCGGCGGACCCGACAGATCCGTGGTATTTTTAGTGTAGAAAGAACATCTTGGTGTACAGTACGTACATTTATAGCAGCAAACATCAGAAAAAAAGGAACAAAAGGTTAAATCACAATTTACGTCTTAAAATGTATAACGCGATAGCTTTACTTTGACGTGGAGTGAACGTTTTGGATTGGAGTTCATGCATTTACGATTATTGCTGTCTATTAACGGCAGTTCAGCGACGATACCTAGAGTAGCAACAACGATTTTTAAATCTCTGCGGTACAGGGAAGGCACAGGCCATTTACGCTTTTGTGACTTACGATGTTGGCGTGAGAGGTGGCGGTTTCAGCATGCTTGTCACTTTGAGGAAGAAGGTGACACTGTGAGTTAATCTTGAAACTGGGTTGCACTATCGCACAATGAATGAAAACTGGTGTATATTTCGCGACGAGCTAAAAGAAATACAAGCATCTTGTGTTCCAAAAACGGTAATAAGCTCTAGGCCGAACGACCCATGGTTTACCCGTGATGTCAAACGGCTTTTAAACAGGAAAAAAAGGGTCTACAGAAAGTCAACTCGAACCAACGATCCTGATGACTGGCAGAATTACAAACAGATTTCTACTTTAACTGAACAAACAATACGTGAGACAAAACAGAAGTATTTTAATGTTACGCTCCCAAGCATTATGAAAACTGACCCAAGCAAGTTCTGGAGTATTATAAACCCGAAGAAAAAAAACACGGTACCCGTCCTAACCAATGCAAACGGGCATAAGGTATCCTTGCAAGAATGTGCCAAAGAATTTAACAGAGCCTTTGCCCAAGTTTTCACTACCGAGCTGCCTTTAAATGGCTCTTTGGAGCCGTCGCAACCAAGCATAGCTTCTAGTTTTACGCCCATTGTAATTAGAGCCCATGGCGTGGCATGCGCTATCGACCACCTAGCTTCTAAGACTAGCCCCGGGCCTAACGGTATAACAGCGAAGCTCTTGAAAATAACTTCTCCTTACTCAGCTTACTTGCTTTCGTTGTTATTTCAGCAATCCCTAGATTCAGGTTGCTTGCCGGGCGATTGGAAATTTGCCCATACACTACAATTTTTCAAATCTGGCGACCGGCCTGATCCCCAGCTATAGGCCTCTTTCACTTACTTGAATCAGCTTGAAGTTGCTAGAACATATTTTTTCCCGCATATAGTAACCCACCTTAACCAGAATAACTTCTTCATTAGGAAACAACACGGATTTAGGAAACATTTCTCATGTCAGACACAACTTTTTGAGCTGGTCACTGATCTCCACGTTTCGCAGCACAGGTTGCTTTGTACCGATGCCATTTTTGTCGATTTGTCTAAGGCTTTCGATCGGGTTCCACATCAGCGTCTAATGCTTAAAATTTGTAACCTTAATCTGGATGACAAAACAACCCACTGGGTTCGCAGTTTTTTAACAAACCCTTGGCAATCTGTAAAATTAAACAACCATGTTTCTAACCCTGTGGGTGTCTCATCGAGAGTCCCCCAAGGGTACGTATTAGGCCCTTTACTATTTCTAATTTATATAAACGACCTCGCAGGTAACATTTCATCGTCAATCCGTCTCTTTGCCGACGAATGTGTAATTTATAGAGAAATAGTAACTTCCGATCACGTTTCTACACTCCAGCATGATTTATTTACTCTAACTGAATGGTGCGAAAAACGGCTGATGAAAATAAACGTGGAAAAAAGAAAGCATGTGCAATGTTCTTCTATGACAAGATCATAAACGTACAATTACTTAATCGATAATGCCAAAATTGAATCAGTTTCATCCTTCAAATATCTTGGTGTTACATTCACCTCCGATTTAAACTGGGCCACCCATATAGAAAAAAATCACATCAAAGGCGTGTAAAAAGCTCGGCCTGCTCAAGCGTCGCCTTTATCTGGGTGATTCAGAGATACGGCTTCACACTTACAATACTCTTATCCGCTTTTCACTACAATACGCGCAAATCATCAGGCATCCACATCAAATGTGTCTGAATAGCATGCTTGAATCCGTACAGAACAAGGCCACCCGCTTCATTCTATCATCGTACTCAAGATACCAGAGTATATCTGCCTCGAAGGACGAACTTAATCTCCCCCCTCTCACCCAACGCAGACAGTATTCAAGAATAACTTTTTTCCCCACCCTGTACCATCATTCAACACCATTCGCTCGCAAATTTATCCTCCCGGCGCCCTATACGTCCGCACCCATTCACCACGCTCACAAAGTTCGCCCAATTTTTGCCCGAACAACCAAATATCAGAACTCACCCCTTGTACTGGCAGTCAACGAATGGAATTCTTTACCTAGCATCCTAGTGGACCAAGCAGACGCCTCTTCTTTTCAAACCGCACTTCTCGCTTTTTTAGCGATTCAAAATACCCTGTAACTTGTCTTCATCATGCTCCTCTTTTCCAGGCTGTAAATGTGTGTTCCTGCTTTTCAAATATCAGATTTTCTGTCACTTTTACACTATTTGTTTTTTGGATACAATGTTTAACGCTGTATTTTGCAGTTGTATACTTTTTGTGCATTTATGATATTCTGATGTCACTTTTGTTGCGTCGACTCTTTTCTTTTTACAATACTGTACGTTGTGTCAGTTTTCAACTCATTCCACCCCCCTATGTAATACCCACTTGGGCTCTTAGGGTACCTTAATAAATAAATAAATAAATAAATAAATAAATAAATAAATAAATAAATAAATAAATAAATAAATAAATAAATAAATAAATAAATAAATAAATAAATAAATAAATAAATAAATAAAAGTTAGCGTTTCAAAGTGTTTATTCGCTCGCGTCGTCGCCTCGGTGAACATCTGCATTTTTTATAACACACACACTCAGACAGAACTTTATTAAGAAAGGTTTAATGAAAGATTTGAAAACGGGAGTGAAAAACGGAAGACCGCAAGGGTGGGAACCAAACTCCAGGGCACCAGCATCAGCTGCGGCTGATCTTGAGGCGACGAGTTGGCCAGGAAAGCCTTGAAATGTGTCGGCGAAAGGGTATTATGCAATGTTTAAGTTGTTCACCTCTAAGAATATCCTTCAATATGAGCAGGTTGCGTAAAGAGAGGGCTTGATTCCCCGTATTTAGAGCAGTCCAAGGTAAATGTCCTAGGTATGTTAGCTAGCGCCCAATGTCAGATAGCGCAAAAATAGTGTCGTTTGGAACGGCGATTTTCTGGTGGCGTAAGTTGCGAGCACGGCTGGCGACGGCGTCTGCTTAGCATGCGACTACCCATGGTAAGGGTAGCCGCACCTCAGGCAAGGCGCCTGCTTGAAACACTTATCTTTTTTTAGAATCGGACGTATAGTATCATTACACTCCTTTACACAATACAGATGCCGCTACTCTCTACTCCCAATTCGGGCAAACCCTCGTATCTGACTGAATCAGTTGTAGTTTCCGTTTGCATCGATGACGTACAGGCGGTGACTTAATATTGCAGACCACGCGAGCGCGTGGCAAAAGCAACCGATGCGCACTCTGGAGGCCTGGCGCCTGTTGTCGAGACCGGCGCGGCGCGCATGCGCGTCCTGGAATACTCGCAGGCGCGATGATTTTTTTGCTTCCTTCATAGGTGCTGCGATGGTCACTAAAGCACTGCAGACCGACGCCTTTGTAGCATTCCTTTAATTCCGATGGCACATTTTGGCCTAATGTGCCAATGCTTGCGCGGGCTTTGTGGCGCAAGTGGTGGGCTTTGTGGCGCAAGTGCTCCTCGCGTCCTGATAACCACTTGCGCGGTATGCTTTGTTTGTTTGTTTTGTGCTTTATCGGTTAAAGACGACGATACTAGCGGCTTGCGAACGGCGTCAGCGAATGAAGCGCGTAGGAAGCACCATCACAGGGTGTCGCGCTAGGGAGAACGACACGCCAGTGATATGAATCGCGAACCTTCGTTCAAATTGTTTAGTTTGTAAGCTATCTGGCCGCTGGGCTTATCCTTCAGCTCGCTATCCGCTGCCGATAAGTAGGCGATTTACAAGTTCTGTGAAAGAAATCATTTTGTTTTTTTTAATGTCTACTTTCTCACTTAAAAATGATAGAAACGCTCACTATAACAATGTAAATTGTCGGTTCGTTCTGCATGTCAGCATTCGTAAAAATGGCACCTCGGGTTCCCATTGAAGAACGCCGTAAGATTATTCGCTAGTTTTTTGGAATCCATTCCCCACAGGGACATTTGCCGGCTTACCCTTAAGCCAAGAGGTGCTGTTAGCCAAGCAATTCATGCGTACCGGTATAAATATGACCGGGTTGCACTGATTGATTATGAAGTTTTAACGGGCCGACGCTACACAGACGATGAGGCGACCGTAGTGGAAAGCGCCCGATTAATTTTGACCCCCTGGGGATGTTTCACATGCGCCGAAATCTCGAACACACTTGAGCGTTTTCTCTTTTCGCCGCCTCAGAAAAGGCCGGCTTGCAGATGCCGGGCGGAGCGGAAGGACAAGGTCAACAACTAAAGAGGACAAGCTGATTGTTTTGCAGTGGTTGAACACCCGTTCCTATAGTGACAAAAAACTTCGGAAAGCCCTGAGTAACGATTAATATTACGGTGTAAAGTAGCGAATAATGTTACGGCGTTTTTCGATGGGAACCCGAGGTGCCATTTTTACGAATGCCTGCGCGCAGAGCGAACAGACAATTTACATGGGTATAGTGCACGATTCTACCATATTAAGTGGGGAAGTAGACATTAAAAAAAACGAAATGATTTCTTTCGTATAACTTGCAAATCGCCTACTTATCGGACGCGGATAGCAAGCTGAAAGATAAGTCCAGCGGCCAAATAGTTCGCAAACTAAACAAGATGAACGAAGGTTCGCAATTCATACCACTGGCGTTTCGTTCTCCCTAGCGCGGCACCCTGTGACGGTGCTTCCTACGCGCTTCATTCGGTGACGCCGTTCGCCAGCCGCTAGTATCGTTGTCTTTAACCGATAAAGCACAAGACAAGCAAATAAAGCATTCCGCGCAAGTGGTTAGCATGACGCGAGGAGCGCTTGCGCCAAAGCCGGCACAAGCATTGACACATTAGGCCCAAATGTGCCATCGGAATGAAAGGAATGCTACAACCACGGGCTACAACCATAGAGAAAGAAATACTGGTAATAGTGGACACTCCCATAGAGCCCAGCGGCCGAATGACCGTAGTGTAGTGTAGCGCGCCGAGCGGCTAGCCAAAGTACTAAGCGTACTTTCGTTCACTTTCATGCGTTCACTTTCGGTTTCGGTTTCGCAGACACCGATTTGGGCGGGTAGTTTGAATGTCTGGAAAGCGCTGCTCACGGCAACGGGCATCCGTACGGTATTCGGACGCTTTCATGCATTAATTAGTGTTTATTTGAATATATCATTCTCAGGCTTAGTGCCCGCATGCTTTTGAAAGAAAAAAAACTGTTTTTTGAAATGTGAAATTGCCATTTACGTTACCATTCCCAGTTTAAGAATTCTGTCGTCTGTTCACATCTTGTCAAGCCACAGAAGAGACACGTCATAAATGAAGAAATATTTATTGCATGGCACTAAACGGAACAACAAGTTCCAATTGTCATCATTCTTTGCAATACACATATAAAGAGTGGGTAACACACCACAACAGAGACGATACACAGTAGTGAGAGGAAAATACGTTTCCAAGAATGAAAAAAAAATGCACAATTAAAGGTATCACAACCACACAAAGGATTTTTTCTCCACGGTAATTGAAAATGCAGAAAACCCAGAAGACTCCAGAAGACTCAGCCATCCACAGGTTTACTTGTATCTACGACACCCTCAGACTCTGTGCGCTGTTGCAGTCATATAAAAATATCAACCATAACATAATCTAGACACTGGGATACTTGCAACTGTTTACAACCACTATCTCCGCAGATAATTTTTTTAGTCTGGTAATTTCTCCAGTTAGGATGTGAAAGAAGGCAAAACTTAGGCTTTGATGGCCTCGCTTATTTGATGAACTCTACTGAGGTCTATTGCCTCGGGGCAACTTCAAATCAGTAGCGGTAATTGAACAGAAATCACATTTGTGTGGATATACACACGCAAAAGGTTAAGAGGAAAGAAATCAACTTCCTAAATTGGTTCCTTGCAAGGGTGCATTTTCCCAAGAAGCCGGGTTACCTTCCGAAAGCGTAGCCTTCCCAGTAAAGGCAAAGGGCCAGGCGGGGATATTATAGGTACGTGCACGTAGTCAACCGACAGGTTCCAGGCTCGATTAAGGCACACAAATTCATGCCTTCCGCTGTCAATACGAACAGTATAATATAAGAAACAAGGAAGCAGTATTTGCTTCTTGTGTATGAGACAATGGTGGCACATTACAGAGTCCCATAAGCATTTGACAATGTAGGTCCCGACATGGTTCTCTTCATCTAGGCCACTCCGACCACACGCAGCACGTACGGTGACAAACGACATTTAGCATGACCTCTTACCCTGCAGTCTTCTTAAGGGTCTTAATGTAAAAGGGTTTTTGTGGATGTACTGTTTTCACAATATTACAACTAGCAGCAACAATAATTTGCGAGTGGAGTTTGGAGACTGTATACGCTGTTGTGAGTGGTTTTAATGAGATTAGGCATGTCAGAGATAAAAAACAGGTTGTTCCTTGAGTCAACGAAAGGCTTTTTAGTTGTCACGCCTTATTGAGTGCCGAGGCTTGCGTTAGATTTTCGGTGCTAATGGCAAGGTTCAATAGATGGAATACAGTTGCGGTATCCATCAGGAGCATCAATAAGGCAGCAAGAAGCATTGCAGGCAGTAATTAATACAACTGAATAACGCTGGGAGAACAGTTGGCACGGCCACTTTTGTGAGTCGTGTCAGGGCAGGATCCATGAAGTGCTTACACCATGTTTGGTATGGCGAATGCAGCTGGCTGGTTGGCTCTGTCTTGAGGGCACCTGTAGACCTGCACAGGTGATAGGTGATGTAGTACACAAACTGCTTCCAATGACAGATGACCTGCGAACAGTCTGTAAATTTCACTGCAACTAGTACTCAAGTATTGCCTCCAGTGCATGCCACCTATTTAAAACACAAGTTCTCTTATTCTATTCAGCAATCATGCGGTCAAGCTATTAGCAACACTAAAAATATGGGTCTTTGTAATTTCGCAACACTAGTTAGGCACATTCTTAATGCAATTCAGCTTTGTTTGGGTTAACAAAAATGATAACGCTGCTCACATAGCCTGAATCCCTTTGTCTTTTTTTGTAAAATCAGGACGAAGAGTGAGAGCAAACTGAACGTAATACAAAGATTAAACAAACCTGTTGCCCCACGGGCTCGCGAAAGAAACGCATCCCGAGAACGGGCACCTGGCGAAAGTATATTTGGGCGCTGTGTAGGCACCATGGCAAGCAGCAGTGACCGTCGTACTGACCGCCAGAGGCCATGCCCTGAAAAACATGACAAGAACACACATAGCTCCGACTGAATAGGTGCAATCTGCGCAATACGTGTTTTGTGAAACTAGCCAAAATATGACTAGAGAAAATATGAATAGAGAAAAAAGAGCAAACGCTTGAAAAAAATTCCCGCGCCTTCCCTCGAGGGGAACACGAGTAAATGCAGAGCATTGGGGCCTCAGTACTGGTTGAAGGCAGTGTTGCTTCCATCGCTTCTTCCGTGATGCTGGAGTAGAAGACACGAGTAAACGTGGGAGCGAGCGTCAACCAAGGAAGGAAGGAGCAATGCAGTGACTGAAGCACGAGCGACCGCTAGCGGCTTTATATTTGCAGCGCGTGCAGTAGAGGGAGAGCGGTACGGGGGGGAGAGCGCGCATGCGCAAGCAGCGCGCGCTCTTCTACGCCCCACCGCGCTGCTATCACGCACCTGTTACGCCGAGACACGGCCGGACTGGAGGAGCGGCGAGCACGCACTTTCATATGAAAGTGCGCGCCCGCCGCTCCTCCAGCCCGGCCGTGGCCGAGACCGCGACGGAGCGTTCCGGGGGTGACGAGCGAACGGGCTGACTACGACGCATGCGCGCACCTGCTGCGGACGCGGAGCTGTGGACGCCGTCCGACGCAGGAAGAGGCGAGGCTAAGAAATGCTCTGCATTTAAAAACGGCAAGTGGGGAACAGTTCTATGCAATGCCTGCGATACCGGAATTGATATACGATGTGGAATGAAGACCAAATTTGAAGGTTTCAATGCACTGCGCACTCACCCCGCTTCGAGCAAAGCTGTTATCTGCCGACGAAAGACTGGTTTTTACCGTGCCTAACGCGCAAAAGCGAAGAGACGCGCGCGCGTTATCGGCTTCGGCGAGTGGGTTCGCTTTATACAAGGGCAGCTTGGTATGCCCCCATGTGTAAAACTTACGATGAGTGTACGGCTGCTGGTTATGCCCAGATAAGCCAAATTAATGCATATACGGCTACTTCGTCGTGTACGTTAGCCCGGACGGCTTTGCAGTGCATCACGGCCATAATAAATAATAGCAGTAACAGATGGCCAAGCTAGCAATGGCTAGCTAGTGTAATACAACGCAGCCTGCGGCTCACGTAATTCAGTGCAGCGACAGCGCACAACGCCTGCTTCGCCTACGGACCGCCGGCCGGCCGGCCGGCCACTTCCGCAACTCACCGCCGTCGTTTGCGGCACGTAAACGCTACGTGCGACGACGGGCGCCTACCGCTGGCATCCCTCAGCGCTAAATAAAACGGCACAACCAGCCTAAAATATCATTACGCACGGCTAAAAGATTGTGTCTTACGCGTTTCCGGAGCATTTCCAAAGCGCTTGTCCTAAAGACGCAGCACTAGCTATGCCTGATGCCCTGATGCTCGCAGCGTTTGCAGTACAAGGAAACGTAAATATGATACGCCACACCAGCACTTTAAAAAAGAAAGTCTCATTTTTCGTTCAGGATGCAAAACTGATGTCGCAAAGAAAGCGGTCGGCGTTTCCTTCTTCACAACAGAGGTTAGCACGAGGCTGCAGAAACGCACGTGCAAACGCTACCTAAAGAGCCAAATGGCGGCTTGCGCTTGCGGCTTGGCCAGGCTTGGCACAAAGAAGCCACAAAAATTTACATTCACAGCCATTCAACTTATTACACAAATAAAAGTGTGTAGTCTAATGTGTAACAAAATTTTAGAAGTATAATATTGTGTGTTAGCTTAATTTTAGATATATAGTTTTTTACCACTTGCGCAGACTGCCGGATGGTGCGGGAGTCAGGCCACCCGGCCGCGATAAGCCCGTGTGTCCACTCTTCTAATTTTTTATTTCTCTATGCTACAACGGCGTCGCTCTGCGGTGCTTCGGTGACCATCGCAGCATCGCTGCAGGAAGCAAGAAAATCAGCGCGCCTGCGAGTAAAACAGGAGGCGCATGCGCGCCGCGCTGTCTCGCAACAGGCGCCGGGCCTCCAGAGCGCGCATCGGTTGCTTTTGCCACGCGCTCTTGTGGTGCGCAATATTAAGTCTCCGCCTGTACTTTCGCGGACGCTTGATGAGCACGGCATATAGCGGACGGCTGGCAGGCACGGAAAAACATTGGCACATTAGGCCAAAATGTGCCATCGGAATGAAAGGAATGCTACAAAGGCGTCGGTCTGCAGTGCTTTAGTGACCATCGCAGCACCTATGCAGGAAGCAAAAAAATCATCGCGCCTGCGAGTATTCCAGGACGGTGGGAAAACCTGCAGTGGAGGCAGCAAACGGTTTGCAGGGTTCAGTTGGGAGTCATGACGACCTCCCCGCTGGGCAAGCCGATTCCGGCCTGCCGCCAGCTCAGGTAGCTGACCTCGAGCAACGGCCAGCCGAGCTCGTAGAGATTCAGGTGTCTGGGGCGGCTGAGCCGTCTTTTGAGACAGGACAGCCTGGTTGTAGTGTAGTTCTGACAGTGAGAATGAACGGGAACACGCTTCAGTCTTTGCGTGCTGAGGCTGTTGCTGAAAACGCGAGGGAAGACGAGATAGGGTCTGTTGGACGTTACGAGGTGTCTAAAGAGCTCGTCGTACCCGTTTCACTCCCAGCTGATGCTCCCGATGATAGGCCAACATCGGCTGAGTTAGTTGAGGTTCCGCTGTCGCCTGTGGCTGAGCCGAAGTCGGGAACCGATCAGCCTAGAGGAGAAAACGAAAACGCGTTCCGATGTTCGCTTGCCGAACGCGTTCGTAAAAAGGCGAGCAACGAGGAGATAGCAAAAACTTCCGCGCGTACTTGTGGCGCGTGTTTCAGTGCGGGCACGCCAAGGGGCAAAGCCGTGAGCTCGCATCGGGCAAAGGGAACGCCGCCTCCAAGAAGGAGTGCGCGCCTCTCGTTTGAACGTTGGAAAATCTCGTTCGCTCCTCCGCGCGCTCGACCTTTGTCGAACAAGACGACCGGTGTCCTTTCACGCGGTCGCAGCAGCGTTCAGAGAACGGGCGCTCCTAAACTGCGCTACAAAGGGGAAAAGCTCAGGGCTGTGACGAGAGATCAAATCGCAGCTCTCAGCGCGAGAAGTGGCCTGTAGACGCTTGACTTTCTCAAGTTCATTGTTTTTCCTGGAGCAGGTTTCGCCCTTTACGATTGCATTTTTTTGTGTGAGGGACATTTCCAATCACGCGAAATGTCAACTTTCAGGTTGGCTCACTTGTCTAAAGTACTGCTGGGCAAAAATATAACTGGTGTAGTTACTTATTAGCGTATTTTATCGCAACTAAAAGCCTGGTAGATCTTCAGTGTGGATTTGTCTTCGCATTTGCCGGCGATGCGGTTGTGTCTTCCTATGTTGTTCTGTTGCTTGCCTGACCAAGCCAGAGACGTTCTTGGGGAGCCACTACTCGTCCAGTGACCTGCCCGGTGAAGCTCCAGCACGGTGTCGTACAGCCAAGGCCTGGAGTCGAGCGTCTGCCGAGCACTTCACTTCGAAAGCATCCCTCCGGATAACGGTTGAAGACCCTTATCCATCGGGATCTCGGACCCCCGGCAGAGAAGCTGTTACGAATCGGCCAGCGCCGCCGTACTTTCCCGCATCACTCCACGGTTGTGCGGCGAAGCCACTGCGTGCGCCTTTCTGCCGTCAGGCGCCACCATGTCGGTGACAAGTTTCGACAAGCCGAGCCAGACGCTTCGCTTTCGGCGCATTTCAAAACTTCGGCGGCTGCCGGTGAGGCTCGTCTCAACGCCCTTCAAGGACACAGAGGCCCCGTCGATCGCAACGGAGTCCTCCTTTCTCCCCTCTCTCGGACTCAACGTACGCCGAGGCTACCAACGGCTTACGAACTCTGAAAAGAGCGTTGTGTGTGTCTGTGACGTTCGTGGCGTGTTGCAGCTTGTTGCGTTTTGACCGTTACCGCTTTTGGGTATAAATAGACCCCCGCAAGCGTTGTAAACCATTCCTGTTTGAGCAGCGAATCCATGCTGTCGCTCTGCTCGAGTCCTGTATTGTAACCTCGCCCGTCGGGCATTGTTCTTTGGCTTCGGCTCACCTCTCGCTATGAAGTAAACAGTTACGTTAGCCTAAGGCTTCTGGACTTCTTCACGGCTGCAACAGCGGCTGGCCGCTCGCATCATACACGCTACCACTCGTATTTCGGACGCCACGGAGCTCGGATCGGGTGCCCCCACTCGGTCGCAACAGTATGCACACTTGCCGCGGGCGCACCCACGAAATAACTCGGTACGAGAAACGAAACCCCGGTACGCTGTTTAGCAGCGAAGCTGTTGAACAAATCGTTTGTGTATGGTGTCCGCATTAGTATACCAAAAAAAAAATTCACGACAATCCACCCTGCGAATTTGGTTCGAAAGCAAAGCAAATTCACTTTCGTGGCTCTACAAATAGTGAAACCAGAGACAAGTGAAATGCACTTAACCACACCTTTTATTACTTCAAAGAGATATCCTTTGCTTAGGGTAAATGAATGCGTGATGCATGAACGGTACTTGGTTGAGTTGTATTGGTGTAGCACATGAATGGAAACTCTTTTTTTATAAAATTAAAAGAAGCTCAAACCCGGTGTTACACGATGTCACTTCTCTGTCTCTGCCGCCGCCCACGTAAGCGACGAGATCGGCGGAAGAGACGAAGAAGGAGGAGCAGGAGGATGGGGAAATTTTATTCAGATTTCTAAACCGCCCAGAGGGCGGCGCAGGGGAATGGTTCCTTCTCTGTAGCCCATTTGCAGTCCGCGCCGCTTGTGCTCTGTCCACCAGCTGAAGCTGGGTAGGCAGAGAAGGACTGGACAGCAGCCTCTCCCATTGCTCTTGTTGGGTAGTTGACAGGAAGAAAGGAAGCTCAGCGCTAAAGTCGCGCACCCCGATTATGATGCGGAGTGTTTATACTTGTGAGCACAAAATTTACATTCAGCGTCGTAGCGAATCGGCTGCATTAAACAAAGACGCGTGGGGTGTGGGAAGGAGCCGCATTTTATTAGCCGTAGGGTAGTTTGTTGTTCTCTGGAAAGGTCAGGGTAAAGCGAGAGCAGGGTCTGTCTCTGAAGGCGATAATGCTGGGTTATGTCCCTGAATGTGACAAGCGGTTGGCTGTCTTCGTGCAGCTCCATAGCCTCCGGGGTAAAAGCGCTGGCTCGTTGGTGGGCGTATTCGTTGCCCTGCATGAAAGCGTGAGCTGGCGTCCAGTTGAGCTGACTGGAACCGGTAGGGGAGTGGTTTTTTTAGGCCCCGCAGTGCAGCTCAGGGACACCCACCCCGACTGGTAATTCCTGTAAGATTGTTGGAAATCGGTGACTACCTTCCGAGCCCCTGGTTGAGTGAGAGCCAAGGCGATGGCTGCCTCTTCTGCTGCCGTCATATATTGGGTCTCGAGTAATGCACACGCAAGGAGGTTGGTTCTGACAGTAGCCACGATAATGGCATCGTATTGCTACCCTCGATGTTGGGAGGCGTCTGTGCAGATAGATGCATGATCCCCGCCGGGGGTGGTGTTGACCGCTTGAGACCGTGCTTGTCGGCCACCCTCGTCGTGTGACGGGTTCATATTTCTAAGCAAAGGGAGCCTCTTAAGTTCTTGTCGCCAAAAGTCTGGGAGTACATCACGCGGTGTGACATTCTGTGCTGCCCAGCCAATCTGGTGACGCATGCGGCGACCCACTGCAGGTTTGCTCACTCAGAGCTTCTGGTTAGAAAGATAGCCCTCTATCAGCTTTTCCACCGAGTTATGGAGCCCCATCCTAAGCACTCACGGGAAGACCAATGGCCTGCTCAACCGCCTTTCTAATCGTTAAATCAAGCATCTTTATGTCTACCTTGCCGAGAAGAAGAAAGGGGGGTGACGTAAGTGATTCTGGAGAAGACTAAAGCTTGAATTAATCGAAAAATATCGGCTTCCTTGAGGCCTCGCTTCTTGGTGGCAACTCGCCTGATTATGCGTATGATTTGATTGAGGCTGTTTGAGGCGCTGCAACGATACGTCACTCTTGGTGTTGGCCTGGAGATGTAGGCCCAGGATCGTGACGCTGGGGGCTTCGAATGATGGCCGGAATGAAGGCTTGGAATGATGGGCCTGAGGCTGCATCTGTTAAGCTTTCAGTGTGTCCACGCATTCGTTCAGTTTTCCAAGGTTTCCTTAAAGTCGTGTCGTGTTTCCGCATTTGACAGCCGTCTACATAGCCACGACCTCTAGTCGGGTGTGGGGGGGTGGCGGGGGGTGGACGCTAGGTTCGCTTTATATTCGAGCTCTGTACTGAACAAAATATGCTTTACCTGCAACATTTTCCTTTTACCGGAATTTCGGTTTATACAGTCGTTGAGGACACTAAAACGTGTTTACTGTAGCGAAACTCTAAACGGAACCGTCCGTTTCGCCCCGATTCCTGGTTCGTAGAATTATGAGTGATTCGGGCGTGGTAAACGGTAGTTGTTATTTCCTTCTACATACCAATTCTAGTTGATCTCTATCATTTTCCAAGTTCTAGACATCTTTCTCATGTCGTAGTTCCGCATGCACCGATATAAGCAGAAATGGTAAAAACATTAAAGCAGTTCGACTCAAAAGGGAAAGTTGTCGGAAGGTAGGAGCAGTGATTCGCGAGAGAGGCTATGACGTCGTTATCCGCGCGTTGCTGCCACCTCTCACGTTCTTCCACTCCGTGTCCCACTCCTCTGTTGATGGATTGAACAGATGTTTCTCCAACGCAATTGAAATTTCCCGCCTTCGAAGTGTAAGCGCACCCTCTGCCTGGAACAGCACGAGCGGGAGCTGTGTTGTTTTTGTGCTTGCTTTCATCTCACACGTGCAGGAGCCTTACTGCGCAGTTTGGAACGCGTGTTGTCCGCAGCCACAATTTTCGCTTAGTATTGTAGAAACCAACCCAAATAGCGGTCCTAACTTTGCCTCAAATGTACCTGCAGTTTTCCTTGCGCTAAATAATGGGGAGATGTATGACAAGTGCCAGCGCTTCAGGAGTTTCGAATGGTTATGCCTATATAAACCGCTTGTTTTATGAAGCCTGTGTGTTACGCCGTTACGCTGCGGGGTACTTTTTGGGTCCGTTATGTCGATGTTTGGCCGATGTCACTGATTGCGGCCGAGGCTAGACATCATGACAGCGAACCAGCTACGACGACAAGGAAGGACCCTCAAGTGATCTCCACTTAAAATAAGCTTTGCCTCCGTTACTTATAAACTAGGTAGCAACACCTGAGCGATTGAAGGGCGCAGATCCGGCTGGGTTACGCGGCCGGATCTGTCGCAGTCCAGGAGTTTACGCAGAGTTCTTCCTAGGTAAAGCCCTACTGGCTGCAGACATTGTTCACACTTAAGCACACCGTGAGCCGACAACACAAACGACGATGCAACGTAAACCGCAGCTATTCCTAATAAGTGTAGGCAGGTAAAACCTGCAAGTGAAACTAAAACTGGGAGACTACCTAAACACGACAGCACGTTAACAAAACAGTTGGATTACAACCGCCTTTTATTTATCCCATAGGGGTCACGAATTTCTTTTATGTTTTTCAGCGACTTGGATCAGGCTGCTGCCAGGTCTGTGGATTTCACCCAATTGTGTCTTCGAGCGCCACTCCCAGGTTCACGAGAACGGGAGACAAGCCTTGTTGGAGTCCACTCAGCAGGTCTCCAGCCACACCTCCTAAACCACCCAGGTTCTGGCCAAGGAATGCACGAAGAACTTGCACCAACACCGCCAGTAGGCACTGCAGCGAATGCACGCCAGATTATAAAGAGATCCAGGATTAGGACCCTTATAGAAATACCGTGCTTCGTCTAATGTGCTTCGTCTAACAAATAGATTAAATTTTATGTTATCTCAACTCTGCAAAAATAGAGCATGCATCACAAAGCAAGGCCACAAAGTGAGATGTTTCTGGCGCGCTATACCTCCCTTCATAACATAGAGGCGTAGTGCCCCTGATATTATTTTGTTTTATTGACTTCATCAGTGAGGCACGCTTCATACACCTCAGCTATGCGGCTCTAACAGGCTGTATGCCGTCCGACTGTGTATTATAACTGACATTGCGGAACTTCCAGGACGTCGTTAACGTCTTGTACTCAACCAACGCACGCAGATGGTTAAAGGACTAATGCCTTGTCTTATTTTGAGTTCCCTAGCATCCAATCTTCACACAGAGCGCTATATCTGTTCCAAAGCACATTCACAAATGACAAGTGCAGATGTGGAGCTGAATGCAAACGCGGGTGTCTACAACTGCCGAGTTTTCGTATATGCAACAGTATTTCATTGGGAAGTTCTTTTACGCCACACTATCACAAATAAAAAAGAAGAATAAACAATTATTCACGTTTCAGCGCACATATACAGTTTTTCGAAGCAATGCCTTATACATAAAATAAACATGGAAAGTCACCACAAAAAACGAGAAATGGGAAACCCGCTAAGCTGTGGTACGCTTAAAACATAACAGAACCCCATGTTAGTGCGAAGCTCGCTGCTCTCTGTTATTTATAAACAAGCAGTGGAGTTCTATAATGTTAACGAAAACTGGAAAGCACACAGGGCACGGACTTTAAGTTCAAAAACTTGCATGACCTACTGCTCTGTTAATGATTTCTTTCCTTCAGCTTTTACGACTAGAAGCTTGAAAGGACTACATAGCTATTTCTAGCTAGCGGTAGATTTCTTACAAGGACAACTGGCATCTCGTAGCCAGTGCAAGTACAGCCACGACTGCTCGCTTCTTACCTGAAATAACCTTTTACAGTACCTTAGCCAATCCTCTGCCGAACATACTTCCAATGTAAAGGAACGATGCGGAGACTTACAAAATCTATGGAAGGATTCCCGCCATCTCATGGCCAATTGGGATACTGAGGTGGGGTCTACATTACGGCGATCGTCCCCGTCTCATCACTGGCCTTGCCTCAACAATGCTATCTCTACAGTGTTCGTTGACATTATGCATTAACTCCGAATCCAACTTATCGGAAAATCAACTAGGCAATAGAGCACGCCCTGCTTAGAGGTCGGTCGAGACATTATAAATGCATTTATGAATTCTATACCGGTCACTTGGGACGAATTGAACGTGTGTTTTTATCCCACAGAGAGCACACAACTGTTTGAAATTTCCAAAATTGGCTTTCTAGAGCCAACTTTGCGGCTCCACAAATAACCGTAAAATACCGTCCGCCCATACATGTGTAAGGTATAGTGTGGCGTAAGTTACTGTACTCTTCTTACGCAATCTAAGGCCTGGTTCAGACTGTTGCCGCAACACACGTAATAGCTTTAAAGAATGACGGCGTTTCACGCCTCAGCCAGCTGAACTGCGTAACCCGCCGTTTTTTTTACGTTCATGTTTCCGGGTATGTCTTTTGACTCGGTAGCCTGAACATAGCCCAACGTGACAATTATGCGGTGTTTCCTTCTGAACAGGAATAGATTGTGGTATTGAAATAAATGTTAGTAGGAGCGTGTGAAATACCTAAAAATTTATTTGAGCGAAAATATTCGGTACCCATAGTCGCGAAGCAAATAAAGCGCGATTTCCAGGTTTTCTCTAGCCGATGTCGAATGTAGTACATAAAAAGTACTGGCATTGAATTGCCCACAAGCCTTTAATAATAAGGTCATTGCAGAGAAGCATGACTTCATGACGAACGGCGACTAAAAATGCACTACAAATGGTACCTCCTCTTTTAAACAAAACCATACAAAACGATATGTTTGCCGTAGGTAATCGCACAGTGCAAATCATATTTTAGTGCGCGTTGGGTGCGGTATCGGTACGCCGCCTGCGTAGTTTGCTGGTTGTTTATGGGTGTTCCCTTCGTTCGCTATGTGACACGCACACCACTCATAACAAGCCTTAAAGGGAAGGTTACATCATTTTTGCGCGTCTTTCGCACGCCCTCCAACACCCCCGAAATTCCATATTCGTGGTGAAGCTAGGCCGCTCCCCTCGCGAACCTAAGGGCCGCCATGTAGTCTGCGTTGGCTGCCCCTATTGAAGCACTGAGTACCCCCCTGCCAAGCCCGCCCCCGTCGAAGGACCCTGGAAAACCTCCTTTTTTCGTGGACGCATAATAACGTCGTGTCTTGGACTTGAGTGGCTAAATAAAGTTTATTCTCCCTCTCGCTCTTTCTCTCTCTCCAACAGCGCTGATAGACACTGCGCCGGCTTTCCTTAAAAGCTACATGGTAGCCTCTACGAAGACCTTCTCCCCTACAGCCTCCAAGACATAATTTCTACGAGTTTTAGAGGCAGCGCGGGCGAAAATACTCCACGTTTTTTCTAGGTGTTCCCCAGATCACCTAAACCAATAGTGCTAATGATGAAGGAGTGTAAACTGCCTCCACCCCCCACTTGGCAGTCACTTGAAGTATTCGTAATGCTACTGCGCATTGTGATAAGGTAGCGAGGGCAATCTCTAGAGGCCGGCTACGTCTCGGAGGGGCAGAAAGTTCTGCGTTTGCGTAATCAGACTGCAGTACCCTCTCCACGCTAACCCTGGATGTTCCCATCAACCGAAACTACCGCGCCTGACTTCAACAGAAGGGCACACATATCGGCCCCGACTGTAAATTTCTTTAGAGCCCATTAGGAACAGTTTCAAAGACTATAATAGTATTTACATTGATGGCTCGCTGACGGCTGTAGTGCTCCCGAAAGGGATCTGGATGCCTTCGTCGCACAACACCAACTGTGGCCTATCTGGCTACAAGATAGGTACTATGGCTACTCAGCTGGCTCCAGGGCGCGCTGCGTTTTGTTACATTTTAGAGATGCCCACAAATGAAGAATCCGCGTTTATCAATTCCCGGTCAGCGCTCGAGTTCTTAGCATCGCGATCTAAAGAACAGTTGGGCTGTGCAATGAAGTTCCTACACCTCCAAGCAATGAAGAACGGTGCAGCGTGGAATCGTAGCAGCTTCCTGTACGCTGCAGTGTCGCGGAACTAATTACGAAACGGGTCTAACCAGATATTTTATCGTTGAAATTAGAATTTCCAATGGTTGTAGAAAGTTGGTGGTTGGCTTACCGACAGCATCACAAGAAGGCCTCGTAGGACTGTTCCCAACTGAAAAGCGAGAGAGAATAATGGGAACAATGTACACACCGCATTTCCACTTAGTAGAACACACGCGCAAGACCTGCGGCACGGTCAACATTGCAATATTCAGCACGAAAGTAGCAGTCAACCTTGAGAGAAGGGCAAAGTTACGATCCCTCAGTTGTTACATGGTGGGAAGGATAAAAGTTGCTCCACTGTACCTTTGCGCCCTTCGGAGAGGCATATTAAAACGACTGAGAGAGCTTGTCCTAAAAATATTTGTTTCGGAGTTGCGTATATACCTATAGTTAGCTCATAGCACGGTAAAAAGAGTTAGAAACAAGAATAAAGTGGCACCTATCAAGAAAGTTCTACCCATGGCTTACGGACGGGACAAAGAGGAACACTTGCATTATCGAGGGAATACCGACTACCCATTCAAGATAGATGCATGCAACGCATTCGTACACACGTCTGATTGATATTTAGAGGCTGGAAGTGCACGCTCTTCTAGAAAAGAGAGAGCAAAATTAAGGCCTAATAAGGCCGTCCGTCTTCGCGGGGAACGGTTCATCTTCTAGTGAAGTAACTTCGGCAGTGTGTGTGCCGTCTGCACAACCCCCGCCGATCTATCGAGTGTGACAATAGGCCAAAGCGCAACATTCGTTTTCGTTGCTGTCATTTCGCGCATATGTCTGTGAACAGTTCTGGATTTCCCAAACACCAGCCATTGCAGTCAGTGTGTCTTTTACATAGTGCCATGGAAGAAAATATCAATGTAATTATGAGAAAAGCACCTAGGGTAAATCAAGCAGCGAATAATGGCAAGGGGCGGCGAAGCGCAATGGGCAATCGCGTTTCGTTGAGGTTATCTTAATAGGCTGTACTGCATAGGATCCTCGAGAGCTAATAACGGCCTTTGAAAGATTTCAAGCGCGCCAACAATGAGACAAATATCAGTGAAAATGGAAGACGTTGATTCCCAAGCGTAATGAACATGTATACCTTTACTTAAGCGAAAAAACGCATTAGTTGCTGATGACAACGAAAGCAAATTAAAAATGCACGCTGCAGCTGAACGTCTTTAATTTAGCTTTTCCACCCGATACATGCCTTGGTGTATATGCCTTGGGCACCAAAGCTATCATAATGCTGCAACTGCTGTAAGACCCGTATGCATTTACCCATCCCGATCATCTAGCAACGCTTACTTGAGAGTTCAGGCTAAGCAACACCGAATTTGGTTTCGCCTTTGGAGGAAATTGTGGCCTGTTTCCATATTCTGACATTCACGCACACTACCGCTTTCTCATACGATACCTAGAGCATAGAACATAAGTAGCGAACACTACGAATGTAATTAGTTCGTGCTTAACGGTGCGGAAACAAATGAGTCGTCCGATCACCCAGCAACCCGTAGCAACTAGGCTGCGAGTCGATTGTTCTTTACGAAAAAAAAATATAGTTGTGAGGCTCTACTTGAACTCAGCAGTTGTTCCTAGCGTCAGCAAAACACAAAGCGCCAAAGCCGATCGCGATCAATTGCACGGATGTAAATTCGGACTCCAGCTGGAATGAATCGCCGCTTTGTGCACAGTACTGAACGCTTTACGCTTCAAGACCCATTATCTACCAAACGACCTGTCTGACCGGATGGCCCAGTGGTAGCTGATTGGATTGCTTGGGTACTGTTTAGGGAGTCTTTGGTCTGCTGTTTTTTTTTCGGCCACTCCCTTCCAGCAGTTCGTCTTAGGGGAGTATCGGAACGGACCAACCTGGTCGTGGAGTACCGGGTCGTGAACCGGGTCGTGACCGCTCACATTTAGTCTCCAAAACGAATTTTGGTCCTTTTTGCTTAAGAGTGCGTGGGCTATGAAGTGGCGCCTTATTACAGGGCAATAGGTTAAAATTACTTGAATCACTTGATATTGCTCGGAAATATCTTTCAATGTTCAGTGATCAAATGATTCTAAGCGAATCATTGTTGAAGCGCAGGCGTGCACTCACACACACACACACACACACACGTGCACGGACACACACACACACACACACACACACGTGCACGGACACACACTTTAACACGCACATACACAACGCATACAAACACGCACACACATGCACAAGCATACACACACACACGCACATACACAGCGCATACAAACACGCACACACACGCCCACGCATATATACACACGCGCGAACGCACACGTACACACACACACACGCACGCACACACACACGCATACCCACGCACGTACGCCCCACAGACGACAGCCGCATTGCGCGCGTCCTCTTTCTACGTCTGCTTCAAAACGTTCATAGACGTGGATCGGGAAGAAGGTCGCACGTGGAGAGTTTGCTGACAGAAATTTAATGATGATCTCGACTATTAAAGTCCTGTGGACACGCCATATTATTTGCGGCGGAGACAGCGAAGTACGTGGTGCTGGATTCTTGATAAAAGTTAGCTCCGGAAGAAGAGTCTGTTTATGCCATGCACTGATACTTTGTTACCAAACTGCCAAAGAGGTGTAGCTTCTAGACTTTCTTTTTTTTTTGGAAACCGCACAACTCACTGTGACAACTGGCTTGTCGCAGACGTCCAAGTGATTCAAGCACTGCAGGAGGGACAAAAATTATTGTTAGTCAGGGACAACCACGTAACAATGAAGGTGATGTATCCATCAGCGAAAGCGCATGCTTACACATCTGACAGTAGCCTTTGGCCCCAGCACAACATAAGTTGTGCGTTGGGACAAGCAGCGACCCATGCAGTAAACTTTAATTCGCGGTGCTTTTCCATGAAATCACTTTTGTAGCGTTGCTCAATGACTGACTGCGCTGAAGGAGCTGTGTCGCAGGTACATGATTTTTTAAGAGCGAAGCTCTTTACCAAATCGTGATGTTTCCAGTCCGCAGTTAAAAATAGCAAGTAATTGCCAAGCCCGCGCACGTGAGCGCGGGACTCGCGGCGACCACCCGGCAGTTAACAAAACCAAGAAACGAAAACACGAGCGCTCGTGTGTTCGTGCCTCGCGACGAACACCCAGCATCACCGGCGCATGTTTACAAGCCAAGCATACCGGCTTGGGAGATTGGCCAAGATTTTCCAAAAAATACTTCAGCATTCGCAATAATCGTGGCAACAGTTGCTCGGAACGGGAAACACACGTCATAGTTTGCGTCCCTCCAAGGTTATGTCCAAGGATTATCACTTCCAAAAAAAAAAATTAGGGAAGCTCACAGTTATAGCAACAATGATGGAGTAAAGGGTGTTGCGGCAGCGACGAAGAGGCAAATCGGCTGCAACAATGGACTTAAACCATCCTGATGGTCGCAAAGGTTACGTACAGCTTCGCTACCTTTACGTCTTACGCGTTAGTGTGAGCGTCCTTCATTTTTTTATTTCTCTGCGCCATTGAATGCCCGGTAGTTACGCCAGTCGATGTACTACCAGATAGCAAGACTTTCCTAGATATCGGCGTGAAGATAGATGTTGTGCGAGCTTGGTGTGAAACACTCTCATGAGAAAAAGTGAGATCCCTACATTTAACCATTTTTAATGCCATTGGGGCCGCCTTCGCAGGTTTCATACGCAATAATGGGTCGGTAATATGTTTGGGTGTTTCTACAATTATATATTTTCAGCTTTATTACCTGGAACAAGTTGGGCGTGTTCGGAAGCCATACAGTAGTGTTCGTACATCCAACGGTTATTCTTGGGTCACTCATTCTACTCCGGTAGAGACTGTTACAAGGCTTCCTGTTGATGAGGAGTGAAGGAATAAAAACACAGTTCTGAGTAATTCATAGTGAAACGCCGAAGAAGATTTTTCGCTTTATTTGCGAACGCAAGTCCGCCCAAACAACACTTTCAGTAAGTATACCTATCGCTGGTTGGCTATGGCACTTGCGAAGAGTTAGGTTGCTTCTTTTAAGCGAAATACCCTTGATCACCTCTTCCAGCGCTGATTCTGTAAATAATGGTTGATGTGTGACAAATAATATCACTGAACAGTGCAACTGTTGCCCCGACGGTGTTTTCACGCCCGGATCTGAGTATCAACAGTTTGTTTTTCTTAACTATGTAATAAGAATCACGCATGACAAATGATTTGCACCAATTTGCAGTTTACCAGTGAGCGAAATCCCATGATACCATTTGCGGAAAGTTAAACTCCGTAAAAACAGAAGATCAGGGAAATCTGACATATTTTTTCAAGGATATACTATGAGCTGCGCGTAGTAATTAGATGATTACATTTTTTCCCAGGATTTTTTATTTCAATGTGAGAAGTAGAAGATTTGTGTAGAAAAGTTTGAACGATAAGCTGTCGAAAGTACTGCAAGATGGCGCTTGGAAACCGGTTGCAAACTTGATATTACATTGTTTTCAGCCTGACGGTTACTTTTTTTATTTCATGACGTTGTTTAACAAATTATTGTTTGTATTTTCTTTTTGTGCGCTATTGGTTTCACGCTGAACGCTTGCAACCACCTGTTTTCATTTAAAACCATATAGTCTTTGGAAAGCATTCCTCGGCAAAAGTGGGTGCTACTCACTCACACTCACACAGAAAAAAAATATATTTTTCCTCACGCACTAACTCACAATCACGCTCACCACTCGCCATCACCACTCGCACTCACTCGCACTCACCCCCTACTCACTCATAAGTGGTGGTGGGGGGGCGGGGAGATGAGGGGAGTGTACTCGTGAGTGAGCCTGTTAGAAAGACGTGCCCTTACAGGGCTTCACTTCCGGACCAATTTTTGTACGTTTTTTGTCTGACAGTTTGCATTACTCTGCATGAATTGCTAATAAAACCTGAATGTTAATATGAATTTGAACACACTATAGTTATATATTATTGCGGTCTTACAGCGAATTTGTCTTGGGCAGGGAACTGACCATACGTGCGTGCGTCTATCGGGTCGCAGGTGCTGCCTCCAGACTTTGTGTCAAATGTTCTGTATCTCTCAATCTAATGTAGCTATCATAGAAACAGATATAATTAAATTGGCCGCTACGGCGATTCTTTCATTACACCGAGGTTTATTGATTTGTCATGACAAGTTATTTCACTGCGAAGTCATAAACATTACAGACCTCCCTCCGGTTGTAAACTTATGGTAAAAGGAAATCGCTATGGTTAAAGGAGTATGTAAAATGAAACTGCTATAAGCCTTGTTTATGGAAACTATCACAACAAATTACGCTAATTAAGGAAGTTATGCTGATGTGTCTTTAAGCTATCAATAAAACATGTCATCATGGATAACTTCACATAGTTACCCCCCAATACAGGTTCGCTGGCCTTCCATCTTCATATTAATGGCATCGCTTTTTTATTTGTTTTAGGCGCGTGAAAAATACGCGAATATTTTAATTCCAGAAAGGCAATAGGAGCAGCGGAAAAGGCAACAGAAGGCTACAATATACATGCATTCAGCAAGCGTGAAACCTTCTCAATGCTGAAGCAGGAACGCCGGGAACAAAGTGGGACCAGAATGTAGAGAACCCAATATTCCATTATTGAGAAGCAAGAGCGAAATGCCCCCACATCTGAGAGCACAATGCTTGGGAGTACAGCGCCGTGTTTCCACACTGTTTCCATGCCCGGAGAAGTGATTTATATCATTGCAGTGTCGGACAAGTTTATCTATCCGTAATTGCGATGCCCTCCCCCAACATTCCATGCGGAGGGCCTTGTCGGAGCAGGAACAAAAATGCCCACATCGGTAATGGCCAAGAATTGTGATTCTAGCAACGCACTTTGGTTGTGTTTCTTTCTTTGTGGGGGAGGGGGCAGTTTTGAACGGCTGTTCTCTTTGATACACGATATCCCTGTAAGCACCGCGTTATAGACGCTTTAAAAATGGTAAGACTACAAGTTAAGTGAAAAGGAAATGCGGCCTACTGATGAATAAAAAGCGCATACCCGTGCATGGTGCTCATATCTCTTTTTGTTTTCAGGGAGTTGAGGCAGATTCTTAAAGATACGGAACGGAAATGAAAGGAAAGAAGTAGTGCCTTTATAACAAAAGCATTTATACTCACATGCATACGCTTGCTAGCATTGCGGATGAATTAAGGATATTCTCATTACCACGGCAGGGGATTCATGGAGGAAATTATGACTCCCTTCCGCAACAATTGTACCAACCTATAAAACGACGCACAGTTATACTGCTCAACCATATTCAATATGCGGTACAGGCAGTAGATTATAAAATCACACTTTATAAAGTGTGATTTAAAATCATACTCACGCAACAAAAGGTTTCAAAAACTGCTTCACTGGCCCACAGTGTACTACGTTCTTGTCAATGCGTTAGTCACTTGGACCGACTCCGTTTCTTCAAGCTTGTCAAGCTATTCTGTGCACTGGTCGGTTGAGCTTAGGACACAAAGAAATGGTGTAGATTCTCAGGCCTCGAAGCAAAGAAGGCCGTTTATGTATGAAAACCAGAATGGTTCATTCGCTTTGGGAAAATTCAAGTATATCCGGTGTGGCTTTTCGTTTTTTCGTCGCCATTTGATTGGCTAGCTTAAAGCCAACCTGCCCCATTTTTCCGTAGTATATATTCCGTGCCAGCCAGACATCTGCTAACACTTGCCTACTCCATCTGAAACATAGCATGTTGCCAGAAATATGAAACCTCGCTAACAATGCCACTGTCACTTGTAATTTAAAGTATTTGCGGCAGGGGAAAAATATTGTTTGGTGTAGACTTTTTTGTCAGTGGAGTTGCCATATGGTTGCATTTTAGCATCCCTTTGACGATCTATGTTTTGCACAATTCGCTACGCTGGAATCGTGCTCGTGGATTTTGTATGGGAGTAGAATTGCGTACTTGTTGTCGTTGCCGCTGCATCCCTATTGTAACGTAACTCATAAAGTACGCGCTGCCTAGGCCTCCACATTCTAGAAATGATATATCCAAGCTGAAGCTCATGCAACACCGGATATATCTGTGTGGTAGCTCGGAGAAGCGGACAGTCGCGGGCCGTGTTCTGCCTGCTGGCTGCACCGCCATTAGACTCTTGTGATTGGGCTGTGTTGTTTCCCCCATTAATATAGCTACTCACCCGTAGTGGCTGTCAGCTTCAAGCTCATATATATTGAGGTGTGCGGCCATACCTCGGCAAAGTTTTCCCGGCTCACTCAAACTAACTCACAAATTTATTTTTGGAATCACCACTCACTCAAGCTCAGACTTATTCGTGAGCAACAATTGTGCGCTCACTCAAAATCAAACTCAAAGCAAGCGCTAAACTCAGAACTCACTCGGACTTAGAACTCACTCGGGCTCAAAGCTCAAAATGTACTCAGAACTGAAAATGGACTCAGAACTCAATGAACTCAGCTCACGCGGGCTCAGAACTCAAAATGGTCTCAAAACTCAAAATGTACTTCGAACTAAAATGGACCGAGAACAAACCCGGGCTCAAAACTGAAAATGGACTCATAATATTTGAGCCCGAGTGAGTTCTGAGTTCATTTGAGCTCCTTTTGAGTTTGAGTCTGCATGAGTTCTGAGTTCATTTTTTTGTTTTGAATCCATTTTGAGTTCTGAGGCCGAGTGGGTTACTGCCACGGGCTCAGAACTCAAAATAGATTCAAAACAAAAAAAATTACCCCACCTTCCCGCGAGGGGAACCCTGTGGAGATGCGACGCCACAGCGAGCATCGGCTGCTCGCTTCAACCGTTTGCATTCGGTATCACGTTTACGAAGTTCGGAATCGGCTGCTCGCTTCAATCGTTTGCGTTCAGCATCACGTTCACGACACTTCGCAACCTTGTCTTCAGTGGTGCTAGCATTCCTGTTATCAGTGTGATCGGTGCTTGTTACGGTTGCGCGGGCGATAGCAGAATTGTGAGGCTCCATTCAACGCATCGATGGAAATCGGAACGCCGGTGCTGGAACGACCGCGGCTAAGACGCAACGTGGCGCGGCTATGACGCAACACAATCCAACACAACCCACTTTAATCCAATCCAATCCAAATCTAATCCAATCCAATCCAATCCAATCCAAGCCGAGCCAACCCAATCGAATCCAATCCAATGCCCCTCGCGAGAGAGTGTTCGCTATCGGAGAAGAGAGGGGGTGAGCGGCGAAGAGCGCAGCTCGTGCGGCGAGGAGAATGGGGAGGGGCGGACGACAACGACGCCGACGCTGCATGGACAAGGCGAGTGAATGAGATGCAGTCGCATCTAAAATGAACTCAGAACTCAAATGGACGCAGAAATAACTCAAGCTCATAATTCAAAATGTACTAAGAATTTTTGAGCTCGAGTGAGTTCTGAGTCCATTTGAGTTCTGGGGTCATTTTGAGTTTTAAGTACGTTTTGAGATCTAAGCTCGAGTGAGTGTACCATCGGCGTCAAATGTGAATGTGAATGTGAATGTTTTATTTCAGACAACCGAAAAAAGTTACAGGGGAGATGTTACCGAGTAAACATCGCAATGAACACATAAAACATCACAGAAGCGGTTGTCTTCGGGGGATGCCGAAAAGGTAAACGAATTACCTGACAAAGCGACATCCCCCGGCCACCTGCCGCGGTGGCTCAGTGGCTAAGTGCTGAGCACGAGGTCGCGGGTTCGATTCCCGGCCGCGGCGGCCGCTTTTCTGATGGAGGCGAAAAGCAAAAACGCCCGTGTGTACGAGATTTCGGCGCACGATAAAAATCCCCAGGTGGTCAAAATTAATCCGGAGCCCTCCACTACGGCGCGCCTCATCGCCTGCGTTGCGTCGGCGCGTTAAACCCCACAATCAATCAATCAAATCAATCCCCCGGCCCCCCCTGCCCCCCTGCCCCCTCCTCCCCCCCCTCTACACACAACTCAGCAGCAACGTGACAAAGTACAAAATTTTCGAGCTCAGAAAACATAATACAGAAAACAAACTCCATTTGATACAAAGTTTACATAACACAAGTAAAGGTAGAATTTGTATTACTTAAGAATTGGCATTGCAAGTATAAACAAGATCACAAAGTAGAAATACAGAGCGATATTCAACGGTAATATTACGCTTATCTATATAATAGCTTGTTCACTGTAGCCCTAGCAAATACACATCAGCTTTCTTTTTGAAAGATTGTACAGAAAGAGCAGATTGCATCAATGTAAAAATAACACTGTGTTCGTTCAAAAAGTCGGGAATAGTGTAGGTTGTCTTTTGCGACCCATAGTTGTTGCGGATTCTTTCTTTGTTGTAGCTCGCATGCCGTAGATTGTATTCGTGGTTCTTCGATACGTATTGTTCCAGGAAGGCATCAGAATTATTTTTGAACTGTTGATAAATGAACAAAGCCATTTTTTTGTTTATGATGTTTTGAATAGTCAGTATGCTATGCTTGTGGAAGAGTGGGGCAGCGTGGGTTCTGGGTGATTCATTTTCTATCAAGCGTACTACTTTCTTTTGGAGTACTAGAAGATTACCTAAATTAACTTTGCCAGTTGTTCCCCACACAAGCGAGCAATAACTGAGGCGAGAGTGTATTAACGCGAAATACAGCTGCTTTTTCAACCACGTGGGCAGAAGCTGCTTCAGTTTATAGATGACGCCAACAGAGCGTGACACATCGGTTCGAATTCTATTTATATGAGCTGACCAATTTAAATTTTCATTAAACGTCACACCAAGAAATTGGTGTGAAGGGACTTGTTCGATGGTCGTGCCCCGAAATGTGATTGAAGTTTGGTGGCTTACACCCTTATTTTTAGGACGAAAAACGACAAACTTAGTTCTATTTGTGTTCAATGAAAGCTGGTTTGCTTCTAGCCATACCGATAATTTTTTAAGCCAGGCATTTGTTAATGTCCGGAGTGTAGCAAGATCACTGCCGGAAAAGGATATGTTCGTGTCGTCGGCGTATAAGATTAAATCTGCTGTGGAAGAAATATGTACGATGTCGTTTATGTATAACAAGAATAAGACTGGGCCGAGTATGGATCCCTGTGGCACTCCAAAATTCAGTTTCCTTGTTTGGATCTTGCGTGCTCGATTTCTGTGTACCCGCCGCGGTGGCTCAGTGGCTAAGGCGTTGCGCTGCTGAGCACGAGGTCGCGGGTTCGATTCCCGGCCACGGTGGCCGCTTTTCTGATGGAGGCGAAAGGCAAAAACGCCCGTGTGTTCGAGATTTCGGCGCACGTTAAAGATCTCCAGGTGGTCAAAATTAATCCGGAGTCCTCCACTACGGCGCGCCTCATCGCCTGCGTTGCGTCGGCGCGTTAAACCCTACAATCAATCAATCGATTTCTGTGTATTGAAAACGGTTACATAAGTAGCTTTTTATTAGATCCAAGCAAATCCCTCTAATTCCATACCTACTTAATTTTTGCAGTAAAATTTTATGGCAGACTGTCATTTTAATTAGTTTATTTTTGAATTGTTTATGTGATATTTTATTTGCAGAAGGCCTGTACAGCCGTGCTGTGTGGTACAATTCGATGCCGCTACTGTGATTGCCTTAGTATCAAGGGCGCTTGTGCTGATCAGGACTGGTTTGCTGTTACTTACTGCCTCTTGTTTTCGATGCGACATTTCTTGTTTACAGCTGTGCTTCGTGTGCTTCTGCGAGAGTATATGGTCAGCTTGGCACTTCACATATGAGACTCCATGCAGTATGCAGCACTTCAAAAGTGGAAACACATTAATCTAGAAACCACGTGACAAGTAACAGCAAACAATGCTGAATAGCTAGTAAGACATGTATTTCAGGTATAAATGGCCACAACACGTAGGCAACCTTAGAAAGGGGGCTGGCCAAACTTCCAAATAATTTATAAAGAATGTAAATTTCTAGCATACAGGTTCATCTCAACAATATCATACTAACGTACACAAGTCATGAATATAAAAAACTAATGCTTGTGCAAAAGACAGAAACCCAGTGTAGAACAGACATCTATATACGTCTTGCATGCGTACCACGACAATATCCATAAGACGTACCACTAAGGTAACGTCCCGTAAACAGCGTATAAAAGTACCATGAGACGTCTATTGTACGTTATCCTTCGTGTGATTTGGACGGGTTTTTTGCAGTTGTAGCAACGTTGAATATATGTAACTTTGATCCCAACGGTACGTCTCCTGGACATCTGCAATGTTGATTGCTGACGTCTCCGGGATATCTGCACGACGTAACGTGGTTTGCTGGGCAAAGGTTGCTACCAGGCAGAGCGGTGTTCTCCGACGCGTGACTTGTCTCGCGAGCCAGCGAGACGCGGCTTACATGCTGAAGCAGCGTCTGGTGATGATTATGAAGGGTGCGTACAGTTTACAAAGACGTGGCTGCAACAGTTCTAGTTTTGCTTAGTTGGTTGTTTTATCTAGCTCTGACCAATACTTCTTGCGTAGCCTGTTGAATTTCAAACGGCTAATGCCCTCCACTCCTCCAAAGTTGGGCGCATGAAAACCGCAACACATGGACTCGGAAACAGCGCACAAATGTGACCATCATGTTTTTGCGCCCGAATATAGTGTTTTCGTCGCCCTGAGATACATTCTAGAAGCTCTTGTGTTACCTTTTAGTAACGGCATACAGTGGATTTTAAAAGACATCAATGTTGCAGATATATAGAGTTTCAAATACTTTGGATACTCTGCAAACATCAGCATTGCGAACAGTTGGTGCTTCGCCACGGTGGCGGAGTGGTTAAGGCGTTGCGGTTCTGAGCACAAGCGGGCGGGTGCGGTCGCAGACGGGGTCCGTGGCTGCTTTTTCTGATGGAGGCTAAAAGCGAAAACGCCCGTGCATCGGGATATCAGCGCACGTTAACGATACCCACATCGTTAAAATTTATCCGTACTCTTCCACCTATTAAAACCTATTAAAACCACAAATGTCAGTTTTATATACCCATTTGACATATGTAGCAATCTTAACTTTTATATACAAACTCTGCTATGCAAATGTGATTTATTACGGTCGTCCTGTGTTCCCTTTCTTCGTCTCGCGTTTTTTCAGTTTTGCGCTTTCAGAAGGTGTAAAAATGAAAAATTTAACTACAGCCTGCAGGGGTTTCTAGCTTGCATATACGCTCTACTTCGGCGTGTGGATAATGTGTAGTGTGCGCTTCTTCACAGCTATATCATACCCAACATGAGGATAAAACTTAGGGGGTTCGGATTGGTTGTACACCAATGAGCACACCGCCTTGGTGACGAAAAAACCGCGACTTCGCCTCATCAGTATTAATGCGAAAGTGCAACGGCTTATAAACGAAAGAGATTGTATTCACGAAGTGATGGCGAAACGCGACAAATTCTTTTCAAGATACGGCAACTATTTTTTCTTGCTTTCTGAATCGCTGAAGAAGAAATAATTACAGCAGCATCCGCATCCAGATGCCACACACACACGTAGGGGGATTCCGGGAGCACTGCGGCGGCGGACCGACCGCTTGCTGGGAGCCGAGTCCCAGGATCAGCTGTCGGCGCCCACGCAAACGCCGACGACGTCAGCCGACGCAAAGGCACTCGTGACGTGTGAGCGCAGGGCAGGGACTCGCTAGGGACGCCTAAAGGCAGATTCGACACCAAGTCGGAGTTAATCCTTAACTTTGCTTTGGTTGCCTTCTCATCTAAATCCGAAATGAAACTGGCCATAAAAAAATGCTGTGTCCAAGGACGCGGGTTCGATTCCCGCCAGCGGTAGCCGTTTTCCTGATGGAAGAAACATCCCCCTCGCGAGGGGCACGATCAAATGCAGAGTATTTCCGGGGGCGCACGACGTTAAGTAGTTTGCGTTACGTTGTTGCACTTGTGGCAACTGCTGACGAGAGAGCGCGGCGATGAGTGCGTTCCAGCCTCGCCGACACCCGCCTTTATCACGCCACGATCGCGCCGAGAGGGCGCACCTGCGAGCGATGCGGACTACTATGGACGCCTAGAACGGGTGACATCGTGAGTTAAAGAAATGCTCTGCATTTAAAAACCCAAGTAAAAATATGTAGAAACCTCAAAACGTCTGTTGTATGGTGCATACGTGGTCTTTTTGTTCTTTTGCACGTATGTGTTTTTATTCCACAGCTGATGCATATGTGGCCAAGTGGGCCATATGAAGTACTTTTACGTAACGCAGAAGAAAAGCATTACGAGGCGGCTGATACGGTAGGATAAAGCGTGCAATATTACCGGCAGACCCTGTGCCTGCACGTGGCACACCGCATCGGATGTGAACTCAATGCGTGATCAAGCCTGCCATTCATAGGCGTAACTGACGCCTTATAAAAGACAACCTATATCAGCCAATTAGTTGCTAAACTGTTTGATCGGAACCAACGATTATTGACGGTATTGAGAGCTGCAATGCGTCGTACCAACAACGCTTTCATGATTGCGTGCCAACAATTTACGAATAGCTATGGGGCGTCGGGTCAGACGTTTCTGCTTAGCTGGTAATTATTCAGTGCCATGATTTCTGATGACTGCATCCGAACCACCATCCTTCACCAAGGCCAATATTCTGATACCCCACACTCCCTGTGAGCATCACTTTCAATTTTAACCCATTTTATGCCCAGCCATGACTACATCACAATGATAGGCATGGCACATTTATTTATTTATTCCACGCGGTTTCCAACATCGAGACCTGTAGCTTGATCCCCAACACACCCTAGTGGCATTACGTTGAATTGTAACCCAAATTATGACTAATCATGACTGTCTCATAACTAAAACCAGGAAGCATTTTTGTATTTCTGCGAAGTGATTCCCCTCATCGAGACATTTCATTTGACACCCCACACTCCCTCCTAGCCTCATTTGAAATTTTAATTCAATCTGACTAACCATGACTCTCTCGTGACTATAACCTGGACGCATTATTTATATGTCATCATGATTCACCGAATTGAGACCTTGACTTTCATACTTTACATGCTTTAGCTGCATCAACTTGAATTTGAATATGATTAACGACTCACCATGACTATCTCATGACTCTAACCACGAGGTATTTTTTGTTGAACGTGATTCCCCTCATCAAGACCTCTAATTTGACACCGAGATGCCCTAGCGGCATAGATTTGAATTTTAACACAGTCTTTGACTCCCGTGACGATCTCGTGACTATAAACGGGAAGCATTTTTGTAGTTGTCTCCCAGAATTCTCCTCACTGAGACAATGACTTTAATGCCCAACACATACCACTGGCGTCAATTTGAATGTTTATGCAATCAACGACTAACCTTGACTATCTCGTGATATGAGCATAACAAATTTTTGTCCCCCGTGATGTCGCTCATCGCAGCCTTCGATTTGATGCCTCACTCACCCTAATCGTGTCATTTCGAAATTTAACCCAATCTACAATCCACCATGACTATGTCATGATTATAATCAGGAAGCATTTTTGAATTTTATGTGATTCCCCCATTGAGACCTTTAATTTGATGCGCCATACGCCCTAGCGGCAGCAATTTTAATTTTGACCCAATCTTACTAGCCATGACTATCTCACGATATAACTATCACGTGTTTTGGTCCCACGTGATCACCCTCATGTAGACCTTTATTTCATTCCCCACACGCCCTGGGGGCATCAATTTGAATTTTAGCCCAAGGTATGACGTATTATGTATATCATATGATTAGGCCGAAGAAGCATTTTTTGTTTATTCCGAATGATTCCCTTAATTGGGACTTTTAATTTGACAACTTAGACGCCCTAGCGACATCAACTTGTATTTTCACCCTATCACTCACCATGTAGTACTATTTCCTAATGCAGTCGTTATTCTACCAAAGCGGGCGTCACCCGGTCGTTTCAGTTGACACCTCATTTAAAACAGCGGAGGGGACGGCCACTGCCCCCTCATTCCTTCGGTGCTGACCTCTTCGTTTTTGACCCGTAGCATATCATTACCGGTTAACTGAAACAGGTGAACCACCAGCAAGCAAGCGCCGCCATGTGCTTTCCCACCACCCTCTCTACCGTCTTAGAGAACCCATTCGGAGGTTATGGCAAAATGAGCCTTTTTTATGACCTCACCAATCGATTATTGATCAAACGGCCCCCCGATAAAACATGGGAGACAGCCCGTGCTGATCGTCTTAAAAATTCCACAAGAAAATTCTGAAGATCAGGCGCTCCCCTAACAGATCATGGGATAGCTAATGCTGCCGTACATACACGTAACCTGAATTCCGAGCTCAAAGCGACGCATGAAACTCCCCAGACAACCATTGCAGCCTCCTAGCTGAGGAAAAAAGTTGCGCAACAATCACGCAAGGGAAGCAACGTGGGCAACTAATGGCATGCGAACGCACATGTGTGATCTTTGGGTCTGTAGCCCTAGCACAATCGTATCTTGCTGTAAACGCAAAATGAACGGCTTGAAAAAAAATCACGTCGTCCTAGTGTAATATGCCAATTATGAACTGTATAACAACTATTATTTTCATACCTCGGTAAAGTTGGACAAGCTCTATTCACTCACAAGTTAATTTTTGGAATCACCTCTCATTCGTGCTCAAGCACGCTGAGCAGCTCAGCTATGCTTCCCTAAACTCAAACCCCAGTGAGCGCCAAACTGAAAACTCACTTGGGCGGACAACTCAAAATAGACTCAAATTCACAAATAACTCATTACTCAAAATGCATTCAAAACTCCAAATGAACTCGGAACTTAAATGGACGCAAGACTCAAGATGAACTCAGTACACAAATGGACTCAAAACTCACTGGAGCTAAAAACTCAAGATGTACTTAGAAATCAACATGGACATCAGAAGTCGAATGAACTCACAACACTCAAAACTCACTCGAGCTAAAAACTCAAGATGTACTTAAAAATCAACATGGACATCAGAAGTCGAATGAACTCACAACTCCTATGTACTCTAAGTTTAAAATAAACTCAGAACTAAAACTTCACTTGGAACTCACTCGTGCTGAGACGTACTAAACTCAGTTGGGCTCAACCGCACTGAGGGTCATTTCGGCTCAAACTCACTCGGCTCACTCGGGCTCAAACTCATGCCACACTAGCCTCGCGCTCATTCTAACTCAAACTCACGCGTGAGGTTCAGCCCGAATGAGTCTGGGGGATTGGACTCATGAGTGAGTCCGCCGACGTGTGAGTACGATCTATGGTCAATCTGACAACGTCGTACTGTACTATACGTCGGGACGGTAACGGTGTGCGCCGAATATAGTCGGATGCGGTGCAGTCGTATGGAGAAGTTTCGAAAAATGGCTCGTAATTATTTGTACCAATAACTAAGGCCGAAATCAGTATGGTCTTAGAGTCGCTTGAGGAAACAAAAGGGGCGTACGGATCTCGGACCAACATCCTTACTCGAGCTACACTTATTTTCTGTACTCATACTTTTCGCATGCAAGGGCGGCACGAAGTTGAGCGAAATGTTTTGCAATGTATTACTGACTGCCACGTGAATGTTTGCAGAGAAAGAGACTGAGGAGAAAAATTTTAAAAATTGTCCACTGCATATCGGTTATAAATGTTCAGCAAGGATTAACGCTCAGTACGCTGTGCATGGTTCCTTCAATATTCAGGAAGAAGGAGCAGCGATTCGCGGACGACCGCCAAACAGATGGAGCATCAAAGGTAGTTTAAATGATCCGCGGCAGCCCGTTACAGTACAAATTCCTGGTGTATGACTCGCTATGATCCTGGCGTAAGCCCAACCTCACGTGGCTTAATTGCAGTGTCTCCAGGAAAGCTACCATTAAGCAGGAAAATGTGCAGTTCAAACAACTGATGACGGCACAAGACGAACGCAGCCCCCCCCCCCCTCGGGCTCAAGAAACTCTAAAGACCTCTGCTCACGTGGAGACGAAAACCAAGCGCCCCCTCCCGTTCACTACCGAAGAGAGTAACAACGAACCCTCACCTTCATTTTGGTCTTATGGCATCACCAGAACTTGCATGCCTCGAATAACAAATTAAACACACTAGTGAAACATTCACTGACGGTATTGGAATAATAAAGATCATAAAGGCTCATCTTGACTTCATGATTACCCTGAAGCTAGAGCACACGATGTCAGGGAGCCTGAAACATCACCACTATCCCCCTCTGTAAACTCATCCCGAAGTTACTTCGAAGGCTAAGCTTCTGTGTCAACGTCCCACTAGGTTAAACCCGTATGAACTGTGCATCTTATCGTAAACACCAAAAATCTCTCAGCCACTATGCACTATTCAGCCCACCCGCATAGACCTCAAGCACCTTCAGGAATATACTACCTCTATCTCTGCCACTAATAATTCGGCGGCCATACTGACTCCTACCTGCACAGACCAGACGTCTGCACACCCATACCTGCTATGTGCTTGTGGTACCGCTACGGGCAATTCAACGACAGAAAAGTGCAGGCGTTTTTAATAATTACTGCCCTCGTCTACAGTCAATTTCATAATAACGCTTCGCATAATCAGACAAAGGACGTAGAATACTATTCGTAGAACCCAATCCTAAACATAGAACCCATTCCTACTAGGCAACTTTAACACCCTCCACACACTCTTGGCTACACGAAGAACGCAAGGAAGGCCAACAGGTATATGAAATCATCCATCAAAATATTCTACATGGTTCAATGCACCACGAATTCCAACTTGTATACTTAATAGCTACCTTATGCAAGGACTCAACACCGGATTTTGCAATGAAACACAATGTAAAAGACGTGCCTTTCAGACATGCCCATGTGAACGTGCCTTCAGAAACTTTAGGGAGAAACGGTCATATTGTCAGGAATCAAGGGCAATCGCCGCGATGATGCCCCATACAAGAAGGTAGAAGAAGAGAAGGAAGATGAGAGATCGAGACAGGTGCGGGGCGAAGAGACAGGGCTCCGCAACAGCCAAGCCAAGGGTGACATGACCCGAGAAACCGACGTCGCCCCACAAGCCTGTGCGGGAGCGGGCCAACGACGCATCGGCTCCAGCCTCCCGACGCTCCGCCAACCCACGCCTTGGCGGCTCCAGCTGCGACGGGCACGCGTCTTCGGTCAGCGGCATTGCACCGTCGTTCTGTGCTACGACGCCCCGGTAACGGCTAGGTCGTGGTCAAGCTCCGGTCAAGCCGTGGTCAAGCTCCGGCGGATGGGCTTTCTGTCCGTTTACCAGGCAGGGAGCTGCGGGACCTCTCTCGGCATCAGGGTAAACCGAGCGAAGTACCCCGGCCCTCTGCTTTTTTCCTTGCTGTATGGCTTTCTCCAAATTTTCCAAACCTAATGATCGGCTACTCAAAAGGACCTGCACTAACATGAACTTTCCCCCCTTACCTGGCCAATCGTACCAATTACCTGACAACTTCCCCGGTTCTTGGTCGTTGCATCCGACGACAATACAAAATCAGTGACATCTAAATCTGTTTTCTTCATAGCTAAGTTCATTGAAAGTGTTGTGCAAAAACGTTAATTGAAAGTGTTGTAGGGAAACACTACAAAGCAAAAAAAAAAAAAAAACATTCGTCTGGAGGAATCCTTGTATAAGTAAACACCTCGGCTAAATAAAAAAGCTGCTTGAAAAACCTTTATTGGTGACCCGAAAATCAAAGTCACTCCCCACCGAACGCTAAATACGTCCCAATATGTCATATCCGAATCTGATCTGAGCAGTGAAAGTCAATCTGACATCTTCGAGGGCTTGCGCGACCCGGGTGTCATTGCAGTATAGAGATTTACGACGCGCCGAGAAAATCAGGAAACCAAACCGAACACGTAGTCCTCACGTTTGACCGCAGCACTCTACCTGAATTTGTCGATGCGGGCTTCCTCCGATGCATTGTTTGACCGTACGACCCTAACCCACGCTGGTGTTTTAAGTGCCGACGGTTTGGGCACGGCACTACCAACTGCCTCGGACAACACATGCGCCAAATGCTCTCAGCGTGACCACCTTATCGATAATTGCAATAGCGTGGACTTGAAGAGCTCAAACTGCAGCGGCCCTCATTCAGCTGACTCAAGGACATGTGGAAAACCTTAAGCTTGGGAACAAATAATTATCCTGAAAGTAAATGAAAATATCTCCTCCCCAGAAGCTCGAAAAAGGCTCAGCGCGTTCACTTCTGCAAAGTACGTTGACGCAGCTCGCGCCTGGGGGCGGGCTGCGTCGCCCCCCAGCGAGCCACATATTCATACGCCACACATCCGTAACTACGCCACACATTCATACGCCACACACGCAGGGCAGGCAACCCAACTGGTCACGGTGCATATCCCTGACCCCGATGAAAAGTACATTCCCCAGGTATCCGTTGCCCCGCGCAACCAAAGGAGACCCTGGTGGAACCAGGAGTTTAGACAGGCACGAGAGGCCCAGAATAAGGCTTGTGCTATCCCTCGTCGATACCCCACTTCAGATAACCTGATATCTTCCCAACGAGCGAAGGCTCGGGGGTAGTGCTTGCGCCGTGAGGCAAAGAGGGAGAGTTGGCGCAACTTCCTCACCTCCATGAACTCACTCACAGGCACACACAATGTCTAGACACGAATACGTAAACTTAAGGGCCAACAGACACACAGCCCGCCCCTTGTCACTATAACAGTGGACACACTTGAAGACGAGGCTAACATACTTGCACATCGCTTCCAACGCATGTCCAGTTCCGCACACTAGACAAACTCTTTCCAGAAACATAAAATGGCCGGCGAAAACAGCCTTTATGTGATAACAGGTCAGCCACTTCGTATGACTGAGTTATAACAGCCACTTCTTATAACTCGCTTCATGAGCTGAGGGCTGCTCTGAGCAGCGGTAAGCCTTCAGCTAGGGGCCCAGACAACGTAACATACCTACACCATGATTCTTGAAACACTTCTAAACCTATACAACATATGGCTTTCGCGGCACATCCCCAGTTTTTGGAAGGAGGCTATAGTAATTGCTTTCGTGGAGGAGGGGAGGCACCCATCCTCTCCCGCCAGCTGTCGCCCTATCGTCCTTACAGGCTGCTTGTGCAAGCTCCCCGAGAAGATGATTAACAGCAGACATGTGTACTCTCCTGAGTACAATGTCCTTCCGGAGAGCTGCCAGGCAGGCTTCAGGGCGGGGAAGTCTGCAAGTGATTAACTCGTTGCCTTGGAATTCTACATCAAAGATGCATTTATCCATAAACAGTATTGTGTGGCAGTGTTTTTCGATATTGGAAAAGCGTATGATACTGCATGACACTATGGTATTCTTACAGACCTTTTGTGTTTTGGTTTGTCAGAGAACACGTTGAATAAACTTGCAAGCTACATGTAAGAAAGAACTTTCCGTGTGAGCTTCCCGCATTTCCGGTTCACCTCCAGGAAAACGGTGGGCCTCAAGGGGTTTTTGAGCTGCACGCTGTCTATTATAAAAATGAACTCACTTCAGACAGGATTTCCATCAACAATTGCCTATTTGTATATGTAGACGACGTTCAAATCTCCTTCAAATCTTGCAATCTTTCCGTTGGCGAGTGGCAAGTGTAGCTTGGTGCCAACAAACTCGCTGACGGGGCAGACAGAAATGGATTTAAGCTTAATCCAGAAAAGTGCATTGTGTTGTATTTTCAAGGCGGCGCGCAATCCATGCTTTTATTGATATTAAGCTTAAAGGATTTTCAATCCCTCCCAAAAAGGAACACAAATGCTTAGGCGTGGTCCTGGATGAATAGATGACATTTATTCTACATATAAAACCCCTGAAACAGAAATACCTGAAAACCACGGATATCCTGAAGGTCCTCTCACTTGGCTCCGGCGGTGCGGACAAACAAATACTCCTTCGCGTTTTTCCCAGTCTTGTTGGCTCACAGTTTGACTATGTGAGTGTCGTATTCGGGTCCCCCTGTGAAACTTCTCAGAAAATGGTGAACCAAGTGCCGCACTTGGGGCTCCGTCTTGCATCCCTAGCGTTGCGGACGCGTCCCATTGAAAGCCTATATTCATAGTGTGATAGGTGGAGGCTGGACACCAGCGTTCGTACACTTCATTGCTGCATGCTATTAAAGCGACCGCCATAAAAAAATCACCCATATTAGTTAATCATAAACATGATCTCATCCGCTCGCTTGTTGGCAGCACGGCCATCGATACCCGCTCCTTTCTCTATCCAAGTGAGCCCTTGCGGATGAACTAGGGATTTCATTTGAAAATTATTTGAAGTGTTCTACTTCTGACCTCGTTTCGCCTTTGGACATGTCAAACAATTTCTTATATATTTCTTGTAAACATATCGACAAATGAAATGCCCACAGAGAACTTATACTACAACACTTCCTACACTTACAATGCAAATGCCAACGCACCAACTTCTACACCGATGCTTCGAAGTCTTCTTCAGTCGTCACATGTGCTGCACACGGTCGCAACTTTTCCAGTACGAAGCCATTACACAGAAATAGCAGCATTTTATGGCAGAAGGACATAACATCTTATTAGCAGTAAAAGACATTACACAAACCGGAACACAACACTCCATTGTCTTTCCAGACACACTAAGTGTGGTTACACCCTTAGATTGTTTCAAACCAACAAAAACATTGTGCTCAAGCGCCTAATCTAACTCTAATCTCTGATGGTCTCTCAAAACTAAAAAAATTGTTCGCTGGGTTCTGGGTAACAGTGGTATTCTGGGCAACAAAATGCCTGATCAGAATGCCGCTGTGGCTGTTCTCCGCAGCAGCATAGATGTAGCGCGTGTTCACTACCGCAACCTGAAGCCACTGGTACGAACAGCTTTGCGTATGGCTTGGCAGGAAACATGGCACACACAAACAGAACAAACTTTACACTATAAAGCCACACTTAGTTACATAACAGACAAACAAGACAAACGCGGAGGTAGCGTTAGCTAGGATACGGATAGGCCCCACTTACGTAACACATTCACGCTTCCTCACTGGGTCTTCGAGAACCCTGTGCGGCAGGTGTGGGGAGATTTGATTTGATTGATTGTAGGGTTTAACGCGCCGACGCAACGCAGGCGATGAGGCGCGCCGTAGTGGAGGGCTCCGGATTAATTTTGACCACCTGGGGATCTTTATCGTGCGCCGAAATCTCGTACACACGGGCGTTTTTGCTTTTCACCTCCATCAGAAAAGCGGCCGCCGCGGCCGGGAATCGAACCCACGACCTCGTGCTCAGCAGCGCAACGCCTTAGCCACTGAGCCACCGCGGCGGGTAGGTGTGGGGAGGGCTTTCGCTCGACGCCATGGGGGGGCGGCTTTCGTTGCTACGCCACGCCCAAGAATGGGCTGAGTGTGTTTGATTAACATTGGAATTAGAAAACAACTAGGGAATCGTTTTGCACGAGCGAGTTAAACTCGTGATGCTCGTGGCGGCCGCTGCGTGGGCGCAGTTTATTGTTCATGGTCGAGGCAGCAGGCATATTTCTACCCCGACAGACCTTTTAAACGAAGGAGGAGCTTGAGCTTGTTTTTATCTTTACAAAAGTGCTGTACTTTGGCTGTGTAGTCATCGGACGACGGACCCCCGTTAGCAACGAATTCGAGGTGGCTTTCGCTCGATGAACGTCGAGGAACAAGTGTGATGCGCACTGCGGTTTTACGCGACGGGCAGCCTCATCAGAAGCGTTGGTAGCGAGCGCACCATGGACCGCCAGCCGTCGACAGTCAGCCGGTGTGTGCCCAATACGATCACTGGAAAAGTGACTCCCTGACCTCGCATTTTATGTGGTTCGGCGGACATGGCTTCCGCAGGTTGTACGGCGCGTCTATCCGTCTGCAGACGGTGTATGCGCTTCAGTTACCGTCTGCTCCCAAAACAATTTCGAAAGAGGCGTTGCCTGACCGTGCGTTTCATTTATCGTCAGCGCGGCCGAAGCGTTGCGTGTAGCGCATTTTAGATGCGACGCTGAGAGCATCCCTTGTCGGCGGCCCTGTCCTTCCTGCGTGCGTCCGTTGTTGTCCGCAGCCTTTCCACTCTCCCCCTCTCCTCTCCGGTAGCGAACACTCTCTCGCGAGGGGCATTGGATTGGATTCGATTGAATTGGCTTGGCTTGGATTGGATTGGATTAGATTTGGAGTAGATTGGATTAAAGTGGATTGTGTTGGATTGTGTTGCGTCACGCGGCAGACGCACTGGCGGTGGCGCGTGCCCAGGTGAGAGCGAACACACTCTCTCAACATCTGCGGGTGTGCGGCCCAGCGCGCTCTCCCTCCGCCGGTGGGCGGCGCTGCGCGCGGTGCTGCGCATGGGCAGTACTCTCTCTCTCTCCGCGGTCTCCTCTCCTTCGGGCGCGCTGCGCATATAACCGGTGTGCCGCTCTTCTGCGGCCTTTCGGTCGACGGTTGCTCTCCGCTTGCGCTTGAACCCCCCTCAGCGTCGCATCACACCAGGGTTCCCGCGAGGGGAGGTGGGCGTAATTTTTTGTGAAAACGTGCCTGGGAGGCTAGCTCATATATATATATATATATATATATATATATATATATATATATATATATATATATATATATATATATATATATATATATATATATTGAAATAAGAGTTGGAAGTCAAGAAAACCTCGGAAAGCAAAGGGGAGGATGTGGTAGGTCATTGAAACAGATAAAGAATTTGGAAAGAAAGAAAGAAAATGGAGAAAAACGAGCCCCTCATTTTCGATTCTGATTCGCTACATGCATAGCGAGGGCCTCTGTTCTGGCAGTCTTGGTGCCATAAGAAGCTTAAGAGAGTTCAACGCTGGTCGACCACTCGTGACATGTCGTAGACACTCGAAGGTCCCCTTCACCCCGAGTAGTACGAGTGGCGCTGGCCACCACCCCCAAGCACAGGAAACAAAAACACCTTAACATAAATACCCCAGAAAGTAAAGGGGAAAATCACCCCGCCGGTAGCGTGGTGGTTATCGCACCAGACCGGTATTCTGGAGGTCGTGGGTTCGGATCCCACCTGACGGGGATTTTTTCTCCACTTTCTTTCTTTCTTTCCAAATTCTTTATCTGTTTCAATGACCTACCACATCTTCCCCTTTGCTTTCCGAGGTTTTCTTGACTGCCAACTCTTATTTCTGTCTTATTTTCAACGAGCCCCTCATTTTATATTCTGATTTTATATATATATATATATATATATATATATATATATATATATATATGGTCGTGGGTTCGGATCCCACCCGGCGGGCATTGTTTCAGCACTTTCTTTTCGACTCAAAAAATTGTTCATCTCTTTCTATGACCCACCACAACCTCCCCTTTGCTTTCCGAGGTTTTCTTGACTGCCAACCCTTATTTTCTGTCTTATTTCACGGAGCCCCTCATTTCGCATTTTCTGATTAGTCCGAATGGCGCTGGCTACCACCCCCAAGCACAGGAAACAAACATACCTAACATAAATACCCCAGAAAGTGAATGGGAAAATCGCCCCGCCGGTAGCGTAGTGGTTATCGCACCAGACCGGTATTCTGGAGGTCGTGGGTTCGGATCCCACCTGGCGGGCATTTTTTCTTCACTTTCTTTCTTTCTTTCCAAATTCTTAATCTGTTTCAATGATCTACCACATCCTCCCCTTTGCTTTCCGAGGTTTTCTCGACTGCCAACCCTTATTTCTGTGTTATTTTCAACGAGCCCCTCATTTCCTATTCTGATTCGCTACATGCATAGCGAGGGCCTCTGTTCTGGCAGTCTTGTTGCCAAAGGGAGCTTAAGAGGGTTCAAAGCTGGTCGACCACTCTGGACATGTCGTAGACACTCGAGTCACGACCCGGGGGTTAAAAAGAAGGTCCCCTTCACCCCGATTAGTCCGAATGGCGCTGGCTACCACCCCCAAGCACAGGAAACAAACATACCTAACATAAATACCCCAGAAAGTGAATGGGAAAATCGCCCCGCCGGTAGCGTAGTGGTTATCGCACCAGACCGGTATTCTGGAGGTCGTGGGTTCGGATCCCACCTGGCGGGCATTTTTTCTTCACTTTCTTTCTTTCTTTCCAAATTCTTAATCTGTTTCAATGATCTACCACATCCTCCCCTTTGCTTTCCGAGGTTTTCTCGACTGCCAACCCTTATTTCTGTGTTATTTTCAACGAGCCCCTCATTTCCTATTCTGATTCGCTACATGCATAGCGAGGGCCTCTGTTCTGGCAGTCTTGTTGCCAAAGGGAGCTTAAGAGGGTTCAAAGCTGGTCGACCACTCTGGACATGTCGTAGACACTCGAGTCACGACCCGGGGGTTAAAAAGAAGGTCCCCTTCACCCCGATTAGTCCGAATGGCGCTGGCTACCACCCCCAAGCACAGGAAACAAACATACCTAACATAAATACCCCAGAAAGTGAATGGGAAAATCGCCCCGCCGGTAGCGTAGTGGTTATCGCACCAGACCGGTATTCTGGAGGTCGTGGGTTCGGATCCCACCTGGCGGGCATTTTTTCTTCACTTTCTTTCTTTCTTTCCAAATTCTTAATCTGTTTCAATGATCTACCACATCCTCCCCTTTGCTTTCCGAGATTTTCTCGACTGCCAACCCTTATTTCTGTGTTATTTTCAACGAGCCCCTCATTTCCTATTCTGATTCGCTACATGCATAGCGAGGGCCTCTGTTCTGGCAGTCTTGTTGCCAAAGGGAGCTTAAGAGGGTTCAAAGCTGGTCGACCACTCTGGACATGTCGTAGACACTCGAGTCACGACCCGGGGGTTAAAAAGAAGGTCCCCTTCACCCCGATTAGTCCGAATGGCGCTGGCTACCACCCCCAAGCACAGGAAACAAACATACCTAACATAAATACCCCAGAAAGTGAATGGGAAAATCGCCCCGCCGGTAGCGTAGTGGTTATCGCACCAGACCGGTATTCTGGAGGTCGTGGGTTCGGATCCCACCTGGCGGGCATTTTTTCTTCACTTTCTTTCTTTCTTTCCAAATTCTTAATCTGTTTCAATGATCTACCACATCCTCCCCTTTGCTTTCCGACGTTTTCTCGACTGCCAACCCTTATTTCTGTGTTATTTTCAACGAGCCCCTCATTTCCTATTCTGATTCGCTACATGCATAGCGAGGGCCTCTGTTCTGGCAGTCTTGTTGCCAAAGGGAGCTTAAGAGGGTTCAAAGCTGGTCGACCACTCTGGACATGTCGTAGACACTCGAGTCACGACCCGGGGGTTAAAAAGAAGGTCCCCTTCACCCCGATTAGTCCGAATGGCGCTGGCTACCACCCCCAAGCACAGGAAACAAACATACCTAACATAAATACCCCAGAAAGTGAATGGGAAAATCGCCCCGCCGGTAGCGTAGTGGTTATCGCACCAGACCGGTATTCTGGAGGTCGTGGGTTCGGATCCCACCTGGCGGGCATTTTTTCTTCACTTTCTTTCTTTCTTTCCAAATTCTTAATCTGTTTCAATGATCTACCACATCCTCCCCTTTGCTTTCCGAGGTTTTCTCGACTGCCAACCCTTATTTCTGTGTTATTTTCAACGAGCCCCTCATTTCCTATTCTGATTCACTACATGCATAGCGAGGGCCTCTGTTCTGGCAGTCTTGTTGCCAAAGGGAGCTTAAGAGGGTTCAAAGCTGGTCGACCACTCTGGACATGTCGTAGACACTCGAGTCACGACCCGGGGGTTAAAAAGAAGGTCCCCTTCACCCCGATTAGTCCGAATGGCGCTGGCTACCACCCCCAAGCACAGGAAACAAACATACCTAACATAAATACCCCAGAAAGTGAATGGGAAAATCGCCCCGCCGGTAGCGTAGTGGTTATCGCACCAGACCGGTATTCTGGAGGTCGTGGGTTCGGATCCCACCTGGCGGGCATTTTTTCTTCACTTTCTTTCTTTCTTTCCAAATTCTTAATCTGTTTCAATGATCTACCACATCCTCCCCTTTGCTTTCCGAGGTTTTCTCGACTGCCAACCCTTATTTCTGTGTTATTTTCAACGAGCCCCTCATTTCCTATTCTGATTCGCTACATGCATAGCGAGGGCCTCTGTTCTGGCAGTCTTGTTGCCAAAGGGAGCTTAAGAGGGTTCAAAGCTGGTCGACCACTCTGGACATGTCGTAGACACTCGAGTCACGACCCGGGGGTTAAAAAGAAGGTCCCCTTCACCCCGATTAGTCCGAATGGCGCTGGCTACCACCCCCAAGCACAGGAAACAAACATACCTAACATAAATACCCCAGAAAGTGAATGGGAAAATCGCCCCGCCGGTAGCGTAGTGGTTATCGCACCAGACCGGTATTCTGGAGGTCGTGGGTTCGGATCCCACCTGGCGGGCATTTTTTCTTCACTTTCTTTCTTTCTTTCCAAATTCTTAATCTGTTTCAATGATCTACCACATCCTCCCCTTTGCTTTCCGAGGTTTTCTCGACTGCCAACCCTTATTTCTGTGTTATTTTCAACGAGCCCCTCATTTCCTATTCTGATTCGCTACATGCATAGCGAGGACCTCTGTTCTGGCAGTCTTGTTGCCAAAGGGAGCTTAAGAGGGTTCAAAGCTGGTCGACCACTCTGGACATGTCGTAGACACTCGAGTCACGACCCGGGGGTTAAAAAGAAGGTCCCCTTCACCCCGATTAGTCCGAATGGCGCTGGCTACCACCCCCAAGCACAGGAAACAAACATACCTAACATAAATACCCCAGAAAGTGAATGGGAAAATCGCCCCGCCGGTAGCGTAGTGGTTATCGCACCAGACCGGTATTCTGGAGGTCGTGGGTTCGGATCCCACCTGGCGGGCATTTTTTCTTCACTTTCTTTCTTTCTTTCCAAATTCTTAATCTGTTTCAATGATCTACCACATCCTCCCCTTTGCTTTCCGAGGTTTTCTCGACTGCCAACCCTTATTTCTGTGTTATTTTCAACGAGCCCCTCATTTCCTATTCTGATTCGCTACATGCATAGCGAGGGCCTCTGTTCTGGCAGTCTTGTTGCCAAAGGGAGCTTAAGAGGGTTCAAAGCTGGTCGACCACTCTGGACATGTCGTAGACACTCGAGTCACGACCCGGGGGTTAAAAAGAAGGTCCCCTTCACCCCGATTAGTCCGAATGGCGCTGGCTACCACCCCCAAGCACAGGAAACAAACATACCTAACATAAATACCCCAGAAAGTGAATGGGAAAATCGCCCCGCCGGTAGCGTAGTGGTTATCGCACCAGACCGGTATTCTGGAGGTCGTGGGTTCGGATCCCACCTGGCGGACATTTTTTCTTCACTTTCTTTCTTTCTTTCCAAATTCTTAATCTGTTTCAATGATCTACCACATCCTCCCCTTTGCTTTCCGAGGTTTTCTCGACTGCCAACCCTTATTTCTGTGTTATTTTCAACGAGCCCCTCATTTCCTATTCTGATTCGCTACAAGCATAGCGAGGGCCTCTGTTCTGGCAGTCTTGTTGCCAAAGGGAGCTTAAGAGGGTTCAAAGCTGGTCGACCACTCTGGACATGTCGTAGACACTCGAGTCACGACCCGGGGGTTAAAAAGAAGGTCCCCTTCACCCCGATTAGTCCGAATGGCGCTGGCTACCACCCCCAAGCACAGGAAACAAACATACCTAACATAAATACCCCAGAAAGTGAATGGGAAAATCGCCCCGCCGGTAGCGTAGTGGTTATCGCACCAGACCGGTATTCTGGAGGTCGTGGGTTCGGATCCCACCTGGCGGGCATTTTTTCTTCACTTTCTTTCTTTCTTTCCAAATTCTTAATCTGTTTCAATGATCTACCACATCCTCCCCTTTGCTTTCCGAGGTTTTCTCGACTGCCAACCCTTATTTCTGTGTTATTTTCAACGAGCCCCTCATTTCCTATTCTGATTCGCTACATATATATATATATATATATATATATATATATATATATATATATATATATATAAATATATATATATATAAGAGAAGAAAAACTTCGAACAAGGTAAAAGCACGATTGTGGCCTACGTTTCAGCAAAGAGAACTTGCTTTCCTCAGGGTCCTGAGGAAAGCAAGTGGTCGCCTCTTACTCTGTGGTCGCCTCCAAAAAGCGCCCTGCCCCTCCCCAGCTGCGTTGGGAGTTTCTTGTGGTGCACGCCACGACAAAACCGGTGGATGCTAGAGGCAGAAACCTTTGCCTTGAAAAGGCGAACTCTTCAGCCTATTAATCACGACTAGTCCATCTTTCTCGATACTTTTCCGACAAACTGTGATGATCGTTCCGTTCAAACTAAGTGGGACATCTCTGGTTGTAAAGTACACGATCTAACCGAAAAGTTCATGCCAAAACGCAATATCACCTGTAATCCTTGCGCCCTGTGTACAACGCTGATCTGAAAAGGCTGTCTAACCAAAAGAAGTGTCTTTATCGTTCCGCCAGAAATCCGCCAACTGATTCCCGATGGGATGCTTACACATTAGCATCGCACTGTTACATATCTACAGTAAAAGCTGCTCTAGGCGTAGGAGGAGGGGATGTTTTCCATATTTTTGAGAGTGGAATGTGATAGTCGGGGTCAACATGGATCATGGTATCCGAGTTGGAGTGGATCTTGGTCGACTGCATCGCGCCCCTCTAGAACCTAGTGTCCGTGTACTAATGATTTGTGAACTTTTATCAATGTGGATTGGAGAATATTTCGCAAGCGTTTAGGTACTCTACCTGTAGACAAGAGACTAATAGCCTATTGACCGTGTGTAATTATGTTTAAGCATCTATTCGATTGTTCCGCTAGGAGGATCGCAAAAAATATTCAATTCTTGTGTGTACGAAGGTAATGCAATTACAGCGATTGTCAGGGTACTCTAGTGCGATCATTGTTGCCTTGTACTTTCGAACGTCGCGGCGTCGGCGTGCGCTGCTGTTTTCATGGTGTTGAAACTTTCATCAAAGGAATTCGATCCCGGCCTGTCGCCTGTCCTCGCGTAGGATTGGATCTATGTTTTTCGGTTGGAGGAAAGCTTTTATGGAAAATAGCTGGATCGGAGACATATCCATTGTAGCGCCGAATCTTTTTTTTTTCCGGAGGGGTGCCTATATTTCATAAGATGACCAGTTCCCGCTTTGTTTTTTCCAGACGCTCCTTTTGTGCTAGGAGAGTGGCCTCTCTGATTTCTGCGAAGGTATTATAAGACACAATGTAAAGGCCCTTGAGGTAATTGTGAATGTAGGGAGGATAAGGGCTGCCCCATATGCTGTCCTGATGACGTTGTTTATGTGGCCTTCTCCGGTGCGGGTGAGTAGTTTCTCGTGCTGCAGGCTATACGGTACCCGGCTCATGATCACTGCCTGACCAAATTTAATATTTTTTTTTTCTGTCACTCCTACACTTCTCCGGAACAGGCATTCTAGGATGGGTGCTAAATGTTCAAAGATTTCCTGTATGTTGGTGATTGCCAGACCGGCTCTGCGGCTTCTGTGTAGGGCCATGAGCGGGTTCTTACGAAACTTCTGTCGGGGATCACATGCGGGCCGATTTTTTGTTTTTTTTAATTTACCGCGTGGCGCCAGTCACCATTTGCCGCACGCAGCTTGCGGCGGTGACACGACCGCAAAACTTTTTCCAGTTTTAAAATTTCTATTATAAGATGCCATAGATACTTGGTTTAGTTTCGTATTCAGACATTTTAGTTCGTTTCTGGTTGCAATGTAGGCTTTCCTTGGTTTTTGAGAGCTTGGCGTGAATCCTTTGCCCCTTTTTAAACAAGGTGACTCAATGTTGGCGCCGGCGTCTTTTTGCGTCGTTGGAGAGGCGCTTTGATGGGGGCGTAAATTGCGGGCACGGCTGGTGACCGCGTCCGTGTCTGTTCAGCAACGAACTTAAGTGCGCAGGCGTGGTGCCGGCTAAAATCGCGTATCTTTCCCGTAGTATCATAGTACTCCTTTCCATAATTTAATTGCCGCTGCTCGGCACTCTAGACTCCGGCGAGCCATCAAATCTGGCTGCCTTAGTTGTGGTTTCCTGTTGGAACCGATGACGTTCTTCGGCGGACGCTTGATGAGCACGGCTGATAGCGAACGGCTAGCAGGCACGGCAAAATGGAAAAGTGAGCCTAATAACCCCAGCGTGTTAATAAACATTCTAAAGGTCCTTTCACACCAATTATATGGTGCGGACAAGCACCTCATCTGGCGTGCTTTTACAAGCTTGGTGGGGTCCTGCTTAGACTATGGAAGCGTGGAGTATGGTTCGGCAACAAAGACAGCACTGAAAATGCTAGACCCAGTGCTGCACTTGGGGTTTTTCCTCGCGTAGGGCTCTTTCCGCACTAGACCCATACAAAGCCTATACATCGCGTGTGATTAACGGTCGCTAGATCACCAGCGAACATACATGGATCTGCTTTACGCTTTTAAAATTTCGTCAAATACGCACCATCCATTTAAGCCTTTTATTTGTGATACACTCATGTCCAACTATTCCTTAATCAACCATCTCTTTCTGCTCCGTTATCACATAGAGTGAGAGAGGCAGAATCAGTTGTCACCTTTTCATACACGTGCATATCAACTCTTTCTGATTTTTACCACCATGGTAGGCTCGCCCGTGTCGGGCGTCTTGTCTTTTGTAGCAGTTGATAAAAAACGAGTGCCGACAACTGCAATTCTGCAGCACTTCTTGTCTCTTCAAGAGAAAGAAAAGTGTGCAGAATATGTCAGCGACGCATCAAAAAGAGCCCTTAGCGTGGCGTGTGCTGCGCACAGACCACATTTCGGGGTCTCTAATATCCTGAACCAGAAAGGCAGCATCTTAACGGCAGAAGCCTATGGCGTTTTTCTGGTTTTAAATCACATAGTTCAACATGAAATCCCCTAGTCAATCATCTTCCCTGATTCTTTGCGCGTTGTTCATGCATTAGCATCTGAGCAGCCTTGTAAAAATCGTGTTATTCATTTAGTGTATAGAACTATTGCGTCAGCATACGCGTTAATTCTTGACGTGACCGTGTTCTTGGTGCCAGGTCACTCGGGAATCACAAGGAAACGAGACAGCGGATCAAATGGCCGCTATTGCTGCGCTTGCAAATACACTGAACATAACAACGATACCTTATACTGACCTTAAGTCCGACATCAGAAAACACCTCCTCAAAATATGGCAAGCACACTGGACACACAAGAAACTATACGTAATACAGCCACTCTTGGGAGCATAAACCACTGACACACGCGACAGACACACTTAAGTTAGCTTAGCTGGGTTACGGATAGGTCACACCCATACAACACACTCCTACCTGCTCACGAATCTCCAGGACCTCTGTGTAGCAGGTGTGAAGACGGTCTATCCCTGAACCACGTACTTCTTCAATGCAAAGCACCCGACAAAACGCGATACAAACATTTCACCCAACTCTACAGACAACATATCCCACCACGCGCAGCGTTTTTCCTGTCTGGCGATCCCATGTTCTCTGTAAAGGGCGTTTTTAACTGTTTGGCGGAAGTGAAATGTTTAGACCTAATTTCATACCAAGCATAATCACTAACTGGCCTTCTACACCAGCCATCCTCATTTTATTTCCCTCATTTTACTTTTGCTCTTCTAACCGATTTTGGTGTTTATCTCTTCATGTCTCTTGTATAACCACTCTTTCGGCGCTCTTTGCGCTTGTTGGTCTTGCGCCAAAAACATACAATCATTATGATCATAATGATGTTGTTAACCGACTAAGGTTGGGTAAAGTGCTTTTGTTCCCAGGTATGAAGATTTCAAAAATACAATCAACACAGGACTGTGAAAATCTTCACGGGGAATATTTTTAGCATCTCGCAGTGGTATACGAACAATTGTTTGTGGCTAAACGAGTATAAATCGAAAATAATTACTCTGTCAAGACACAAGGCGCCGGTTATGTTTTCATACAAGTTGCGTAACAAAGCAATTTCTTGCGTAAACGTTATCAGGGACTTGTGTGTACTCATTCATAGTCACATTAATTTCAAACCGCACGTTGCGCCCCTTTGGAACGCCGGTTTTAAACTTACGGGTGCAATTTCGCGCCTTACACGCAATTTTACATTCCCTGACATCCCTATCCGCCTGTTTGGCTCTTTTGAAAGATCCTGGTTAGAATTTGGTTTCGCCGCATAGAAGGAGCTTCCAAAGACGCATTCTAACTTCATCCAGTCAGTCCAACAACGCCTGGTTCTAATGAGCTATAACAGACATTTCGAATGAAATGTTCATTATGAATATTACTCTCTTATAAATATCATCATCATCATCATCACCAGCCTATCTACGCCCACTGCAGGGCAAAGGCCTCTCCCATTATTCTCCAATTACCTCGGTCCTGTGCCAACTGTGACCAATTTATCCCCGCAAACTTCTTGATCTCATCTGCCCATCTAATTTTCTGCCGCCCCCTGCAACGCTTGCCTTCTCTAGGGATCCACTCTGTTACTCTTAATGACCAGCGGTTATCTTGCCTTCGCATTACATGCCCTGCCCACGTCCATTTCTTCTTCTTAATTTCTACTAATATGTCTTTAACACCAGTTTGCTCTCTGACCCACTTCGCTCTCTTCTTGTCCCTTAATGTTACGCCTATCATTTTCCGCTCCATTGCCCGCTGAGTCGTTCTCAATTTAAGTTGAACCCTCTTAGTGAGCCTCCAAGTTTCTGCCCCGTAGGTGAGTACCGGTAAGATGCAGCTGTCATACACTTTCTTCTTCAGCGACAATGGTAGGCTGCTATTCATTATCTGAGAATGTCTGCCGTATGCACCCCACCCCATTCTGATTCTTCTAATTATCTCTGCCTCATGGTTGGGATCCGGGGTCACAACTTGGCCTAAGTAGATATATTCGCTTACCACTTCCACTGCCTCGCCACCTATCTCAAACTGCTGTGCTGTCCCGATGTTATTGATCATTACTTTAGTTTTCTGCATATTAATTCTCAGGCCCACGGTTCTACTCTGTTCGCCCAGTGCGGAAAGCATGCTTTGCAATTCGTCCCCCGAGTTACTTAGCAAGGCAACGTCATCAGCAAATCTGAGGTTACTGAGGTATTCTCCATTAACCCTTACTCCCACCTGTTCCCAATCCAACGTTCTGAATACTTCTTGTAAGCATGCTGTGAATAACATTGGAGAGATTGTGTCTCCTTGTCTGACACCCTTCCTTATAGGTATTTTACTGCTCTCCCTATGGAGGATGATGGTAGCTGTAGACCCACTGTAGATATCCTCTAGTATTCTTACATAATGCTCATCTACCCCCTGGTTCCGTAATGCCTGAATGACTGCTAGGGTTTCGACCGAGTCAAATGCTTTCTCATAATCTATGAAGGCTATATATAGGGGTTCAGTATACTCAGCGCACTTCTCTATCACCTGATTGATCGTGTGAATATGGTCCATTGTAAATATAATAGGCATTAAGGATGTAGATAGTCGCTGATGTTGGGGTGATGTCATGCTTTGCTATAAGGTCCTAAACGGTCATCTTGATGCACCTGATTTATTGCACAGCGTTAATTTATTTGTGCCTCGGCGATTTACACGCCACTGTACTTTATTTGCCCCCGGTGTGTTCCATAGCGAATCACCTTCTGAACGCCTACAAGTTCTGGGCAATATTATCTCAAAGGAGATTAATTTTTTTAATTCCTCCAAGGGCTTTTTTATCGCGACTTAATGAATCTGTTTCTAATGCCATGGCTCTCTGTAATGCCATGCATGCATGATTATATCCTTGGTCAATCTGTGCTCACGATTAAGACATGTGCTTGTAGTTATTTGTGACAAGTTACGGTTACAAGTACTCTTAACTTTTATTTTCATCAGATGTGTACAAATGTAAAAGCCCTTGTAGTGGATTGGACACGCAATAACAATGAATGAATAGTTTGTATTCCGTAGGCTTCGCACCCTACTCGTTCTTTTGTTTTCCCTGCTACCCTTGCATTTTACCAAATCACGGAGTGCGTCAACATGACACTGCTTGAACTTAGTCACAACTGGTGTTCCATGTCCCGTGGCCTTCACAGTGCGCGTATGCTGCAGGTCGGGCGCAGCGAAGCACGCCTCGCGCGCCCTCCACATCAATCCGAGCAACCCCAGGCGGCTGTTTCGCCTGCGACACGCGCCATGGCGCCACTCATCCAGCCACGCTTTGGGTACCGAAATGCGCGGGCAGTTCGCATTAGTGGCAGCGTGCTATGTGCTGTCGCAATGCACAAACTCAGCTGCCTGACCTCGAAACGAATCACTGCTTCTCCCAGGGCACGTAGTAATGAGCGCGAGAGTGCACTGTTGGCTTTGACGGCTTTAAACGGGCCCTGAAAGAGGTTTTACTGATGCATTGATGTTCCTATTTTCAGGTAAATCAATGTCCTAGTAATCGCCTCCTTCAAGAATTTTATCAAAGGACGAGTATTAGTGCAGTTGGTGCAAATCAAAACATCGCAGTTTCGCCCGCGCCGCGATTCTCCGCACCACCGAGACCGTTGTCGGCAAGAAAAGAAAAGGCACCCTTCTCGTGGTAAACGCATACAGCAATCCGCAACACCGCAGCCAAAGATTCCGCACCATCTTCCAGAAAATACTCCAGAAGGCAGCGGGGTCGCCCGCGGTCGTGGCAGGGGACTTCAATGCTCCACATCAGGAGCTGGGGTACCCTCGCACTACGGCCAAGGGCAAATCACTCCTCGAAGAAGCAGAAGCAATGGGTTTCACCTTGCTCTCAAATCCGCAACAACCGTCAAGAATTGGCACATCCACCGCCAGAGATACCACCCCGGACCTGGCCTTTGTCCTCCTCCCGCAAGGCGGCAACGTCACCTGGGAGAACACCGGCACAAATCTCGGCAGTGACCATAACATCATTGAAATTATCGTGCCCCTGGGCATGCCGGTATCGAAGATCCCGCGGCGCAAACAGCGCCTTACTGACTGGAACGCCTTCCGATCGCAAGCGCTGGCGCCGGAAATCGAGACTTTGGACGAATGGACCAGCCAACTGGCGACAGCCGTGGCACGGGCCACTGAAGAGATTGAAGGAGATGAGGACCTCCCCAACATGGACCCCAAATTAGCACACCTCATAGTAGCCCGCCGCTCGCTGCAGCAGAGGTGGAGGAAACAAAGGCAGAACAGAACCCTGCGCAAGCGAGTGGCCCAGCTCGGTCGAGAAATCGATAAGTACAGCCGCCAGCTATGTGCGCAGCAGTGGCGTGCCGTCTGCAATGAGATGGACGGACAACTTCACGTCAGCCGGACGTGGAAGTTGCTCCGACACCTCAGGGACGAAACGCAAAGCAAATCATACCAACAGCACCGGCTGTCGCAGATTATGCACGCCGCCATCAAAGAACACGGCGAGAGCGAGGTCTGCAGACGCCTCAACGACAACTATCTCCCGGCCACGGCTCAATACTGCCACCCCGAATATCAAGGACCCGACAATCTGGACCTGGACGCTGACATACAGGAGTGGGAAGTGAGGCAAGTGCTTCAGGACCTCAACTGTAAATCGGCAGCCGGACCAGACAAAATCAGTAATAAGGCGCTGCGAAACCTCAACGACACGGGGATTGCAGCGCTGACAAGGTATTACAACCGCTGCTGGAGAGAAGGATTCGTGCCCAAGCAATGGCGCACGGCCCTCACGGTTCTCATCCCCAAGCCGAAAAAACCCCCGGGGATCGACAACCTCCGGCCAATCTCCCTCACCTCCTGTATAGGCAAAGTGCTGGAGCACGTACTGAACCGAAGATGGACAGAGTTCATGGAAACAAAGGAGCTATATCCCCCCACGATGCTGGGCTTCAGAGCGAAGCTCAGCACGCAGGACGCGATGCTAATGATCCACAAGGACTTGCTGGAAGCACCCAGCAAGGTGGATAACCGCGCCATCCTCGGATTAGATGTCAAGAGTGCTTTTGACAACGTCCTCCACTCAGCCATCCTCAAGCAAGTCGAAACGCTCGGTCTGGGCAAACGCACGTACGCTTACATAAGGGCCTTCCTAACTGACAGAACCGCGCGGCTACAAGTCGGCGAACTGCAGCTGGAAGAACGCAAGCTAGGCAGCATGGGTACACCACAGGGAGCAGTGATCTCGCCCTTCCTGTTCAACCTAGTAATGATTCCGGTGGCCCGCCGCCTCAGTCAACTAGAGCACGTCCTCCACACGATATACGCGGACGATGTGACGATCTGGGTCAAGGGAGGTCCGACCGGCCGCATCGAGGAGCGCCTCCAAGCTGCCGTAAGGCAGGTAGAAGAAGGTCTCCGAGGCACCGGCCTCCACTGCTCTCCCCAGAAGTCAGAACTACTGATCCTCCCCCCATCGGGACGCAACCGCAATTCGGCCGAAGCGGAAGCTGCGAAGATCAGCGTCCAAACGAGCGACGGCGCAGACATCCCCCGGGTATCCGAGATCCGGGTCCTAGGTATGCACATCAACACGGGCACGGGTAACCACGCTGCCCTGACCAAGATAACCACGAAGATCGGAATCGCCTCCCGGCTAGTCAAACAAATCACCTCGAGGAGATCCGGGTTGAGGGAAGAGAACCTTCTCCGACTTCTTCAATCCTTCGTGGTCAGCCACGTTGCCTATGTGGGCGCCTTCCACAGATGGCAGCAACACAAAAAAGACAAGATCAACGCGGCCATCAGAAAAGCCTACAAGTCTGCCCTCGGCCTGCTGGGATGCACTAGAAATAGTGCCCTAGCCGGGCTGGGGGTGCACAACACCTTGGACGAGATCAGCGAGGCCCAGCGCATCTCTCAGCTCGTCCGCCTGGGCACTACAACGACGGGCCGGAGCATCCTCCAGGCTGCTGGCATGAACCCGCTAGGAACCGCGGAAGACGCAGACGGCCCCCCTCAAGGGAAGATCGACCGACAGCTCCTTCAGGGACTGGTCGTTCTTCCCCTACCGAAGAACATGCACCCCACCCACGACGTGGAACGACGCACAGCCAGGGCCAAGGCGCTGGCACACACCTACGGAGACGACCGCCATGCTTACTTCGTGGACGTCGCTCGAGTTCCTCGCAGACGACAGACGTACGTGACTGCTGTCGTGCGGGCCAGCAGCGGACAGCTGGTTAATGCCTGCAGCGTGGAAGCAGATTCGCCGGAGCAAGCGGAAGAAGTCGCCATTGCTCTGGCCCTCAAGAGCGCAAACGGGATAGGGACGATCCTGAGCGACTCGAAATCGGCAATCAAGAACTACGGAAGAGGGAGAGTGGGCCCGAAGGCGCTCAGACTTCTTCCCAGGGGACTACCAAGCCATGTGTACCTCCGCTGGTTCCCGGCCCATATGGGCCGTCCTCCCGGAGGAGTACCGAACCGGAACGAAGAAGCGGACGTCGCCGCCCGTGAGCTCGCAAACCGAGTGGCGACACGCCCCGATCTTCAAGTACGGGACGGGCACCTCTCCCCCAATGACGAGGAAGATGCAGCAGAAGACCAAGACCATGTGCGCAGCTACGGTGAACTATTGCGGTGGCACCGGGACCAGAGGAGGACCTTCCCCCCTCCGCACCCGAAGCTCACCAAGCAAGAAGAAGTGACGTTACGCCGGCTACAGACGGACTCCGTCGTTACCCCGGCCCTTGCGAGACACGTCGCTCCCGGGCTCTACAAGAGTGATCTGTGCAGTGTATGCAAGACGGTTCCCGCGACTCTCGGACATCTACTGAGTGAGTGTAGTGATAGTGACACTAGTAACAGCAGTGATGGCGTGAGGCCATGTGTGCCGGATGAAATCCCGGTGGACTTCATGGGCTTGCTCCGTTCGGGTAACCACGAACTGCAACGTGCAGCCATCCAGCGGCTCGAGAGGGCCTTGGCTAGGCAAGAGCGAACGGAGGAAACTCCTAGTAGTTCGAGCCCGGCCGGCATCTCTTGAGGTCTAACAAGACAGGGACCCCCTGCCCTGCGCGGTTTTGGGGTGCTCCCGCACGCAGGAATTATGAATAAAGTCTTTTCTCTCTCCCCCCCGGCGCGGCCCGCGGGCCGAAATTTAAATGCTTCGGACGGGCCGGGCCGTCCTTGCGGCCCGGGCTGGCCCAGCACAGTGAAGAAATACTTAGGTTTTCTATGATGTCACAGAAATTACATGTTGGTGACGCGGTAAAAGCACGAGTCAGGATTGTTTTTAATGCAGAGCATTTCTTTAACTCACGATGTCACCCGGCGTTGTCGGCGTGCCTCGGCGTCCGCAACAGACGTTCCAGGTGCGCCCTCTCCCCCACTCCTCCTCTCCCGCATCACGCTACCCTCTCGCTCTCAACAACAGGTCCGCACCCCTCCCCCTACACTATACAAAAAAATAATACTTACTGGCGCCTGGTTTCGATCCCACGACCCTGCGGGCGGTACGCAAGGTACATGGTGCTCTACCCACTGCGCCACAAAGCCGACACATAATGGAAGGCTACGAACGCGCCTTATATCCTTGACTCATTCAAACTACGTCAAGAAGCTGCTGATACCACGCATTCACTACCTGTGGGCGGAACGCGAGGTACATGGTGCTCTTCCCACTGCGCCACAAAACCGACACAGAATGAAAGGCTACGAACGCGCCTTATATCCTTGACTCATTCAAACTACGTCAAGAAGCTGCTGATACAACGCATTCACTACCACCAACTCCCCAAACACTAAAAGTTAACGCAATACACCCACCCCCTGAAGCATTTACTCGAGTCCCCCTCGCGGGGAGATGGGCCCTTTTTACATTCCACGGGACTTATCGTTAGGCCCTGAGGCACATGTGGGGGTATGGCAAGACGGTAAGTGTGAGAGATCTGCAACTGCATGTATTGGGATGAACTGAGAAACACATGCGGCTCAGCGACACACCGCCTAAGGAAGTACAACGAATGAAAATTTAGCGTGACTAGTTTCCACCTCTAAGAACGGGCAACGACAAATTTTCAAGGTGGAACACTTTGAACTGCAAACACTGCTAGAGAATCCTGCGTCTCCATCTGTTTTCTGTAGCAGTGCCCTGTTCAGAGTTGCGTTTCCTTCTCAGAGCCAACAAAAGTGAAGCTGTCAAAGGCTGAGATGACAATTAAACTTTAGTTTTGCTCTTTGTTTCGGCGGGAAAACACCGTGGCGAGCGTAGCTGGTGGTAGGAGGTGGCCTGTGCCCTCGGGCGTCATGGCCGGCAGACGAAGAACAAAGGAAAAGCGCAACAGGGGAGTAGGGTGGTTTAAATGCGCCAACAGCCGCCTAAACAGTAACACCTAATATGATTGAAACTTTATAGATAAGCGACAGGAGTCGGTATAGAACGTAGTGAAGCGGCAACAATAAAATGCGCATAAATGCACGCGTGTACTTTGCGTCTCGATAAAAAGAAGGGACCGAGTCCGACAGCCCTATACACTCTTGAGAAAAGGAAACGTATACGGACGAAACAACAGAGCAAGTACACACCCTGTCTAAACAAACACGAACCGGCTGGTCCCCTGGCATACAGGTTCCATTTCTGGATAGCAATCGCAAGAATCAGGTTCAAATGCCCAAAGTGCCATTCTATTTTTAATTGCTTTTTTAATTATGGCACATTATGAAATTCTACAAAAAATGACGGGTGGTTTTGTTCCCTTTAGGTGAGCTCCAGTCTTTTTTTTTTACTTTTCAGTGGTTCGCGCCATTTCGGTTTCGGCTATTTTTCTAGAATACTTTTCAATATTCGCATGAATTTGTCCGTGCTTGGGGGGTTTTTGGCTTATCTTTTTTTAACGCAAAGCTTTTTACCTCTACCCCCCAAGGGTTCTTTCGCGACCGTTGGTGTCACCAGAAAATTCCAGCGAACAAATGAAAGAATTTAGTGGCACCGCCGGGAATCGAACCTGGAACTAATAGACTAACAAGGCGAAAGCCCGTTGTCTTACCGATTTAGCTACGAGCCCACGCGAAGACGGGGAAGACAGGTGGTGTACTCACCAAGCACATCTACGGGTTTACCCGTTGCGTTCTCTCTGAATGCCGTGTGAAAGCGTCACGCGACCACTCACGCCCGTCTAGCGGCCCTGTGCGCACCTTGCTCATGTGCTAAGAGTTACAAAAATTAAAGGAAGCTCACACCAATAAATGGCATCTCACTTCTAGTACGGCAATTTGCTAAAGCCTGTGGCCTCCAGCGTTCACGTAAAAAGTCACAGCTCCTTGTCGTCCGCCCTCACGCCAAATCAAGGAATACATTCAAATACTCCTTGATGGCCAGGCCATCACTCCAAGCCCCAGCATCAAGATCCTGGGCCTACATCTCGAGGCTAACGCCAAGAGTGACGTCTCCTTGCAGCGCCTCAATAACAGCATTAATAAAATCATACACATGATCAGGCGAGTTGCCACCAAGAAGCGAGGCCTAAAGGAATTCGGTACCTTTCGATTAATTGAAGCTTTTGTCCTCTCGGGAGTCACTAACGTCAACCCCCTGTCTTCTTCTCAACAAGGACGACATAGAGATGCTTTATATATTGATTGACGTGCTCCCTTTCCTGCCTTTCTTCTACATTCTTCCTTCCTTCCTTGACGTACTCCCAGACTCTTGGCGACTAAAAATAAAGATGCTCCCTTTGCTTAGAAATATCAACCCCTCACATGACAAGGGTCACCGAAAAGCACGGGGTGAAGCTCTAAACACCACCTTCAGTGGGGATCATGCAGTTATCTACACAGACGCCTCCAAACATCGAAGGCAGCAATACGCCATCATCGTGGCTACCTCCAGAACTAACCTCCTTGGTGTACCTCGCTTAAGACCCAAGAAATGACGGCAGCAGAAGAGGCAGCCATCAGCCTGGCTCTCACTCAACCAGGGGTTCGGAGGGTAGTCACCGATTCCCAGCAAGCCTACTGTAATTACCAGTTGGGTTGGGTGTCCTGACCTGCACTGCGCGTGCTAAAAAATCACTTCCCAAACGGTTCCATTCAGCTCATCTGGACACCCGCTCACGCTTCAATGGAGGGCAACAAATACGCCCACCCAACAAGCCTGCGCTTTTACCTCCCGTGCTATGGAGCTGCACGAGGACAGTTACCCGCTTGTCACGTTCAGGGAGATAACCCAGCCTTATCGCCTCCTGAGAAAGACCGTCCCTTCGCGTTACCCTGACATTTCCAGAGACCAAGAAACTACCCTACGGCTCATACAATCTGGGCTCCTTCCCACAGCCTACGCGTCTTCACTTAATGCATCCGGATCGCTACGACGCTGAATGTAAATTTTGCTCAGAAGCAGGAACAGTCCGCCCCGTAATTGGGGTGTGCGACTTTAGCCCTGAGCACCCTTCTCTGTTTCCGTGAACTACCAAACAAGAGCAATGGGAGATGCTGCTGTCCAGGCCCTCTCTACCTACCCAGCTTCAGCGGGTGGACACAACACAGGCCGCGCGGACTGCATATGGGCCCCACAGAAGAAGGAATCACTCCCCAGGGCTGCACTCTGGGCCGTTGAGGAATCTGAACAGAAGTATTTCTTCCTCCGCCATCTCCTTCTCTGCCGCAAATCTCGTCGCCTCCGTGCGCGGCGCAGAGACGGTGAAGTCAGATCGTCTAACACCGGGTTGGAGCTTACTTTAATTTTATAAAAAAAGTTTCCACTCTTGTGCTACACTAATACAATTCAACCAAACAGCGTTCATGCATCATGCATTGATTTAACCTTACCAAGAATATCTATTTGAAGTAATAAATGGCGTGGTTAAGTGCATTTCACTTTTCTCTGGTTTTACTATTTGTAGAGCGATGTGAGTGAATTTAAGTGACGTCGCATGGGTAATCGTTATGGTGGCCGTTTACAGCTTTGCTATCCAACCACATTCACGGGGTGGATTGGCGCGATTGTTTTGAAGGTTGGGTGGTTCGGTCACCTTTATGTCGGTTTCAATTCTTTCGTATGTAGCTGAGCGAAGGACAGCTGCGGTAGGGATATGTGAATGATTATTAGGTTTAATTGGGGTTGTTTTACCCGTTTAATGTTGGTTTTGCCTGTTATCATTTCTCTTACGATGCATTTTAACGCCTTTAGGTAGTTTTCGCTTCCAAACGTGCCCCAAATAAGGCGCGCGCCCCTACGGTATTTGGGTTGGAAACACGCAGCCGGGCCAGGCCGGGCCCGGGCCATAAGGTTAAGGTCTCGGGCCATGCCGGGCCGGCCCGTCGGCCTTCTTCGTCGGGTTGGGCCGGGCCTACTGCGATAAGCACCGGGCCCGGGCTGGGCTCAGGCCCAAATGTTCGGGCCGTGCACAGCTCTATGCCCTACACTCAGTGTTGATTGAGGTTCTCTCAACCCGAGGGGCAGTTATCGGCGCAGTCGACTTTCGTTTCTCTTCCAATAGAGCAACTCTCTCTCTCTCTCTCTCTCTCTCTCTCTCTCTCTCTCTCTCTCTCTCTCTCTCTCTCTCTCTCTCTCTCTCGCTTCTCGGTGACGTCTTCAAGAACATGCGGTGGCGCGCGCCTCTGCTGCATTATTCTGCTCCGCAGGTTCGCTTTCAGATGTAGCCGCCTGACTATCTGCGTTCCGTTTGGGCCGTTTTTTATCATTTTATGAATCCAGTACCCCGCTCACGACTGGAAAAGCTGTTAAAAATGAATGGGGCTGGTCTTTTACGCCTCCACACCACGCAGAAAGATAACGCGGACAGAGAACAACCCTCTCACGGCGCGTTCGCGGCGACGACTTGTCTTGGTACATATTAAAGCCTAAAATATGTGAGCGAATGGCTAAAGAATTGCCTCAAAATCTGGTTGAGTGAGGACGTAGTACATGAGTTCCGAACCGACGTCGGTTTACATACTGCCTGTGTTCCTTCGTTCGCGCCAATGTTGAGGTTCGTCGTGTTGTGGGGACGCCATGGACGCCCGTACCCAGGAAGCTGCACTATTCCATTCTGTTATTCTGTCGGTTAAAATTTAAAACATAACCACAACAATAACAACGAAAAAACAGCCGAAGGGTTGCGCGCCGTACGGCACAGGGACCTCTTTAGAGTGCGTTGTGCATTCCGTTTCCCACTGCGTTCCCCCGTTACTTTCCGGGAAACCTCTACGCGAACCTCTATTTCACAAATACTGTAAAAGTACACGGTAACAGACATTACGAGCTGTCTCGGAAGAGTAGTGTGTGTTTTGGGGCAGTGCGCGCCTGCCTCTTTGTTCGACTATGCAGATGATAACACAAAACAAGTATTCCACCCTCGCTTTTCCCCCTGATGGCCTGGATTCCCTTTCCTCTCTATAAAGGCTGTTCGTTCATTTTGTTCGTGCTCAGGGCTGCCAATTGACATATGTGGATGGTTTGCTTGCCGGCCGCGGCCCTATATTTCCCCCTCTTTTCCCCCAAAACCTACCTTGTGTCTTGTTTAAGTGGATGGGAGGCATCTTACGTATATAAAGACATACCAACTTTGCAAAATATAGACATCAGTATTTCGTCCTCTGAAAGTACAATTGCATCTGTATATATACAAAGCGCGGATTTAAACTGAACAAATCGTGCCTATCACTTAAAGGGACACAGAAGTGAATTTGTCAAGCTCCCGGTTTAGCTTACAATGCGTAGACTGGCTCAAATTGACACACTTTTCGGGTTGAAAAGTCGGTAATTATTTTATAAAGTGCGAAAGAAGAAACGCTACCAGACGCGGTCTGTGGCGGCCGCACCAACTAAAGGCTGTGACGACGGGAGGAAATGCACCTTGATTGCACGGTGTCCAAGGTTAGCATTCAAACAAGTTTCGGTTTCGGTTCTGTAAAACAACATGCTTGACATTCGACGGCATCGCTGGAGGGTCATTCTCGATACCTCAGTAATCATCATACCGCGCTTCTGCCATGTTGTAGGCTGTAAAATGCCTAAGATAAGTTTCCCAGGACGGCTTGGAATCGTAGCAATCACTAGCCGAGGCCTACGCACGGAATGAACGCGGTCCGCGTCCCCGCAGATGGTCAAAGCGCCGTCTCAACAGGTGGCGCTTTGATGCAAAAAAAAGCGCACTGAGTGTGCTTGGCCCCAAAGCAAACGATGGCGGACAGGGCAGCGCTGGTCACCGGGGGAGTGCCAGTGCGGCCATAACAAAGGAGGGTAGCCAAGCCGGCGGCCAGTCCGAAAAGGGTCCGATCGATAAGGAGGTCAGGCTGACACTCGCAGCCGGAGCAGGTGACCGCGCCGGGGTGTAGCGAAAAGAAAGGAGAGGGGCGCATGGTGATCATGGCAGGCGATTCGAACATGCGCAACTCCGAGGGGGGAATAGATGACTGGTGAGGGGAGACAAGAGAGTGCAGGTAGGCGTGTGTCCTCGCCAGACGGACAGGGCAGTTTTGGAAAAGGCGAAGGACAAGATGTATGAAAACATGCCAGGCAGGGCGCCGTGGTTATAGCCTGAGGGACTACCGACCTTCTGTAGGGAAGGGGGGCGAGAATGTGAAAGCAGCTGGAAAAGGAAGTGAGGGAGCTTAGGACGCTGTGCCCAAATGTGCAGGTTGTCGTGAGCACAGTACCCGAGATTATTAGGGCAGGGGTGCATGTGGATAGGGAGGGGATGGCTCTGAACAGAGAGGGGCGAGAGCTTGGTATGGTGATGGATTTCGCAGTCGTCGACATCAACACTGATGTCCGATGTGTGGGCTGGAAGAGGGCATTCCAGCGGGACGGAGTCCACTTCAGCGGGCAGGGGCGAGAACCCATTGGGCAGAGACACGCGGCGCGAGCAGTGGCTTTTTTAGGGGGGCCGCAGGCCTTTGTTAGGATGGAGTAAACGGGGAGCAAAAAGAGGTAGTTAGGTCGGTACAGGTGCGTGCAGGTCGAAGAAAGGGGAGACGTCGGTGTGTAAATTATAGAGAGCGAGAACTGAATATCACGTACAAATGCAGGGTGACAGGAAACAAGAGAAATGGGTGGAGATTCGTAAGCAGCTAGAAGAGGAAGATATCCAGGTATATGCAGTGACCATGACGCAGCTAAGGGACCTGGAAGAACCTCCGGGAATAGGAGAGTATGTATGGGAAGGTTGAAATAGGACGGCTGGGTCGAGAAAAGGCGGAGGAGTATGTATGCTTATACGACAGGGGCCAAATTAAAGAAGGGCGAAAGAAGACTGTACAGTGCATGTGTGGGTGAAAGGGATGGTAGGGGATAGGGAGGTGTCTTTAGGAATGTCGTACCTGTGGACAGTTACCGAGAGTGAGGAACACAACGAAAACCTGGTGCCGTGCCTAAAAATGGACATTTTGGATTTGAAACGATCCGGGGAATTTCTATTCGTAGGGAACATGAGTACCCACATTGAAGATCTAGACGGGTACACAGACAACGGACATATACTGCTGGATATGTGTGAGGAACAGAAAATGATCCTAGTAAATAGGGAACAAAAATGCGAAGGCCAAATTACGTGGGACTGTAGCAGGAGACAGTTCAATATTGACTACTGCCTCCTCTCGGAGCGGCTTATGCATGGTTGGATGGAATGAGCATAGATGAGGAAGAAGGTCATAGTCTGGGCAGTGACCACAAGCGTATCCAGCTCAATTTTGGGAAAACGGGAGGCGGCGCAAAGCGGGCCGACCGGGGGGCACTACACAAAGTTAAGGAGTAAACAAATTGGCGCTATAGCCAAAAGTATCGAAGTCGATATAAAAAAAAAAAAGGGCCCATCTCCCCGCGAGGGGGACCCGAGTAAATGCGTCGCATAGGGGGTGGGTGTATTGTGTTAACGTTTAGTGTTTGGAGGGGTTGGTGCTATCACGTGTACACCACGCAGCTATCACGCCGCCAGCATGCAGCTGAGTCGCCAACGCACGCCGCTGACGACGTAGTTTGAATGAGTCAAGGATATAAGGCGCGTTCGTAGCCTTTTATTCTGTGTCGGTTTTGTGGCGCAGTGGGTAGAGCACCATGTACCTTGCGTTCCGCCCGCAGGGTCGTGGGATCGAAACCAGGCGCCGATAACTGTTATTTCTTTTTATAGTGTAGGGGGAGGCTGGCTGCTGCGGACGCCGACGCACGGGTGACATCGTGAGTTATACAAATGCTCTGCATTTAAAACAAATCCTGGAGCAATATGGGAAAACAAAAAGCTCATCAAAACTACGCAGTAAAAATTGTCAAGGCACAAAGGGCCAATCATTGGAAAGGAAAGGAAACGCCAGAAGTTGGTGGAACGCAGGAATCAAGGAGGCTGTATAGAGGCGTACACAGGCGCCTAGAGAACACAGACTGGCCAAGAGGGCAGGGAGGGAGCAGGAAGAGGGGGATGGTACCAAAAAGAGCAAAGGAAAGGGGAAGTGCAACTGTTGGTGCAGGCGAAGATAAAGAGCGACAGTGAGCCATCGGTGTGGCAAATACGAGAGAAGGGTAGAGACGCGCCGAAAAAGTTTTGGAACCATGTGCGGGCATTAGGGAAACGCACGGGACATACAGAAGGTGGTACTATAGAAAACGAAGCCGGGCAGTTGCCCAAGGGAGAGTAGGCATTGGCATATCTCCATGAAATTGCCACTGAGAAAATTTGTGGGGTTGATATAGCGTGCCCACAGGGCCACAGTGATGTCACGACGGGGAGGCCGCAAGGGCTGGATATAGGAGGGGACAAGCTCAAGTGAGGAAAAGCAGAGGGAAAGGTCGCCCAAAATACCGCAGTAAGCACGGATGGGGTACGGATAGAATTGATCAACCAGTTAGGACGAAATAGCAAGGATAGGA